>NW_012148285.1:3551537-3565243 GCF_000956105.1 Propithecus coquereli | reverse complement strand
TTCCCTCCCACACCGACCGACCGACCTCTGCCTAGGAGGATCCTCCAGCCTGTGTTCTGGGCAGGCCAGGCCTTGCAGAGAGTGACATCCCTCCCCGGAGCGCCCCTCGCCCAGTGAGAGATGGGAACCGGTGGACCACAGGGGAAGCAACACTCAGGGATGCTCTGCCCCAACCTCCCGCAGGACGGAGCACCGGCCACCCACAGCAGTAGCCGCTGGCAGAGACACCCTTCCTCAGCTTCCTTTCCTCCCTCTTTTCCCCGCCCCCTCAGCACGGGGTCCCCCAGGTAAACCCCTTGCATCCAAGTCTTCATCTTGGGTCTGCTTTTGAGAAACTCCAACCACGTCCACCCGCACGGGGCTTCCTCCACCTTAGCACCTCTGTGGCTTCCAGGCTACCCCACGGGCCAACGTGGTGTCACGGTGGCATGGGACAGGCCGGGTTCAAATGCCAACTCTGCCACTTACTCCTTGCACAGGCAAGACAAGCCCCCTTCCTGGACCTCCGTCTCTCCACCTGTAAAGCAGCACCTGCCTCACAGGGACGTTCCGAGGAGTCAGCACGGAGTCGGCTCGATCTCTGTAGCTTGTCATTAGCCGGTCGGAGCTTCCTAAAGAGAAGCGGCGCCCAGAGGTTCCCGAGATGCCTGGAGAGCGCGGGTGCTCAGCACGAAGGAGTGAGCCCCGAAAGGCGGCATTTCAGGGATTCATTAGGAAGAGATTTTTAGGTAGAGAACAGAGTTAGCATCATCACCAAGAGCAAGACCTTTTCTACAAACATCCAAGGACAGCCCAGCTGCCAGACTCTTTGCGCTGGGGACCAAAGAAACGAGGTCCGTAGCCAAGGCCGCCCCGGCTGCTGGCAGCCCATAATTGGAACCGGAACATTTCTTTGGTGCTGCCAAGTCCATCAGCAACTGGTTTGTTTTTCTAGAAAATGAGTGACAGCTGCACAACCATTTTTAAGTCATCGAGAGACGGAAGGAAGAAAGCACAGCGGTGACTGCGCAGACCCGGGGGACGGCTGGTACGTGCATGGCTCAAACCAGCGCAAATTCAAGTTAAAACTTTGCACCTGGCTGGACCTTCGAGGAGGAGATGTCCCCAAATAAATGTGAAGGAGACTTAAAATTTAATAACGTTGTAGACAACCTGAGCACTGGCTCTTTTTCCAAACCCTCCTCCACTGCCTTCCTAACAAAGAGGATCCAGCTGCTGGTTTCTCCCCTGGAACCCTGAGGTGGGGAACCCCTGGCAGCGGGAAGGAAGAGCCACCAATGCTAGGTTGGTTTTTCCTTCTTTTGGAAACTGGTTGTGGACTCTACACGAAGCATCTGACCAGGATGACACAAGAGACCGGCTGAGAGTCGTGATCCCAGGAAGAGCTGTGCCGGCGTCTGTGGTCACCCGGGCAGGTGCCCTGGCAGGAAAACGAATGGACGGGACCAGGCAAGCAGTCGAGAAATGAAGCACCCTGGGAGCCCCTGCGGCCCACGGGAGATACGCCTGGCTCGCCCGGCCCCGGGTCGCTGAAGCAGCAATGAACAGGGCAGACGTGGTCCCTGCCCCAGTGACCCAGACAGGGGAGGGAGGGACGCACGAGCAAGTAATTACACAGGTGACTGTCCGCTGTGTGCGGGAAGGGCTGTGATCCATCAGTGCCAGGTGCTGCCTGCTACTGGGGTTTGGGGACGTCGGGTCAGCTGAGACCTGGGGGTGAGGAGTCCCCCAGGCAAAGGGGAAAAGGAAAGATTGTTCCAGAGAGAAGAGCCTGCCTGGGAGCCCTCAAGTCCACAGCACTTGTGAGTTGCTGAAAGAAGCCTCCTGCCAAGGAAACCAGAGAAAGAGACAAAATTAAACACAGAGAACAGTACAGAGGTTCCTCAAAAAATTACAAGTAGAACTTCCACGCGGTCCAGCAATCCCACGACTGGGCATTTATCCCAAAGGACAGAAACCAGGATCCCAAAGAGACACCCGCACTCGCGTGTTCACGGCAGCATCGTTCAGGGCAGCCAAGGTGCAGAAACAACCGACATGCTCAGTGACGGACAGCGGGTAAGGAAAACGCAGACTGTTCAAACAATGGACTATTATTCAGCCTTGAAAAAGAAGGAAATCCTTCAACGGGTGACAACGTGGATGAACCAGGAAGACGTGGTGCCAAGTGAAGTGAGCCGGTCACGGAAGGACAAACACCACACGATTCCACTTCTGTGAAGACTCTAAGACAGCCACACTGACAGGAACAGACAGTAGAACGGGAGCTGTCAGGGGCTGGGGAAGGGAAGCTGCTGGTCGGCGGGCATGAAGTTTCAGTTATGCAAGACGAGTAAGTTCTAGAGATCTGCCGTACAGCATCGTGCCTATAATGAGCAATACTGTATTGTGCACTTAAAAATTTGTCAAGAGGGTACATCTCATGTTAAACGCCAAGTTCAATGTTCTTACTATAATTAAAAAAACAAGAAAACTGACGCAATGCACTTGGCACAATTAATATCCCAATGGTAGCTGAGACATTCATCGTGATGGTTTTTAGCTCCGCTGACGAAATGCTATTTGGGCATGATCCACGTGCTGTTCAAACCGTTCTCGGAACATCCACGTGAGTTTTACCACGGCCTGTGACCAGCATGCTGTGAAGAGGCTCACCCCCAGCCTCAGAGGCACCTTTGTCCCTCGGTGGCCTCCCCTGGTCTGTGTGAAGACCGTTCAAATTCACCTGAGACATCAGGGTGGCCCAAGGAGGAGAACAACTTGGCGCAGAGCAGAGAAGCCCTGCAGGTGCCTGGGGTCGCCCGTCTCCGCGGACAGGTCAGCAGCCGCCTGCCTGCATTCCAACCCCAGGGCCTCACGAGCGTGCAGACTGTGCGGTCACGCAGGGCCCCACCCTCAGTGTTCTGCCGTCACCACCTCAAAACACTTCACTTTCTGACCAGGGCCCTGCATTTGTATCTTGCACTGCACCCCGTAAATCACGCAGCTGGTCTCGCTGCACCCTGAGTGCTTTATCAAAGTATTTTCCTTCCAGTCACTCAGAGTTTCTTTTACGAGAGGAATAAAATGACCAAAAGGGCAAAGCTTTGTCCTTCCAGTGACACCTCTGGTGCTGTTCTAGGGCTTCTTCTAACCTGGCCCTCTGGGCAGCTACCCAGTTGGCCCGCTCCTTAACCAATTTCTGGGGCCAAGAACCACTGGGAGCCTTGGGCGGCAACTGCACCGGTGTCTACGGCTCTTCCTCTCCCCGTGTTGGGCAACTTGCCAACACTGGAAGACGAGACCACATCCCCATTAACAGCAAGAGCACTGGACCCAGATAAGCCTGGGTTCGAATCCCAGCTTTGCCTTTCACATCTCTAACCCTGAAAAGGTAACGGAACTGCAGGACTGTTGCGGAAGTTAGAAAGATCATGGATACCGAGTGTTCCATCCATAGCAGGTGCTCTGCGTCAGCTGCTGGCATTTCTAGAGCCGCCACTGGCTCTCCCGGCACCGTGCGCAGCCCTGGGGTGGCTGCCAATCGGGGTACACGGCTCCTCGCCACAGACGCCAAAGCGGGCTCAGGAGCCTTCTGCCACTAGATCTTCCTCGTGATGTGCTTGTCCTGCCGGGGAAGCAGCCTCGTGAGATGAAATCAGCCAGTCGTGCTCTCCCCAAAATCAAGCAGGAAAGAGGTGAAGAGGAGAGAAATTCTGGTATGTTTTCACCAAGGCCCCCAGTGGTCCAGAAAAGACAGTTCCGGCCGTCAGAACCTCTGCAGCTGTCCAGTTCTCCAGCCTTGCCTTCCACCCTGTGAGTTCCATGCATCCTTACAATAAGCCCTCTTCTTCTTTTTTTTTTATTTCTGCATATCATGGGGGTACAAATGTTTAGGTTGCATATATTGCCTTTGCTCCATCCGAGTCAGAGCTTCAAGCGTGTCCATCCCCCAGACGGTGTGCACCGCACCCATTAGGTGTGAATATACCCACCTCCTCCCACCTCCCGCCTGCCTCTTCTTCCTCACTCCAGTCACAGCAGCTTCTGCTGCTTACAACCAAAGACTCTAACTTACACACCACTCTTGAGGGGATGTGGGACAGACATGCAGACTTTTCCCCCAAAGAGTCAATTCACTCAGGACATAAGACCCAGCCCAGGCAGCACGAAGCCGAGCCTGGGGTGAAGGGCAGGGGCACACCCTCTCCCTCTGCCTGTGCAGGTGGGAGACGTGTGAGTGTACCTGCCCACGGGAAGCCTGCCAGCCCGGCGCGTCCCTTCTCCCAGGAGAACACTTTCTCTCCCATCTCGAGCTGAGAACACAGAAGACAGCGCTGCGTGCCGCGGACGTGCTCCCCAGGCAGAGGCCCTGGCGTCTGCAGCTCCGGTCTCAGGAGGGGCCTGTCCAATTATCCCCCGCCCTCCAGCCCGCCCACGGCACGGCGGCAGCACGCAGAGCTGGCCCATGTGTCCACAGACGGCGCGGGCGGCTGCACATGTAGGATGATTAGGAGGCTCCGGAGCAGCCTCCACCACGGCCTCTGCCCTCAGCGGAGCAATTTACTCCACAGGACAACGATTACCATATCCTCACAGCATCCTCCGAACAAGCAAATGCCCCCGAGAGGACATCTCGCTAACCTTTAACGTAAATTTATTTTTCACATTGCTTTCCTGCTAGAACACACACTCTGGGGTGGGGACAGAGAAAAACAATCTGCAAGAGACATCAAAGGTGAGAGTTAGGAAGCCCCTTAGAGATTATCTCCCATACCACCCCCATTTTACAGGTGAGAAAACTGAGGCCCAGAGAAGAAACTGGGATCCTGTTATGGTTTGAATTGTATCTCCCCAAAATTCTTATGAAGTCCTAACCCCCAGGACCTCAAAATGCGATCTTATTTGGAAAAGGGGTCTTTGCGGAGGCAATTAATTGAGATGAGGTTGTACTGGAGTAGGGTGAGCTCTTATCCACTATGACTACGTCCTTACACAAAGGGACACTCGGAGACAGACACAAGCAGGGAGAAGGCCACATTAACACGAAGGCAGAGATCAGGACGACGCGTCTGCAAGCCACGCAATTGCAAACCAAAGTTTACCAGCAACCCGCTGGAAGCCAGGAGAGACGCACAACAGGCTGCTCCTCACGGCCCTCAGAGGGAGCCTGCCGACGTCCTGCTCTCAGACTCTGAGCCTCCAGTACAGTGAGACGATGAGCCTCTGCTGTTTAAGGCCCCAATTTGTGGCACTTTGCTACCGCCGTCCTGGGAAGCTCGTAGAGTCTTCTAGCAATTTTTAACATATTCTAAACTCATTATTAGTATTATTTATTGTCATTTGTATATGGTTTATATCCCATCTCATTCCATCGAGGATTTCAAACAGCACTTAAGGAATAGGTGAGGGGGGGGATGCACATAGATAAATAAGAAATAAGCGGCAGGACAAATAAAAACTGCAGTGAGTCAAGACCAGAGGGTAAAATGGGACGTCCTACGGATTACTAGTTAAACCACAAATTGGACTATAAGCTTCCTGTTAGGCAAAGCAAAAAGATAAATATGGCCAGGCCAATAAATCAGTCTTGGTGCTGAACACAAAAGAAACAGGATACTGAGGACTCAAGGGCTCATGGCACCGACAGCGTCCCTCCGGCAGCCGGAATACCATTTGATAAGTAAGAGGTTCGGCCAAAGAGTCGTTGCTGAAGCTAAGACATGCACGCGGGCTCCTGAATCCCGGTGTGATATTCCTTCTTTCATTCATTCGACAAACTTTTCTTGACTGCCACCTGTGCCAGGTGCCGGGGATATAGTGGAAAACGAGATACGGAGTGGCCACAGGCATATGATCTAGTCTCTAGAATCTAGTGCGAGGAGACAGATGCGTAAATGATTATAATGACCTGAGACAAGGGCTGCGAGTCCCGGCCCCCAGCGCTGAGCCCCCCACCAAGGACGCTGCAGTTGGGAGTCCTGGTTTCAGAAAACAGAAATTCCCTATGGTAGCTTAAGGAAAAGGGGAGAGTTTGGCTAAGGATACGGTGTGTCCTATGTCTGATGGGATCCAAGGACAGGGACGCAGCCAGACCTTAGGACTGGGTTGGAACCAAAGCCTTAGCTGTGGTCCTTGTACCAGCAGCCCCAGCTGGGAGCTTGTTAGAAATGCAGAATCTCGCACCCTACCTGGACGTATGGAATCGAAATCTGCATTTTCACAGGAGCCTGGGTGATTCACACACACATTGAAGTTTGAGATGCATTTCAGTGGGGAATCCAGAAGTCTTCTCTCTGTCTCTTGCATCCGAGCACGGGCCTCATTCTTCTCTCTCCCTTCAGACTGGTTTCCTCTGTTCTCTTGCCCACAGTGTAGAAACCGTGGCTGTCCTCTGCACCTGCCGTCTCATCCCAGAGTGGGAGACAGCTCTCGTTCTCAGGCCCAATTCTAAACTCCTGGTAGGGGCCTCTGATTGGTCCGGATTTGACCGGGGCCTCATCCCTGCACCAATCAGCTGTGGCCAAGACGCAGGACCACGCAGAACAGAAATGGCTGCTGGGAACCCAACTGCCGTATGCTGTGGCGGCGGGAGGGAGGTGCGGTTCCCAGGGAGGGGCTCGAGCTGTCGACCCGGGAGGTGCACTCGGTAGATGCTCATGGGGTTCACACTTGGGCAGCTGGAGTCAGGCTGCCTCTGTTCCACTCCTGACTCCACTGCTGCTGACTCGCGTAGTTGTGGGAAGTGGCTTCAACTCTGCAAGCCCCCATTTCCTCATCTATGGGATGGAAGTAAGTATTAACAATGGTACCTACCTCGTCAGATACCTGCGAAGCTTGAACGAAACAATGTATGTAAAGCGCTTAGCCCAGTGCCTGGCGACAAAGCAGGAGGAGCTCGATACACTCAATAACTATTAGCTATCATTGTTTTTGTAAATACGATCAACAGTATTACTGCTGGCAACAAAGACAGGAAAGACGACAACAACGATGTCATCTAGACAACACCAAAGTAATCAGACAAATCAATTTCCTCCTCAACAAGTCTAGCGATTTCTAAGGAAATCCAGGCCACAATCTTCAAATTCATCTTACAGTACTTGTTCAGTTTGCTGTTTTCCACCCATGACTTTGACTGATACCATTAATTTCCTTTGGGTGTCCACGCATTCATTCAGCAAGTATGCTCTGCACGGCTGCCTGACACCAGGAGCTAGGGACACCACAATGAGACAGAGAAACAGAGAACCCAGTCCATCCTTTCCCCGAAGCCCAGGGCACATACGACCACTGGCCCTACAGGTGACTTTAAGAAGGTGACCTTGAGGACACATGGGCACAGCATTAAATACCATTGAGTCACGATGAGAATTAGTCCCTCTAGAGCTTCCTAGGGTTGTCACTACAAATTCGGTGGCTTAAAACAACAGAAATTTATTCTCTCAGTTCTGGGGCCCAGAAGTTCAAAATCAAGGCGTCATCAAGGTCGGGTCCCTCTGGAAAGCTCGGAAGGAGAATCCGTCCATGCCTCTGTCCCTGCTCCTGGGGGCTGCTGGCCACCCTTGGAGCCCCCCGGCTTGTAGACTGGTCCCTCCACCCCGTACACCCGCCTTCGCACGGCCTCCCCTCCCGCTGTCCCTGTGTCTCGAGCCTGCATTTCCTTTCTCCTACAAGGACACCAGTGGCTGCATCTAGGGCTCACCCTCAATCCGGGATGATCTCATCCTGAGATCTTCAATGCAGTCACGTGTCCAAAGACTCTATTTCCAAATAAGGTCACATTCGCAGGTAGCAGCGGTTAGGATTTGGACCCATCTTTTTGAAGGACACTATTCAATGCACCACGGTCCCCTTTCAACCCTCCAACTCTCCTCAGCCTTCCTGGTCACGTTGAAGAGGAAGTCCCCATCTGTGAATACGACATCATTAATGTCCTTTGCAGCTGCCCAACCTCCGTGTTTAAATCCAGCTCCAGCTGACCTCAGGCTCCGGGCCCTGAGCTGGCAAAGGTGACTCTGCCCCAGAGACGGACCTCGACGCGTCACATCACGGGGCCTCCTTGCCCTTGGGCTTCACGACGCAGACAGAGGGACGGAGAGGAGTCCGGTTGGAGCATAAACCCCCCAGGTCCCCTCTGGCCCTTGACTGAGGTCACTGCTCCTCAAAGAGTGGCCCTGGGCACACAGCAGTCTCCTTCAGGAGTCCACCCGCTTCTCCCTCACCCCGCCAAACCCGCCTTGACGCCTCCTAATTTGAGCGTGCCGTCTGTTTTTCCCACCGGGGCTCAAACTGACACAGAGAATGACTCAGATTGGGGAAACTCATGGAAGTTCCATTTCTCCAAAGTTCAAATAGTCAAAGCCAATAAGGGCACATCTGAGAGGTGTGAAGGTCCCAGTGACGAATCTCAATCTCTCTCTCTCTCTCCATCCATCTCTCTTTCCCTCTCTCTCTCTCCTCCCCCACCACACACGTATCTTTACGCCTTCCAACCTCTGCCGATCGCTAACCCAGCCACAGAAGCCCTAACTACCCTCCCTCCCTGTCGGCAGCTGAGCAGATGAGACTTCCCCACGAAGGCTGCTGGAACCAAGCCAACGCCGTGCATGGCTGCCTGGCACATGGTGACGAGTGGCTTCTGGCAGCAGGAGTCTGAGAAGCTCCCCTGAGAAGACACTGGGGTCTCCACTCCCTCCAACCTTCCCTGGCACCTTCAAAATTAATGAGGCTGCCGAGCTTTGTCCTACCACAGGCCCACACACGAGACAGCACACTCTAGAAAGAAAATAGCTGTTCTGCTCAAAGACGGGGTTACAGTAAGGGGCTGGGCTGAGGACACTTTGTGCAGCAGACAAAGCATGGGAAAGCAGTTTGAGATTAAAGAGAAAAATCCTAACAGCTAAAACGTATCGATCCCCCCTCCGCCAGACCCTCACTGCAGCCGCCGCCTCATTTAGCCCTCACGGAAGCCCCAGCGCAGGAGGCAGTAACTGCACCTCCAGTACACAAGAAAACCTGTGCTCGGCAAGATAAAACGACATATCAAAGGTCACACAGCCCATAAGTGGCGCAGGCTGGCTCGGAATTCAAGCCCGTCTTTCAGAGATACTGGGTCAGACTCCAGAGACAGAGGAAAGAGGAAGGGCAGACAACTCAAAAGCCAGTCCTATGAGGTCTGGCCACGAAAGAAAGACTCAGAAACAGAAAGACCAGAGACGCATCCTCCAGCGTGCAGAAGTTGGCCAAGGTGCCAGGAACGTGCCTCGCCTCCTCTGCAGCCGGGCTGCCTCAAGGGGACCCAGGCCAGCTCCATGTGACAAGGAGCATGTTCTCAGAGCTTCAGCTCACATGGAGGAGGGGAGTCCCACTCTCACAGAGTAAGGGGTGGTGGGGGCCTCCCAAACTGGCCTCTCTGGAAAGGAGTTACAAGTATTCCAAGTTTCTCCTGCTCTGGAAAATCATCCCGGCCCTCCCTGGAGGAGCTGGTGGCTCCTTCATCCGCCTGCTCTGTGCACGGTTCTCAGTTCCCACATTTGCCCCCCTGCCCTGCGCTTGTATGTGCCGAAGCTTCTCCCACCAGGTGCAGGCCCCTGGAGAGCAGGGCCGTGCGCCCATCTCAGCTCCCCAGCTCCCCGCGTAACCCGCACGAGAGCAGGCAGGAGTCGGGACACAGCACCCCCGGACATCCCAAGGGAGCGCTCAGCAGTGCCTTGTGGGACGTGGCGCGGCACGCTTTTCCTCACAGGAAATTGGTTTCCAGCCTAGGTTTCAAGCAGGAAGTGACTCTCCTTGTCAAAGTGATTTTAAAATGCGTCCCCCTTAACACCGCCAATGATGGCACGTGCTGACATCATCGGCTGCACCAAGAAGGACACGTCACTTACGTATTAGTAGCACTCCTGCCCAAACCGCCTCGCCTGCTCACGAGGCAGCCATCAGACCCATCTACGCTGTATTTGCAAACGGCTGTTCTGCCAACATCTGGACTGCACTGTTTAAAAATGCCGGCGTTCTCTCTCTCACACACACACAGGCTGGGGAACTTCTCCAGGGTAAAAAAGTCTTTAAAAACGTGAAAACTAAATGCAATGTATTATCTTTGGTTGGATATTAGATTTTAAAAAAAAAAACCATAAAGAATATTATCAGGACAGTTGGGAATTTGACTGTAGCGTGCATATTAAGTAAGAGTGTTGTGTCATCGTAAGTTTCTCGAGTGTGAGCATTACACTGTGTCACAGAGGACGATGCGCTTGATCTTAGACCGTGTGTGACCAAGCGTCCAGGGTGAAGTGTAAAGTCTGCTACTGACTCTCAAATACGTTCAGTAAAAAGTTTAAGGGCGTGTGCATTAAAGAGACAGAGATATGGGGGCGGGGGCAAAGGTATTTCCAACGAAAGAAAATACTCAACAACTGGTGAATGCTGTTGGTGAATAGGAGTTCATCATACTGTGTCTGCAATTTTTCTGCAGGTTTGAAATTTTTTGAGATAAGTTGAGAGTAAAGATACCTAGGAATGGAATTGCTGGGTCATGCGTTAAACGTATGCTGGTTATTTAAAGTTGGAGACAGACGCTCAGCTTGAGGGACGAGGACGTGCAGCATCTCACGGCCGCTCCTGGGGTGGGGAAACGCAGGAGGCAGGCAACGTTCAGCTGGGCGTACGGGAGGAAAGCAACATCCTCTGAATAAAGAAACCGAAAAAGATCAAACAGACCGTACTCGGGAAAAGTGCAAAAATCAAAACTAAGACTTAAAAATAGGGCCTGAAGCTTCGAGCAAACACCCAAGAGAGATAACAAGGGTCTCCCACAAGGAGCCCCCAGGCTGAGAGCTGAAGGGGGTCCAGGCTGCCATCCTCCATCGGCCACACTGGTGAAAGCTTCTCACCGATCCCAAGTTCACGAGTGCGCATTAGTGGCTCAGGGGTAGAATTCTCAGCTGCCGAGTTCACAGGTTAAAGCAAAGCACACACCGTCTCCGTAGAGAGGAAAGACTCAAACGTTTTCAATGAAATCTTTTGTCACCTTCGTAACACCCCCAGCTGAATCCGCTGTCATTCCTGTAAGTCTGGGGGCTGTGTGAACCCCCGAGACTCACCCCTGGGCAGCAGTTCAACAGGGTGGCTAAACACCGGGAGTCGGCCAGGCCAGAGTTCAAGTCCCGCTTTCCCTCCCACTAGCCGTGTGACCCCAATCACTTAACGTCTCTGAGCCTCGCTTTCCCTAACTCTAAAGGGGGTAGAATGAATGCGTCTACCTTACAGAGCGGTTGGAAGCTGAAACACCACCATGCAGGTGACAGTCCTGGCTCGCACTTAATAGACGCCAACCGCTATCATTTATTGAACTGGTGCCTACAAAGTGCTTGGGCAGTGTCTGGCACACAGAAGGGTTAAATAAATCAATAATTATTGACACAGTCAATACCCTGACTCCTACTGCACGCAGAATGAGGGCATCAGACACCCCCGGCCCCCAAAATTAAACTGCATCTTGAGCACAGACTTAGACCTGGCCGGGAGTCACCCTGTTCTACCAGAGCAATCCCTGGTTCGTGGTTCTTGCTTAACAAATGGTGGGCGAGCAAGCGATTCCTTTCGGGACAAACACTAACAGCAGCTAATGTTTCTATAGCGCTCACCGCGGCCCAGGGAGTTCGCTGAGCTCACTGATTCCTCGCCACGATCCCGCACATTTCACAGGAGCAGGACTGAGGCTCTGGGAGTCGGAGCAACTTGCAGAGAGACACACACTTATCTCGCAAACAGCAAAGGGGACACCAGAACCAGAAGGTCCTGGACCCAAAGCCACACCCTTAACCATCACTTGGTCTGGGGACACCTCCTCCCCCGCCCCTCGAGTGTGACAGCCCCCATCTATCATCCGGAGCCGACGGCCGTGTCCCCGGCCGTCCCCACGGAGTGCAGAATCCGCATTCTGCCCCCGAGACAGCCAACGACGTGCTTCGCGCCCTGTTTGCCTCCAAAGTTATGAGCTTTCGTGTCAAGACCCAAAGTGCAGGCCTGAGTTCCTCATAACAAAAGGGCCCCCAAACTATTCTTCCTACCAGACAGCGCTGTTTCCCGGTTAATTCTAACAGCAAGCATGTGCATTATGCACACGCAGGGAACCCAGACCCCCTGAAAAAATTATTTTTCTCAAATGCCAAAAGATCCCATTTCCACCCCAGGCTTTCATTTCCTTTCACTCAAGCGCCAGTTGTATTAAAGCCAAATTACACCACAGAAATGACTGTGGCGTGTACATCAGCAGATCAATTTATTTAATTAGCCCGGGTAATTATAGAGGAGTGAAAACGCTCCGCGGTGGGCAGGAGCGCGGGGCGAGTGGGAGCCGCAGACGGCGCACGTGCGGTTCCCGGCCAGGGGAGGCTGTGCCCAGCGGGGCCTGGGCCACGGTCGCCCCAGCACAGCTCGGCTCCCGGCTCCCGTGGTCCCCACCAGACCCAGAGATGGCAGCGGCTTCCCAGCCGTTCAGAAGCAACGAGGTTTTCTCCTGGGCTCAAGAGATCCTCCAGCGGCCCACTCTATTCTAATTGTGATAAGAACACGTAAGTGAAATCTACCCACTTAGCAAAATTTTAAGTGCACAAAACAGTATCGTTAACTACTGGAATGATGTACAGTATCTCGAATTTACGTATTTTGCATACCTGAAACTTTGTGCCCGTGAACAGCAACTCCCCCTAGCCCTCGGCAACCAACATTCCATCTCTGTTTCTGTGAGTCCGACAATTTTAGATACCTTACAGAAGGAGAATCATACAGCATTTGACCCTCTGTGACTGGCTTATTTCACTTAGCATAATGTCCCATGGGTCCATCCACGGTGTTGCGTGTGGCAGGACTTCCCCCTTTTTTAAGGCTGAATGATATCCACTGTCGATAACAAGTGTCGGTGAGGATGTGGAGAAACTGGAACCCGGCACCCCGCTGAGGGGATTGTAAAATGATGCAGCTGCTTGGAAAACAGGATGGAGGTTCCTACAAACAACTCAAAGTAGAGCTTCCCTAGGATCCAGCAACCCCGCTTCTGTGCACGTATCCAAGAGAACTGAAACCAGGTTCTCAAAGAGACACCAGCCCTCCCATGTTCAGTGCAGCACTCGCCACGACAGCCGAGATACGGAAGCAACCCAGCGCCCATGGGCAGAGGGACGGACGAGGGCATGGCAGAGAGGTCTGCACGGCAGCACCGGGCACAGCAATTTTCACAAACTGAACCTCTCCCCAGAAAAGGAGTCCCCACTCTTAACCAACATTCAGCGCACATCTACTAAACACATGCCGATGGTCTGCATAATTTCTAGTTCCATGCCTGTCGTCCCTGCCAGGCCATGAACCCATGTGAATAGGACGATAAAGGGTTAAGGGCAAGCGTGATGGGGCAGCCGACCTGGGTTTGACCCGAGCTCCTCCACTTCCAAGATGTGTAATCTCGGGCAAGTCATTTAACCCCTCCGCACCTATTTCCTCGTCTGTGAGTGGAGATGTGATAATAGTGCCCACCTCATGCGACTGTTGAAATAACACATTCTATGCAAAGTGATTAACACAGTGTGAGGCATGTAGTGAGTTCTTGGTAAATTTCACCTATTTCTATTGGTGATTAGTGTTATTCCAATGCCTAGTGATCACTATGCATTCAGTAAACATTTGTTGGATGCATAGATGGATGGGAGATGGGATAGGATAAGACT
>NW_012148285.1:3514336-3551042 GCF_000956105.1 Propithecus coquereli | reverse complement strand
CTTGCCTTCAATGACAATCAACAACTCTTTTGTGCATCTAATGCTTGGTCGTGTATGAAGAAGCACCCTGTACTCCACCTAACATAGGTAAATTGCTCCATTTTACAGAAGAGGAAAGCACGGCTCAAGGAGGCCGAGTTCACTCATTCAAGCATTTATTGAGCACCTACGATGTGCCAGGCACTGCTCTACTTCACAGATACAGCCCCACAGATAAAAATCCCTGCCTCCATGAAGCTCATATTCTGGTTGAGAGAGACAAGCAATAATAAATAAGGGAAATATACGTCAAATAGTATACAAGATGGCGAGAAATGTTAAGAAACACAAAGCAGGAAGGGGTGGTGCCAGGAGGCAGATGGGTAAGATTGTGATTTTCAACAGGGCAGCCAGGTGAGGTCTTCCTGCACAGCTGTCACCGGAGCAAAAGCCTGAAGGACGCGAGAGAACACACCAAATGAGTATCTGGGGAAAGGACTTCCAGGCAGAGGGAGCCGCCAGTGCAAAAGCCAGATGCCCGCCGACAGGTACAGGACACTTCCCAGGTGCCAGGTCCTGTTCTAAGCACCGAACGTGCGACCGGTTGTTGAACCCGCGCCCCAGCTCCTGAGGGAGGGCTGCTACCCTCCCCCTTTGCAGATGGGAACACTGAGGCGCAGAAAGACGAAGTCATTTGAGAGAGCTGGGACCAGGCTGAGGCAGCTCCAGAAGCCACACCCTTACCCACTACATCCTTCAACAAGCTGCAGTCACACCTTAGAAAGCGGCAACACCAGGACATGCTCTACCTCCACTCCCAGGGCACGTTCCACTGTCCTGTGCTGCGCTGAAATCCAGGGGAGAAGACGAGACAGCACACAGGAGAAAGCAAACGACAAGGGCAAGGGCCAAGCAGGAGCCCCAGGCGACGCCGAGAGCACACAAAGGAAAGGTCCTACCTCCCAGCGTTGCTCTCACAGTCACTTCTCCGTGCAAAGCACCCTCTTCTCACCCTCCTGTGAAATCCCTGAGATGTGGTTCAAACGTCATCACTTCTCCGTAGTTTTCTCCGAGTTAACTCCCTCGTTTTCACTTTCCCGACAATTTACGGAACGATGACGACTTAAACCAGACACCGTACGAGTGAAGATGCGCCAGGCGTGTGCGCACTCATTCTCACCGCGCTCTCTGAGACTGGTGCTTTTTGTCCCCATCTTAGAGACGGGCTTGCACGGAGTCACACGGAGGGCGAGGGCCCCAGGTGGGATTTGACCTCCCCTCCCCCTCCAGAGCCCAGGAGCTCTGCAGAGGTGACACAGGTGGTCATACTCATCTGTCCCCTGCACCAGGCAGTGCTGCTGGTCGGCAAAGGGCCTCCTGCTCCCAAGTCTCAGCACAGATCCCGAAAGCCATTTGTTGACTGTCCTCCATACCACGTGGTTCCACGTGTCTCCGTGGAAGCGAGTTTCACAGGAGCATAATTAACAGGGTTTCTTCCACACAACATGGCTGCAGAGCTTCTGGAAAGTCAACATATCCTAAAATATCTCCCAACCGGCCCACCAATGCGCCGTCAGCATCACTCCTTTAAGTCCGGGCATCATGTCCAGAAGGTCCCTTGTTAAAGCGGGAGCCTGGAGGCTGGGGGCTGGCGGTGCATCATGTATTAACCCATCACTTGCCACCACCCTCGCCAGCGTCGCAAGGAGACTCCTTCCACCAAGCAAGTGGCTCCTGGGTGTACAGGAAGCCCCCGGGCAGGGCCAAATGCAGACTCAGCCATTACATCTTCTTCCTGCTGCTGTTGCACACGCACAGAAATCCTCGGCTGAGAGCCAGAGAGCCAGACAAGCACCCACAGCGGTGCCCCCGGGCTTGGGAGCTGCGAAGCCCAGCCTGAAGCTCACAGTGTGGCTGCCGGAGGAAGCGGAGGGCAGCTGATCTCCCCAAGCACGGTCTGCGTGCGTGGGCACACAGCAGGGCTTCGGGTTGGGTTTGAATGGGGTGTTCTGTGTTGCCTTGTTTGGAGAAGCACTGTGGGGAGGCGGGGAGGAAGGGAGCGGCGGGGCACAGCACCTGCTTCTCAAGGGGCCCCTTGGCCTGGCTTGGACGTGGCAGGACTCTGGGCCCCGGCGGCACTGCAGCAGGGCCCAGGCGATAAAATGCAGTGAGAACCCAAGAAGGAACTGGTCCCCCTTCAGTGCAGAGCATACTTCTGGCTCTCACTTCAAGGACGGGCAGCTCAAGGAGGGCCAGGGGGCAGCCCCCTGGGGTGAACAACGATGTCCTCATGATGGGCGCCACCAGCGCCGGGGTTCCTTGACCGAAGAGGAGGACGGGAGCAGAAGAACCTGACAGGTGCCTCGTGCTGGCTGCGGTGGGCAGGGAGGTGAGCGGGCGTTCGCAAAGCCTCAACGCCGGGGGAGGGGGAAAGGTGCGAGGTGGAGCTGGGCGTCACACGTGTACAGAGTGAGGCAGACCACGGATTTGGGGTCACTGATCCCAACACGCCTTCACCCATATCATCCGTGATGAGACTCGAAGACACTGCAGTGACATTTGTATTTTCCTAAAGCATGGTCTGTGCATAGACCTTTTCACAGAGAGTTGGATATTTTGTTTACTTTTTTCAATAAAGTTACATTTTACTCAACCAAAAAAAAAAAAACAGACATATGAAGTCCCAATGGATATAGTTTGGAATGCAGACAAAATCCATGTCGGAGTTGAGAATTTTAACCAGGTTTCCCCAGCACGACCTGCTGTCGGGGTGTCCTCATAGCCGGAAAAAACTCCCAGGAGAGAAAGTGGCCTTTTAGCTATGAAATCTATAAACCTAAAGGAAAAGCAAATGTCACCGGGCACTGAACTGGCAAGTGTGGAACTGGGGAGGGCGCGGGGTAGTGAAGGAGAACGGAATAACACACGACCCCACGGGAAGATTACTTTGTAGCTTGATTCCCAATCAGGTTACTTTTGGAGTGAAAAGGGATGAGACTTGCAGTCTCCACCAATGACACAGATGACACAGAACACAGAGACAGCTGACCAAAGGACCAAAGCACTGGGATTAGCAAGACAGAGGGAGCTGCAGGCTGTGGGAGAACCCACACTTGGCATAACAGGCCGACAGCAGCAGGCATTTGCAGAGCATGTTGGGGGAAGAAAACTTGCACAGAAACACTGAAGATAAAGATTCCATTCTTAAGGGAAACCCTTACACCAATTACTGATGGAGACACGTTTATTGCTCTGAAAACCACAACACGATTGCAACATAAATATTCACACCCCACCCCAGCACAGACAAGCAAGGGAGACAGAAGAAGAACACACCAGCCCAGACCCGAAGGCAGACTAGTCTCTGGCTACACGTGCCCAAGAGTTTTCACCATTTCCTGAAAGCGAAACACTACACTTATACCAAAAATGCACTACACAGAACACACACTGCAAAAATAAGCACTCCTAAATGAACTATTTAGTAGAACATATAGGTTGTCCATACAGAATGGGGTGCCATCACTATCAAATAGCCCTTCTGCCGTATTCAAAAAGTTCTGAGTTGAATAATCCTCCAAATATTGTTGGATACAAACACAGGAACCAGGCGGGTAAATCTTATTTTGCAATTTATTTTGAAGAACTGGCACTCAGAGTGTACTTGTATCCATAGGATGCTTCAGAATGAGAGTAATTTTTAAAACCTCAAAGAACTGAAAATGTTAAAGGGAATTTAATGACTCTTTAACTGAAAAGGCAGTGGGACTTTAGGTACCATTTAATCAAGTAACAACGTCACCAAACACTCTCTGTCCCCCATCTTGGGTACCAAATGGGTGTCAAAAGCCACTAGGGCTTCGTGCTTCCTTACACATGTCTAGTGGGGAAAGAGCAGAAGTCCTGGGCCTCACTCTGACCGGACCGTTCTGGGCTGTGTGCGCACTCCTTATCAATCAACGCGGTCATGGAACGCCAGCGACCTCAGCCCCGGTGGCGTGCTCAACCCTGAGCCAATCGCCGGGGTAAAGGGGGAGGAATTACCCCGATGGCTTTGGTCTAATCAGGACCCATCTTTGCACATGGGTTCGCGATCAGTCCCCCCACACACGAACTGCACGGCTGTGCTCTACGACAGGGGGATATGTCAGAGGAACGGGAGCAACATCCACCACAAGGAAAACCAGATGAGCCGCTCACTCTGCTGCCGTTGCGGTACCAACCCCAAACAGAGTCTGGATGTGCACCAAAGAGGCCAAGAACACGAAATGAGCTTTGGGGTGCAGGTAGGGGCTGCCCACGTCTCCCTTCTCAGTGCAGTCTAGGACCAGCTCTGGCTCCCCAGCACAGAGGGGAGAACTGTTCTCAACAATGGTAGAAACATTAGCATTTTCGAAGAGTCTTTTCCCTGTTCCAGGGCCTGAGCTAAGGGTTCTACGCAAATTGCCCTATTTACACCTTGAAAGAGCATTATGAAGTAGAAGATGCTATTATCCTCATTTTACTGAGGTCCAAAGAGCTGAATGAAGTTCCCAGGGTCACAGAGCAGGAAGGGATGGTGTCCACACCCTCTGTACCTAGAGACTGAGGCATGAAGCACCAAGCCCCACAACCCACGGGGCCCTCCTCTGGAGCTCCCGGGGCTCTCTCAGCCCTTTGGCTCAGACAGAGTCACTCAGAGCCGGGGACTTGTTGCAATGGCAGATCCCAGTTCCTAAAGCGAAGGCAGCTCAGTCCCTGGAATCGCAACAGGTGTCTGCAGAGGCCACCTTGGGAGCTGGTGGCCACCCCAGGCTGAGAAGAGCAAAACAACTGTGTTGGGGGAAGGGCCGGTATGCACAAAGCAATTAGAAGGTAAAAAATTATGCCTGTCCAATACGTCAACAGGCAGGCACCACCTGTCCTAAACTCTTAAATATAGACAAAAGCTGCACTAAAGGACATTACCAGCACTGTCCCTACCACCTTCTCTGTGCAGAAGGAGGGGAGTAGACTTGGCCTGTTCTCTTCCCAAGAGACTGATTCAAGTCTCACCTCTTCCAGAACGTATCCCCCCAACTCCGTGGCTCCAGCCCTGGTGGATGCCTTCCCCCTCTGTAAACTCCAGCAGACGACATTCCCAGCGGCTCCACTGGGGTGTCTAACTGGCCCCTCAAACTTAACATGGTCCCCCTGCCATAAAGCATTCCTCTTCCAGTCTCTTGCTTCTCCACAAAGAGGACCACCATTCGCTCGCAAGGACAGCGACATATTAATAACATGTGGGCCTGGTACAAAATAAAGATGCCCCTGCTAAAAGCTGTTCATAATTTCAAGTTGGCAACAGCAGAGCATTGACCCAGGTGTGGGACCCTTCTTAGCACGGGCTTCTGCGCCACTGCGCAACTCGCGTGTCCATGACACCCGACCGGGGCTCGAGTCAAAAACCCTAGGCAATGTCTCAGTTCCTCTCCACACCCCACGTCCAATCCATCCCCAAGTCCTGTCAGCTCCAACTCTAAGGATTATACGTCCTGAATCCAACCACTTTTCACCAACTACCCCAGGACCACCACATTCTAGCTGCTGTGATCTCTCTCCTGGACTAAACCGCAACTGCCCTAAATGGGATCCCTGCTTCTCTCTTGCCCCTCGACAACCTATTCTTCAAACAGCAGCCAGTGTAATTAATTGTCCAATATAAATCAGATCATGTCACTCCCTACTCAAAATTCTCTCATAGTTTTTCATCAGGCTTAAAGCAAGATCTGAACTCTCACCATGAGCTGAACTGTCCCCATGATCTAGTCCCTACTGCCATGTCCTCCGAGCTCATGTCCTCCTCCTCCTCGTTCACTCATCTTGCTCCAGCCCTACTGGCATCCCCGTTGTATTTCAAACATACCAAGCGGGTTCCTGCCTCAGGGCCTTTGCACTTGCTGTTCTCACTGCCTGGAACACTCGTCCCCCAGGTATCCTCACATGTCTGGGTTATTCGGCTCCCTCGTATCACACAGGTCTCCGACCAAATGTCATCTTCCTGAACAAGACTTCCCTGAACACCTTTTCTAAAGCAACCACATGCTCCTTCACTCCCCTTCTACTTACCAAGCTTTGTTTCTCTCCTGAGTTCTTATCACTACTTAAAACTGTATGGTTTCTTTGTTGTGCTTGTTTGCTTCTCTTCTCTCATGATAGCATAGGAAATTGGCCTGTCTTTGTCTTATACACGCCATCACTGCGTCCAGCACCTTGGACAGGGCTCGGCATATGGCAAACACTCTGCGAATGAATTAATTACTTGCTACCTTGTTAGCTGCTGTTCCACGTCTGTATGCCTTGACTTATACCAACTTTATTGAAAATTTCCTCGGGGCAAGGGCCAGTTCATCCCCTAAAACCCTCAAAACACAGAGCTCAGTTCCATCCAAAAACTATTAATAGATGCTGCGTGAAGGTGTTCATTAACTGTCATCAAACACTTCTCCTATTCGGGAATGACAGACACTATCATTCCCAATATGTGCCCATGGCAGGCATGGCAACAGACCATAGACTTCTTTCCCACTAAGCAAGGACAGTCTCAGAACCCCCAAAACAGCTTTCCTGGAGCCCTCAGCTGATGATAAAAATTTATACCTAAAGCAATATCATTCTGACACCTCTATACTAACTTGGCAACATGAAGAAACAGCTCTGAAAATCACTAGCCTGGTCCGACTCTCTCCCCGCACCCCAGTTTTTAGTGCATGGTCTTCCTAATGGGCACAGGACAGACATCAATGCAGCCAGTACAATGTGCTCTGGATTTATGGACCAAAAAAGAACAAAAGCCCTAGATGTGAACAATTGCCTTTTGTCATAAGTCTGACTTGAGTCAGACTTTTGCTGAAGAACATCACTTAAAACAAAATGCCAGGAAAAAAGAAATGGATAAATTAGAAAGCTCTGATTCCTTATCCCAAGGAAATTTGAGTCTATTCCCATATTGATTTTACTGGCACTGCTGGGAAAATAAACCACTTACACGTTTGTTCAACTCTCTCCTAGACTGCTTGGAATTGCAACCCGGCACCACCCATCAGTCTGATGGGATTTCCAAGGGCACCTGCACTTTGGGGACGGGCCCTCACCCTCAGCTTCCCATCATCTCTGCAGCCATCCTGGGTCCTATGGCTCCTGCTCAGCGAGAAAAGCCGCCCCACCCGGCTCCCAAGCATCCTTGACAGACCCTCAGTGCCCCACAGGGGAAGGCTCAAGTTCACCCCAATCCACTTGCTCTACCCACTTTTCTCTGAGGACTCACTGTCAAGGCCGGTGGTAGCCTTTGGTGAAATCTGAATTCTTCACCATAAACTAACACGAGTCTGGTCTCTTAGGCACCATTAGCTTTGTTAAGGACAATTTGGTTGAAAGTGACAGAAACCCACTAAACTAGCTTAAATTAGCATGTTATTATAACAGTACGGTAATATCTCATGCAACAAAAGCACAAGAGGCACACACACACCAAAAGAAAAACGAAAATCACACACACAAGAAAAATCTAAAAAAACAAAAACACAGAAACAGAGAGTAAGACAGTGGTTACCAGAGGCTGGGGGATGGCAGGATTGGGGAGATGTTGGTCAAAGGACACAAAATTTCAGTTATACAGGAGGAATAAATTCAAGAGATCTGTTGTATATCATGGTAACTGCAGCTAATAACAATATAAGGTATACTTGAAAATTGTTGAGAGTAGATTTTAAGTGTTCTCACCACAAAACAATAAGTATGTGAAGTACTGCATATGTTAAATTGACTTGATTTAGACATTCCACAATGTATACATATATTAAAACATGTTGTATACCAAAATACAATTTTATTTGTCAGTTAAAGAAACAGTTTAAAGTAGATTTTTAAAGGAATCTTTCTTAACCTTAAAATTGGCTGGTATATGATACATTTTTCCTTAATAATTATAAATGTACATTTTTCAGTCATTAAAAAAAAGAAGAACTGGAATGTAAAGCTGGAAATCTGTCAGGAAGGTTTCTTGCAGAAACCAAATAACCCTAGTCTCCCTTCTCTCTCCAGGTCTCCTTCATTTCCTTTCCACAAATCAGCTGTCCTGCTTCGCCTTGGCAGAAATGGCTGACTCACAGCTTCCGAGTTCCCATGGAGAAGCAAGAGCACAGCACCTCCACCTATCAATTATAAAGTCCCAGAAGAGGGAATGTGATTGGTCCAGCTTGGTCATGTGCCCACCTCTGCTCCAATCAGTGATGGCTAAGAGTCTGCAGTCATGGAGTAAAGACATGGCTCCCACAGCATACCACATGCGGTCCAGCTCTCCTAGCAGACAAGCCATGGCCTGAGCAGGTGCCTCAGTAAGGGTCAGTAACAACCACAGCAGCCAGCAGCAGCCTCCCAGAAGCCTCTCTGCCTTGGATCACCCTCTACCCTTAGAAGGAGGCTATAAACTATTCACATTCCAAAACTCCATTCCCTTCCTTGCCTTCTCAGAGTCCGTATCTTCAGGCAATGGGCCACAGCTCTTTCTCAACTTTCTGGTCAGGCACAGAGCTCAGGAGCCTGAAGAAGGACTCACCTCTTCCAGATTTCTATTACCAACTCTTTCCACCGGCTCACACTCCTAGAGGTAAGATGGTTATGGTTTCCAAACCAGACACTCAACACTATGTATTAAGTGAATACTTATGAGCACCTATTCTGTGCCAGATATTGTTCCAGGAAGTAGGAATACAACAAAACAGACAGAAACATTAGGTTGCATAGTCTGACGAAGGGCTATTTCTAATTCTGCATTTACTTATGCAAAAAATATTTTAAAGGGTCTATAAACAAATTCATACACTTAGCAAACCACCTGTCTGGATATATACCATTCTAAGAACGGATTGGTTAGATCTGACACATGTGCTCACCAACAGCCAGGTGACACCCACCAGGAGAGGACAGTGGTCTTTGGGAAAACTCACCATTACACTTTCACTTTCAAAATGCCTTACACACATCCCAGCAGTCCATCATCCCTGCGTGGTAAAGGGAGAGTTTTTCACAAGCTCAGTCAACAGCCCCAAAAGCCAAAGCCCCAGTGAGGGGAGATCTTTTGCCACCTGAGCCATCTTCTCTGTCCAAACCCCAGAGTGCCTGAAGCAGCTGTCCGCAGCCGGCCATCTCTGCAGCTCTACACAGCACACCTCTGCCCCTCACCCACTTGGAGAGTAAATACCAACAGTCTAGCTGCCTTTCTCAAGCTGGGCTTGGAAAGCAATTCATTTGGCACCTCTCAAATCTCCCTGAGCTCCAGCAAGGAGGGTACTTAGGGTTGCTGGATGTACAGTAAAGGAAGAGAAGGTAACTCGCATGTCCCCAGTGGGGGAGGAACCTATAAATCCATCACCTCTGACATCTAAGAAGATAGAGAAGTCTTTTAAAAAGCCATGAGCACCACTTAAAGTCCACCTGAGAGTCGTGAGCCGAAGGCAAGGCTAGCCCAGGAGCTGGTGCCTGAGGAGAGGGGCCAGCTCCTCCAAGCCCTGCTGGCTTCTGAGGACAACCAAACCCCACAGGCGAGCTATTCTCCTCTTTTGGCTTCATGAAGGAGCCTGAACTACCATCTCCAAGGGCAGCCAGGCACACCTGCTTCACAGAGGAAGGCACAAGGCTGCCTGGTACAGGGCAGGAGCAAGTTCAAGTGTGCACAGAGCAGGGGGCAAACCGCCTCCTGCCCCTTCCGGAGAGGCTGCAGGACCAGGCGTCAGGCTGTCCACTGTCCTGACCACTGACAGCTCATCCATCCTGAGACCAATTCTGAGCCTGGAGAAGGCATCAGGCCTCCATGCACGATCTCGTGCAGTCCTCAGAACATGCCTATCAGGGGAGTCCGGTACTATCACCCACAGATGAGGACAATGGGCGGTCCAGAGAGGGGCGCTGGCTTGCCCAGGGTCACACAGATAATGAGGAAAGCCTTCAGGGCCTGTCTGAATTGAGAACCTGTGCCCTTAACCACCACAAGTGAGGGAAGCGCCCCGGAAATGAACCAGTCTGCCCACTTCTAGGGTCCCAGTGCTATCCGCCACGGGCAGAGAGCTTTAGGACAGGCTTTCTGTCAACTGTTCCTTTGGCCCCCAAGCTGGGAAAGTTTCTGGCATCTTAAAGGACAAATGAGTCCCAACCCAAGACAATGCAATGATTTGAAGTCCAGACTCTGGAGACACTCGTCCTGGGGTTAAATCCTCACTGTGGTGCCTTGGGAAAGTCACTTAATCTCTTTTAGCCTCAGTTTTCTTGGCTGTAGAATGGAGCTAGTAATAATCTCTATATCCCAGGCTGGTTGGGAGGATTAAATGAAACAAGGAATGCCAGGAGCTTGGCAGAGCACCTGGCTCAAAGACGGTCTGTAGATGGCAGGTATATCATCAGCAGTCTGAGAACATTCTACGATAGGATTCAGTCACTCATGCAGGCAGCAAATACTTAATGAACCCCACCTAAGTGTGAGGCAATAATGTTGCATCCTTCAGACACAGCAGCAAAGATAGACGCAGTCTCTGCCTTACCAATCTTACAATCTGCAGGAAACAACCAAAAAAATGTATTTTTTCCATTTTGTCTCCTAATCTGGTCGCTCATGTGCCATGTAGAAAACAAAGGAAATAGCAAAGCCGCTGACCCCCTCCCCCAAACCCCTTGATGACGTGGCGAACTGCAGCCCCCACCTTTTTCCCTTTTGAAACTGAACCCCTAGAAGATCCAGGAGCCCCAATCTTCATCTCTGCCCCACATCAGCTAAGCCTCGGGCACCATCCAACCCTTTCGGTGAACAATTCATGCAACCAATGAACCAAAAGGCTGATCTCTGTGACGTATTGTGAATTCCTTTGAATTGGTAAGAAAAAGATAAAGAACCCAATAAAAAAATTGCAAAAGAGGTGAACCAGCAATTTAGAAGAAAAACAGCCAAAGAGATAAGAAATGTACAAGACCCAGGCTTGACAAAGTTGTGAAGGAAGAGGGACCTCAAACACCGTCCATGAGCGCATAAATAAATTGAAACAACTTTTTCTGAAAACACTTTGATGATATTTATCAAAGTTGGAATTGTGCATACTCTTCCACCTGGCCGAATAAGTCCACTTGGAATCTATCCTATAGGAAGAGTCAAACGCATGAACAAAACTATCCTTTCAATGCTTCTCATTAGAGCTTCATTTATCACAACAAAAATAAAATAGGAAACAAGCTAAGTGTCCACCAACGGAGAACTGCTAAAATAAAATGCAATATGTAAGTTCATGCAATGTCATGCTACACAGCTGTTTAAAAAGCATGTTAACCCTGTAGAGAAAAAAGTCTATGACATATGGGCAAGTGGAAAAAGAAAACTGCATAACAACGTGGACAATATCAGCCTTATTTTTGTAAGTGTGTGTGTGTTATGCTGGCAAAGAAAAACCTCCAGACGTCCACACCAAATTGTGACATGGTTATGTCTGGGGAATGAAATTTGGTGAAGAATAATAGGGAGAGGCTTTGGTTTTTATTTCTTCGTTGCTGCATTTTTTTTTTAATGTTGACAGATTACCATGTAGCACTCTTGTAATCTGAAAAAAAATACAACTTGGTAAATTTACTAAAAACCATTGGACACAAAATCAGTGAATTTTATGGTATATCATTTAAGCCTCAATACAGTTTTTTTAATTATATATTTTCTCAGTATTTGACAAATATTCGTTAAGCAACTACTGTTAGGCACTCTTCAAGGCATTGTGAAGAGAGTCATACATACCCCCGGCCGTTATGAAGCTTACGTTCTGATGGGAAGCATCACATTGTATTTAAAATTACCTCCTATTAGAACATCCTTTTCCATCTACAGTCTCAGATATGATATATAATGGGAAATAAATATATATACATTTTCTAATCACCTGGTATAAACATATGACAGTACTTGGCATTCGATGGCACACCAAGAAACAAAGGATAGTAACAAGATCTAACTCCTAAAAAGCACTTCTCGTTTCCAAATGATCGTCCTACCGATGCCCCGACCCAGCTCCAGGTAAGACTCAAACAAGACGTTGCTCCTGCCGAAAAGCCGAGGGGATGGGTGCATCGAAGGTCATGCAGCTATGTCGAGAATAAAATCACGTCCCAGCAGGTGTCACCGGGCACTGCATGGTGAGATGCCAAGTGTGTGGCCCAGAAGATAAGCCTTGGAGAGGTCGCCGTGGGTGGGAGTTGCACGGGGCTGAGAGGGGTCTACCCCGGAGGGAGCTAAGAGGGGGTGACAACAGGTCAAGGGCCTCAAAGTGAGACTCCCAATATTATCTCCAAGTTAGACAACAATGGAACCGCGAAGATCCCTGGACAGTATCGAAAGGAAAATGCTTTTGTCGTCCAACTTGTGCCCCACTGCCAGACCACATTGCTCATGTTACACTGTGAACTGATTTATTCTTATGATTCTTATCATTTTACAGCAAAAAGAACAATTGCATTACATTTATTTTGTGTGTGCACACAAGTGTGCTGAAAGTTTAATTTGCCAAGCATACCCTTTTAATACATAGCATAGATTTTTTAATTCCTATTTGGAATTATTCCTCCTCCTTCCTTCCTTTCTCCTTCTGTTCCTTCTGTATCTATTTACTAGAATCCTCCAAAAATGGGCAAGGCCCAGCCATCTCTTGACTTCTCTGAGAAGCTCTGGACCCGAGACGGGCCCTGGAGACGAGGGAACTGCATACAGCCATGCGCTGCGTAATGTCTCGGGCAGTGGTAGACCACGCGCACAATGGTGGCCCCGCAAGATCGATACACTGTATTTACTTACCTTTCCTATATTTAGATGTGTTTAGAGACACAAATACTTGCCACTATGTTACGGTTGTCTGCAGTATTCAGTAAAGCCACACGCTGTCCAGGCTTTCAGCCCAGGAGCAACGGGCTGCAGCAGGTAGCCTGGGTGTGGAGTAGGCTGCCCCATCCAGGTTGTGTGAGTGCCCTCCTGATGTCCGCACAATGACAGAATCACCTAACGATGCATTTCTCTGAACGTGTCCCCATCATTAAGTGACACGTGACTATGCACTTAAAAAAATGCTTCCAGGAGAGAATCTAGGGCCCTGCAGACCTTTTGCATTTGGTGTGCTTCAAATAAAACAAGAGGAGGCAGAGAAGGGGCCCACTGAGTGGGAACAGCGTCTGCTATTCATAGCATCTGTCATCAGGGAACCTGCAAACTCTTCCTATAAAGGGCCCAACAGAAAATGTTTTAGGTTCGTCAGACTCAAAGTCTCTGTCTCGGTTACTCAGCTGCACCGTTGCATTGTAAAGTTGAAAGAGGCCACATACAACATGCAAATAAGTGGGCGTGGCCACGTCCCAATAAAGCTTATTTACAAAAACAGGCCTCAAACCAGATCTCACTCACAGACCACGGTTTGCCAACACTCCGGTATTTAATGATCAATTTTATCTTTCTACTGTGGTTTTTGATTAAAGAGAACTTGTCCCTACCTGGCGATGTGGGAACGGGAAATAACAGGGCTGGTTTATTCATATATATATAAAAACATATGTAATACAATCTATATGATTATATATAAATATGTTTAGATGTGTTTACATATACAAATACTTACCATTGTGTTACAGCTGCCTACAGTATTCAGATAGGGAGGCAGACACAAAACAATCCCCCAACCCCGACCCCCACTGAGCCCATCAAGATTCTCCCACCTCCGCCCTCGGACACACGAACTCGCCCAGCCAAGATCAACCCACCCTCAGCTGACACACAGTCCAGGAAAACAAAATAACTGTTGTTACAGTTTTGAGGTCATTTTTCACACAGCACTTCTGTGGCATTTGCTAGCTGATACAAAGCCCAAAGCATATGAGCTATATGACAATAATCTTAAGTTTGAAAGTCTGCCTGAGCGGGGCAAAGCCAAACAGATTAAATGACCAGTGTCCAATTCCCACCCAGGCCCACCCGCTCTGGAGCAGCCCATGCAAGTCAGACATACTAAATGCTCGCCTCTGATGTGTGGGTTCACCCCCGTCTCCCCTTCTTCCTGGAACCACGTCATCTCCGTCTGCTCCAAGTTTGGCATAGTACCCAAGACCAAATAGGTGCTTCCTATAGGGTGGCTGACTTGAATTTAATTGAAGAGAACCGCTGTAGACCCTGTGTATTTTTTCTTTGCTATCTAAGGAATATTCCTGTCCTGAGAAGCAAAAATATCTGAATTGGCCCAAGTAATCAGCCTGGTTGGAGTGAGCAGGCAATGGAGTCATTTTTAGCAGCTTCCACTTGCATGGTTTATTTTCAGAAATTTTCCTCTCCGCATCACTCCTCAAATTATGCTATTTAAACATCCTGAATTATGCCCCTTCTCTGCCATAGCCATAGGATTCTCCATTTAAAAAAATAATAATAAAAGGTCATTTTAAAAAATCAAATGGAGATAAACTAATTTATAATTTTTATTCTAGAAAAGTCTAGGAATTAATAAAATTTAAAAAAGCTTAGCATAGCGGTTAGGAGCAGGAAACCTGGGTCAGACTAGCTGGCTTTGCCTGCAACCACAATGGGCTGATGTTTATGTCCCCCCGAAGTTGGTATGTAGAAATCCTACCCCCAAAGTGATAGAATTTGGAGGTGGAGCCTCTGGGAGGTGATTAGGTCATGAGGGTGGGGCCCTCATGAATGAGATCAGTGCCCTTATAGAGGAAGCCCCAGAGAGCCCATTGGTTCCTTCTACCAGGTGAGGACACAGTGAGAAGGCACCGCCTATAAGCCTGTAATCAGGCCCTCGCCAGACACAAAATCTATCTTGATCTTGAACTTTACAGCCTCCAGAACCAAGAAATAAGTTTCTGCTGTTTACAAGCTCCCCATTTAATAACATTTTGTTATAACAACCCAAACAGACTAAGGCAGTAACATTCAGCAAGTTGTGTAACCTTCTTGAACCTCAGTTTGCACTCTTTAATGGAAATAATAATGGAACCTACTCTACGGGATTTGTGGGAATTAAATGAGACAATGTATGGAAAATTTTTAGCATAGCATCTAGATTAATTTTAGCTGTTGTCATTAAACAATATCAATAAACCAGCTTAGGCAAAGATGGATTTATCGGACATTCACTCAGAAGCATCTCCCGGAAGCTAAGTGCAGGGGTAGCATCGAAGGTACTCAGGAGACAACTTGGGGATGAAGTGGAGCTGGAATCCAGGCGGGCTGGCTCCTTCTCTCTCTGGGGTCATGTGGCCTCAAAACTATGTAGGTTTCACATCTGATTTTTAGATGTGAAAATCTGATTGGCCCAGCTCAAATCAGGTGGCCACTCTTGGGCCAATCAGCCGTGCGCAGGGAGTGGGCTTGAGTGGCCCGTGGGCAGCTCAGCGGGACTGGAAATGGCTGGGCGGGGCTGGGCAGCTGATCAGATCCGCCATGTGCAGGCACTGGGCTTGGTGGACCTCAAAAAATACGCGTTCCACTGAATCCAATGGCCCAGAAGCAGCTCCACACCTGTGTCTGTGGGCACCAGACATTCTTTGCCATCGAGACCGAGCTGTCCTTGAAGGCACTGTGTCGGTTTGCTGGGACAGCCATAACAAAATACCACAGACTGGGTGGTTTACAAACTCTACACAGCAGAAATTTATTTCCTTCCAGTTCTGGAGGCTGGAGGTCTAAGGTCAAGGCGTTGGCAGGTTTGGTTTCTTCTGAGGTCAGAGTCTCTCCTCGGCTTGCAGACGGCCTTTTCCTCTGTGCACACATTCCCCGGGGTCTGTGTGTGCAAATCTCTTACAAAGACCACAATCAGATTGTCTCAGGGCCAACCCTCAGAGCCTCATTTAACTTGCCCACCTCTGTATAGGTCCTAGCTCCAAATACAGTCACATTTAGAGAAACTTGGGGTTAGGGCTTCAACATAGGAATTTGGAGAAACACAATTCAGCCCCTAACAGGCACAAAGGGCTTTGATTTAGCCCAAGAAATCACATGGCCCCTGGGGCCTGGGCTCCAGGGAACTTAGGGCTGCATGTGTTTTAGGACTTTCTGTCCCTATCTAGGGCCTTCAAATCTTCTGAAATCTCTCTTCCCCTGCCCTAGGGTGCTCCTCATTCTTAGAAACAATCAGAGAAACAAATCGCAAAGCCAGGAAAGAATGAAACCGTTCCTAAGCTTCACTTCCCAGCACTCCCAAGACCACGGGACCACGCGGCTCACGGAGAGATGCGTTAACCAGGGATGAGGCTGCCAGTGCCTTTTACGAGGGGTGCTAAGACGAAAATTATCTTTTTGGATTTCATTTTCATTCTGGCTTAATGAGGTAAGAGACTCCCGTTTTGTAAAGTAGGGCAGCTCGCTGCTGAGGCCAGGGATTCGGGTAGGGGGGACGCGGCTGCGTTCTGTTTCCAAAGTTAGGAAGCTCCCCGGCCCTCAGCGTGTGGTGGGGAGGGCGGGGGAGGGCGTTTGCCAGCCAGGGTCCCAGGAACCTATGGCGCAGGCGGCAGCGTTTGTCTCTGAGGGCTAAAACCAAGCAGTAGCAGCTGCAAAGTTAACCTTTGCAAGATTGAAAGCCAGGCAGCATCAAGACTCGAATTAAACCAGCGACTGCTCTTTTAATTGGACTCAGCTTTAGACGACTTCGATCATTTCCCGGGACTGAAAGTTCATGTCCTATTTTAAACTTGGGTTCTTGAGAGAGTGGTCCTCATGCTTTAGGGTCTTCACCATCACCTGGAAAGCTCGTGGGACGTGCAGACTCCCCAGGGTCTCCCCCAGGGCTGCAGACCCGGCGCAGTGAGGCAGGGGCCCCTTCGGCAGATGGGTGCGGGGTCCTGGCGATTTCACGAGACTCCCCCGACTGGCATTTTGATGGCGAGGACCCATAACCCAGATTTGTGGACTCTCTGGACAAAAGCGTATACAGCGACCAGACACGGCCTTCCCCAGCTGTTTCGGAAGGAGCAGTAAATAAACATTCACCTCCTCGGCCAGGCCCGTCCCCTGTACTTGCGATCTCCTCGCGCTGCTTTCCTTTCCCCGTAGCACTCCCCAGCTTTCTCACAGCCTCTCGCAGGCGATGGCTGCCTGCAGCAGAACCGCTGCTCTACAAGGCAGGATTTCTGTGTTTCGTTTGTTGCCATATATCCCCAGTTCTTAGGGCAGTGCCTGGTACGTAGCACGGGCTCGGTATCAGCAGAATGAATTAATGAATTAACATCTTGACTCCGCGCTGTGCTTTCTACCGAGATGTAATATCAGTCGCTTGCATGTCTGATATTAAAGTGGAATTCGCAGATAGCGCCCAACAGGCAGAAGACTTTCTGGTACGGCCCCTCCCCCATTCACCGCCAGACATCATCCACAGGGCTGCCGGGCTTTGAATGAACAGACTCTGCTGAGAAACGTTTCTCTTTTTAATTGGGATGGGCAGCCTCTGCTAAATAAAGATGCCTACAGATCTCAGATGAGTCATAGCCCTCGGAAATCCAGCTAGGAAAAGTGAAGAGCGTCTCCTTTCCATTTCCTGTGATAGAAAATTTGGCACGGGCGTGGCATCAGGGCGTCTGTCTGGGCACAGCCTATTTGAAGTGCCAGGAAAGCGCGCGGGAAAAGTCCTTACTGGACAAATGGATGCGACAGAAACACTGCTCTGAAGTTCCTGCAGCTTCTCCCCATTCTCGAGTGTACGGATGAGCTCAAAGTACTGGACGGGGACCTGGATGTTTATTTTGTTATTTTCTGGTGCCTAGAGGACCTTTGTGCAAGCTTCTGTGTGTGTGTGTTTGGTAGGGAGAATTACCTGGTGCCCATATATGTTACTACAATACCAGGACTGTACCAGGTTGAGGCTTTGCTGGCCACCTTCTGTGAATTTACATGACTTCCAGACCCTGGGGGCCCAGCTATAGGGGGACGGCGAGTCCTGGAGATAGAAAGGGTGAAAGAGGCTACAAGATGCTATTACACACCTATTGGAAGGGCTAAAATGAAAAATGTCGACAATATCAAGTGTTGACAAGGATGCGGAGCAACTAAAACTCATATGTGGCTGATGGGGATGTAAGACACAGCCGTTCTGGACGACAGTTTGGCATTTCTTATACAGTTAAATAAATACCACATGACCCGGCATTTCCACTTCCAGGTAGTTCTAAAAGTGAAAACTTATGTTTATACGAACACCTGAACATGAATGTGTATACAAGTTTTATTTCCAGTTGCCAAAAACTGGAAACAAACCCAAATGTCCTTTGGAGGGTGAAGGGATAAACCAATGACAGGGTGCTGGTCGGCGGCACACAGGAACCAGCTGTTGGTCCACGCGACCACTTGTACGATCCCAAGGCACCGCACTAAGGAGGTGCAGCTCACCTGAAAGGTCGCGTGTTGCACCATCCCATCTGTGGGCATTCTTGAAACTATGGGGACAGAAACAGACCCGTGGATTGGGGGTGGGGACACGATGTGGCTACACCTCACAGGGAGTGATGGAGCTGTTCTGTGTCCCGATTGTGGTGGTGGATACATAAATCCATCCATGTGTTAAAATTTATAGAACCATACACCCCCAAAAAGGCAATTTTACTGTACATTCATTTAAAAATAAAATTAAAAACAAATGTGGTAGAAAATTTACCAGATTGAACTAAATTTAGTCTTCACACTACTAGGTGAGAATAGGAGCTTGTCAAATGAAAGTAGAGATACAAAGAACCAAGTGAGTCTCGTGTTCCCACGTGTCAGAGCTATGCCTGCAAACCTGTAGCTATTACAAGTAGCTGGGGACAGGGGAGAAGAGTGGAGAAAGAGGGAGGAAAGCAGAGGGGAGGAAAAGAAAGGGAGAGTGTGGAGGAGGGAGACACGGGGGTGGTTACAGATCACTGCTTCTCAAATTTCAGAGGGTGGAAGTATAAATTACCTGTTGAGATGCAGGTTCTGATAAGGTCTGCAGCCAGGCTGAGATTTCTGCATTTCTTTTCTTTTTTTTTTTTTTTGAGACAGATTCTCACTCTTTTTTGCCCTGGGCCACAGTGAGTGCCGTGGCGTCAGCCTAGCTCACAGCACCCTCAAACTCCTGGGCTCGAGCAATCCTTCTGCCTCAGCCTCCCCAGTAGCTGAGACTACAGGCATGCGCCACCATGCCCGGCTAATTTTTTCTATGTATTTTTAGTTGTCCGAATAATTTCTTTCCAATTTTTAGTAGAGACGAGGTCTCGCTCTTGCTCAGGCTGGTTTCGAACTCCTGAGCTCAAACAATCCGCCTGCCTCGGCCTCCCAGAGTGCTAGGATTACAGGCGTGAGCCATCGCGCCCGGCCAGATTTCTGCATTTCTAAGGAGCTCCCAGGTGATGCAAGTGATGCCTTTGCTGCTGGTCCATGACCCGCCCACCCCTTCCCCAGTGCAGAGCCAGGTGCTGGGCAGAAGGGCTGGTGAGCCCTTAGCAAAGAGACCCAGCCTTACAAGGGACGTGTGTGTCTCATGTGAGACAATGCAGGTGACAGCACTTTGAAAACCATTCAGTGCTGTTCACATGCAATGTAACAAGTCAGCAAAAATAGCGCAGTACCTACCTGCATTACCAGCCCCAGTGCCTAATTAAGGGGTTGGGATAAACCCAGCCCAAGCAGGGATCCCATCGTCCCTGACATCACAACACTCCAATTATCCCCAGGCTGCAGAGGAGGGACACACAGCCCAGCTAACCACAGAGCGCTGGTGACGGGCAGACATTCACGGATCCATCAGCAAGCGCACAGTTGTGGGAGGACAGGTTCTGTTGAAGATCTGAAGCCCAGGTTGGCTTATTAACACCCAAATAACCGAGTTTTACTTTCCAGAGCTTCCAGCACGTGCATGCTAATGAAGCTACTGCTTTAAATGGCCATCTCCTCTGAAATGTCTAATTAATCTGAAGCTCGCAAAGGTGCGCAGAACAAAGCGTCTGCGGAGCCCGGTGGGGTGAGGAGAACGAGGCGAGGCTGCTGGCGCGGGGCCAGGTGCTCCAGACGCCAGGGGATGCGGACGATTGATGTTTGCAAGGCGGGGAGGCAAGGGCTGTTCCACAGTGTTTTTCAAACTGCAAGATGTGACCCATTCATGGATCGTGACATCAACTCACCATGTCATGACCAGCAACTTTTTGACTTTTTGATCAAATGGAAAAACAGGAAGGGGAAGAATATACAGGGCACATGGTAAAAGCAAGCACTGTGTGAAAGTCACACTCTACACATCTGTACGATTCACACGGATGCGCATACTGAGTCACCAAGAAAATGCATTTCTCTTAATATGCACACATACAACACTTTGTCATAGGCCAAGACCGCTCTAAGCATTTTGAAAACATGGCACCATTTGATCCTCATAAGGTAGCTAGTCCTATTGCATTTTACACTTGGGGAAACTGAGGCACAGGGAGGTAGAATGACTTGCCCAAGGATGCACAACTAGCAAATGGGGAGTCAAGCCTGTCTGACTTTGAAAACCACATTCTTCTATACAACTCTGGGTCCCAAGGACCTCAGACTCTGAGGACAAAAGCAGTTCAGGAGAGAGCACGACCCCTCCATGCTGGAACAGTGACAGCTGGTGACCATCGCGCCGTGCCACGCGCCCGCATGCACCCTAACACTTAACCCTCAAAATAAGTATAGTGTGGCAGGTACCAGGAAAGCTTCTGTTTTCCAAATTGTAAACTGTGGGTCAGAGAAAGAAAAGGACTCCTCCAAGGTCACATGGCCAATAAGTGAGACAGCTGGGGGAGGCGTCACGGGCACCACAGGACTTGAGCTGATCCTGGGTGGATGGGAGAGATTTGGGCTCGAGTGTCCCAGTGCACATAAGCTCAAACAGAACACAAGAGCTTGAGCAAGAGCGTTGCTGCTGCACGGGGAGCCTTGGCTTGACAGAAAGGATCCGTTCAACCTGCCTTGGAGACCTAGTCCCACTGGGGACAGGAAGGATGTCTCCCAAGACAGCGTTGTAGCCATCATGAGAAACTTAAAGCCACAGACTCTCACATGGGCCTCTGGCCACTCCCAGGGAGCCCAGATCAGCACCCAGACCCAAGGCCCCAGAGGCGCACGCGCACAAGCCGGCACACCTCTGCCGCCCCAGCCCAGGAGCACACACGGTTAAGTCAGGAACGTATCTGATGGGCAACCTGAAAAGTCCTTCAACCATCTGCCCTCGGGCTTTTTTCCTACTGCTGCTGCTTTTGTTTTTATTACGTTTTTTTCTCCGATGCTCCCAGAATTGGAAGGAACCCAAAAGGCTCTTTGTTAAAAGCCAAACAAGACCTGGAAAACACGGTGAAGAGCTTGGGCTTTGGAATCAGACACGTCGGGGTTCAGGTCCCATTTACGTTTTGAGGCGTCGGGCAACATGCTTCACCGCACTAAGCCTCCGCTTCTTCTTCTGTGAAATGGGGACAGCCGAGTCCCCACCGCAGATGGAAGACAGAAAGGTGAGACAAGAGGAAGTGTGCGGAGGACACGCCAGGGTGGCCGGACACGGCAGGCGCTCGGTGGCAATTAGTGACGAGTGTCCCCGGAAAGAAGCGCAGCAGGGTGCGAGGACCCTGCTCCGTTCTACAGAGGTCACCCCGCAGGGAGACAGGCCTCCAAATTCCTGTCCCCTAACTCCATCATCACACAGAATCACAGAGGCAGCAGTGACCCGGATTTCCATGTCAGCCAAAGCAGCACCAGTGGTCCCAGGCGAGGAGGGAGAATGGACCAGGACTCTTGCTATCTCCTGCAGAAGAACAAACCACCCACAACTAGTAGCTTAAAACGAAACGAGATGGATTATTTCTCACGTTTCAGCCCAGTGAGTATCAACCAGTGGCCACTTCGCTGCCCACTCCCACCCCTCAGGGGGCATTTGGCAACATCCGGGGACATTCGTGGTGGGAGGTGTTACTGGCACCTAGCGGGAAGAGGCCGGTGATGCTGCTAAAGATGCTACAACGCACAGCACAGCCCCCCAACCTGGAATGATCCAACCCCCGATGTCCGTAGTGCTGAGGTCAAGAAACTGGGTCCAGCCAAAATGCGTTCTGTCCCCAAGGCTTGGATGCAAACAAGTGCCTTTTCCCTGAGGCCCAGGACAGACGATGGGACCAGCAGCAGCAAGCTGAAAATCAAAACATTCTGCTACAGATGGGACAGCCCCAGGACAGCTGTTCTGACTTCGGGGCAGAGGGCGGCTGGAGGCAGGGTGGCCCCTGGGGCAACACCAGGGGGACATAACATAACGGATGTGTGTGTGCTCAGTGTCACACGCACAACCCCAAACCTCCCTTGCGCCTGGGGCTTCCAGGAGACTCCCTTGAGCACCCAGCCCCCTCTGTCCAGGGCCTGGGGCATCAGGCTGAGCTCCCAATGCGGACAGTGGCCAGGAGACTCTCCCGCACACTTCAAGGCACTTCCTGATAATCAGTGACACCGGACGTCGCCGTGGCTACACCCAAAGGTATCATTTTTATATCCTCTCCTTAGATGGATTCGGCAGCAAGGCGTGATGGGGAACTTCCCTCTCAAGATGCATTCCATACACTCCACAGCAGACAGGACAGCGGGTCTGCGTCTGTGAGACGCGATGAGCTTTATGGAGACTCCTGAGCCTTCTAAAAGACATGTAAGAAAAATAAAATAGAGTCCTTGGAGGGTCTTGTTCTTGGACCTACTGTTTTCTACACTGGGCTTTTTGTGAACTCCAGCAGGGCACTAAACCTGCTCAGCACCATCTCTCCTGCTCCCCGCAGAGCGCCGCAGCTCCCATCCACAGCCGCGCACTTCCCAGCCCTGTGCCTCTGCCGGCGGCAGCCCCATCCACTCTCAGCTCAAGTCTCACTCACCCTGCAAGACACAGTTCGGGTACCGTCTCTTCCAGAAACCCATCTCCGAATCACCAGAATGGGCTAAGTGACTTTCGTCTGTGCCACCGTAAACTTATGCTCACGTGCACACCTACGCACATAAGCACCGGTGCATACCTAAGGCACACCTATGCACACCCATGGCAAAAAGAGAACACTGACGGTGTTCGCCAAACCCCACCTGCTTTTCCTCCTGGGCACATAGCTAAACTACATTTTCCGGCCTCCCCTGCAGTGAGGTGGGGCCATGTGACTGCATCCTGGCCAGTGGAAGGGGGGAAAAGTGACGGACGCCCCTCGCAGAGACGACCCATGAAGACCTTCCACGCGACCCTCTAGGCTCTCTCTTCCCCTCTCTTCTGGGTGGACACAGAGAACCCCGCGAAGGACACCAAGGCCCAGAGGATGATGCAGGCACACAACGGAAGGAGCTTGGGTCCCTGAATGACCACGTGGAAGGTCGTCCAACTAACATCCGCCATGAACTGTCTGTGGGCAACAAACGGGTCTATCGTGAAAGTCGCAGAGACTTTAGAGTTATCATTACAGAAGCTAGAGTGGCTTTCCCTATCTGACACCTCACCTCTGTCCTTGAACTTAATATGTGACACTGAAATGGCCACCCTTCCCCCACCAGGCTGGGAACTCCTCAAGGACAAGGTCCTCGTGGCCTCAGTCATCCCCTCGGCCCCAGCACAAAGCCTGACGCTGCACAGGTGATCAGAAGGGTTTCTCTGAGAGGGTTCGTCCGACTCCCAGAAGGAAGATCATCTTCTAGGGATAAGAACAGCCCCGTAGCGGCTGGAAACGAGGGAATGAAAAGATCCATGGGGGAGCAGGCGGGCAGACCCTGCGGGGACAGGGCTGTGAACCGGAGGCAAGTCAAGAGTGAACCCCAAGGGCAGGGAATAGTTAGGAGTGGACGCTCCTCGTCGACTCTGCCAGGGGCCCCTCAAGCTGCCAGTGGTCACCCACATTCCTTGCCACCGGGTCCCTCCTTCACGAGCCCCCAGCAAAGGGTCAAGTCCTCCCGCTTCAAATCTCTGCCTCACCCTTCTGTAATCATAGAAAAGTCTCTGCCTTCAGAGGACTCATGACATTAGGTCAGGCCCATCTGGAAAATCTTCCTAGCCTAAGGTCAGCCAATTTGAGAGCTTAATTATATCTGCAAAATCCCTTGACAGCAGGACCTAAGGGAGCGTTTGAGTAACACAGAGAAGGTGTGTGTACATCACGGCTGGGAATCTTGGGGGACCACCTTAGAATTCTGTCTACCACGAGGAACCCTGCTCTCCATAGGATAAAGTCTCCTTTTTGGCTTAAGTCAACAAAAATAGGTTTCTGCTCTTTCCAATTCAATAATCCCAACCAATCCACAGAGTGAAGGGAGGGGACAGGGCTCATCTATCCTGGACAAACGTGAGAAGCCACATGCATGGTCCTGGCTGGATTTAATGTCAGCGGGTGAAAACAACCTGGGTAAAGTGTCTTAGCTGGAATTCAAACCTGGGGACATCCGTGTGAATTTCTCAGAATGTGACCCTACTTTCCCTCCATGTTGGAGGCCCACGTCTCCCTTCCTGGACCTGCCTTCCCCTGCCCCTTAAAAAGCAGAATTTAGCGACAGAAAGTAGAGCAGAGGTTACCAGGAGCTGGGAGGGGAGTTAATGCTCGGGGTACAGAGTGCCTACTTAGGAAGACGACAAAAATTTTGGAAATAAAAAGTGGTGAATGTTGCACAACAGCATGAAGTTACTTCACGTCACTGAATCGTGCACGTAAAAATGGTTCAAACGGCAAGATTCTCGTTATATACCATTAACGACAATGTTAAAAAGAAAGAAAAAGGAAAAAGCAGTATGATGCCTGACAAAGAGGAGAAAGAGAGGAAAACTAACATCTCCTGAGTCCCTGTTGAGGGTCAGGCCCTGCACGAGGCACTTTCCTCTCGTCCTCACCGCAAACCTGCAGGGTAGGTGTTTCAGTCAGGGCTGTCCCGAGAGACGGAACCAACAGGACAGAGAGAGAGAGAGAGGATGAGGAATTTATTGGGGGAACGGGCCCCCTCGGTGGAGGCTGAGAAGTCCGACGACAGGCCCGCTGCAAGCTGGACAGCCAGGGAAGCCGGTAGCGCGGCTCAGTCCATGTCCAAAGGCCACAGAACCAGGGAAGCTGCAGGTGTAGCTCTCAGTCCTAGGCCAAAGCAGGGCGACCACAGGTGCAAGTCCCAGAGTCCCAAGGCCAGAGAACCTGGAGTTCTGATGTCCAAGGGCAGGAAAATAAGAGTATCTCGGCTCCCCCCAGAGAGAGAGCAAGAAGAGTTCTCTCTTCCTCTGCTTTTTGTTCCTTCCGGGCCCCCAGCCGGTTGGACGGTGCCCGCCCACATTACGGGATCTTCCCCCCTAGGGGCACCGACTCACAAGCCAATCTCCTCACAACCACCCTGCCAGATGCACCTGGGCAGCCCAGTCCCTCTAACCCAGTGCCAGGCCCCCTGGGCTGCCGTTCAGCAGCGGAGGGAGGGACTCCGGGCACCGGGACTAATTAACGCAGTGACCGAGCATAAGCGCTGCTTCACCCGCTACCCAGGTATCCCTTAATTAGTCAAGTTCACATCCAAAATCAACCATCACTGCAGGGATTCTTACTCTAGTTTTCGCAGGTGAGAAAAATGAGGCTGAGCCAAGTGGTTAACTCAACTGCCCAAGGCCACTCTCAGAGGGGGTGGCAGGTCCCCACAGTGACACAGGAGAACCTTTGGAAGGCTCTGACCCCTGCTGCTCTAGCCAACCATCCCCACCCATGTCCCGGGCAGTGTGCTGGGCGCCCGACTCACACACAGTCAAGCAAACACAGACCTGGCCATTGCATTCCAGTGGGCACAACACCAAACCAAGCCAAGTGTCCTGAGGAAATGCAATAAGGTCGTCTGAGAAGGCACAGATCTTGCTCTAACCTGGTGAGTCAGAAAAAGCATCCTCGAGGAAGTTGCAGTTGATCTGAGATGTAAAGAATGAATACGAATTAACTGGGTAAAAGAGGAAAAGGGAGAATTCCAGGCAAAGAGCAGCAAGTGCAAAGGTCCTGTGGCTTGTTCTGGGAGCTGAAGGGCAGCCAAGTATGGCTGGAACAGAGAGAGCAAGGAGCGGAGTAGGGCAGATGAGGTCTCTGGTGGCCAAAGGAGGGGGGACCTAACAAGGGTAGGACTTGAGACCAAGAGAGCCAGGTGGCATCTGTCCCAAAGTTCTGGCTTACCCACCCCCAGATGACTGTCCAAAGCCAGGCCTATGAGCATGTATGATGAGTCGTCTGCATACTCTGGCTTTAGGATACCGCTGAAGATTCCAGATGATCTGAGCACAGTGCTGGACGTCCCAGTGTGCCCACCCTGCGTTCTCGGCAGAAAGGGACAAGGCCCACCTTGGGCCCAGCCCACAGGCAGGAGCAACACAGGACTGAGACTTGCATAATTACCTTCCTGCTGTTCTTACAGGGAGCGCTCAGCGGCAAAGCAAATTTAAAGACCTTAAATTAATTGCCTGCAGAAGCACTTACTGTACTTAACAAACAGGGTCCCTGCTAAACGAATGTCAGGCATAATTGGGACTCTTGTCCCCTGCTTCTGCCTGGCCCCTGAAACGGAGGGGAGTGATCCCAGCACAAAACACCTGCAGTGACAACCGAGGGTGCAGCCACGCAGACACCCTTCCCCGGGGGCTGCTCCGAGAGACTCCAGACTCGTGGGAGCTGAGAAAAGCCGCAGCGGTACCCTCTGACACTGTCGACTCGGATCCCGGAACACGTGAATTCTACGCACATCCTTCCGTCCCCATCTAATCACTGGCGATCGCGCGGCCTGTGGGGCAATAATAGTGGCATCAAACGTGAAAAGGCGAGTTCTGACCGGAACAGGTCACCTGGACGGATGGGCGCCCCTCCCCCTCCTCTGCAGATGGCCCTGGCGGGACGTTCCCGTCCAGCGTCCCCCGCAACCCATGCACCGCCCCCCAGACTCCACTGACAACGCTACCTGCACCTTCCATTGTATACCTTCTCCAAACGGTGCCGTCGTGATTCACGAGGTTCAAGAGATAAAATGAATATTCCACGGCAGGTGAGTTGATTCCCCCGAATGGCTAGCACAAGAGTGTGTCACGGAGGCCCACAAGGCCCATCCCCAGGTCACGTCACGACCTGTGTGGTCTCTGGCACTTGTGTCTGTGAGCGCCTTGCCTCCGTTATGTTTGTCAGTTGTGTTGGTATAAAGACAAATATATCACTATTAAGTATTTAAAATTTTTCTTTGACCTAAAAGTTGTTTTGGTTTTTTTTTTTTTTCAATTTCTTCTGATGTGCAAAGAAATGACAGCAGTTCCATGGGCTGCCGTGCACGGAGAGAGGCCGGCCCTGGCGCCTCTTCTCCCCAGAAGCCTGGGAGACGGCGGCTCACGGCAGCGCCAGCCGCGCAGCCGGCCCGTGCCATGGGGCGGGGGCTCTGCTGCCCCCACGCAGTCCTCTTGGGAGGAACCCAAGTTGCAGCACTCCACATCTCCCCAACAGACAGCCACACAGCCACCCCAAGGCTGGTTTTCTCTTGGGTCAGCAATAGTCACATTCCAAATCAGACTGCAGGTTCAACGAATGCTGTTCGGGTGATGGGTATATTTATAGCCCTGACTCAAGCAAGCCATGTATCAAAAACATTTGTACCCCCTTAATATTCTGAAATTTTTAAAAAATAAAAATAATTTTTTAAAAATAAAGTCAGCGTGCCTAAGCTTGGACCCCAGGTCCATAGAGCGCCAACTGTGTGACCTCGGCCAAGTGACGTCGCCTCTCCAGGCCTTGGCGTCCTTGCATACAAGCGGGAATAATAGGGCACCCGCCGCATCAGATTGCCAAGAGGATTTGACGAGATAAAATTTGGAAAGTGCTCCGTAAATGTTAGCTCACATTATACAATTATCATTATTTTTATCATCATTATTATTAGTGTTGTTCTTTGGACCTCTCTTGAGCATTTGATAGGGCTATAGCCTTAACCAGAGAAAGGACACACAAAATGTCCCATACATTTCAGGAGAGCTCAGACCATCGTCACCCACTCGTAGCCTCCAAATCCCACCTGGGAGTCTTGGTGGCACCCACGGGCCCCGGGTGAAGAAGGCTGTATTGAGACGACCTGCTGGTTCCACAGGAGACCTGGTGGGAAGGTAAGCGGCAGGAATGGCGCTAACGCTAGGAATCACATCACCGTGGGGACAGCCACCGCTAGGGCAGCCTTGCCACCTGGTCCTGGCTTCCCTCTTCAACTGCCACGACTTGGGACCACCGCAGGGACATGAGGCCCCAAGGACCGCAGCAAACGGAGCGGCAGATCCGGACTCAGCAGCCTGCGCGTGACCGTGCACAGTGAGCGCCCTGCCCGGACTTCGTCTCTCTTCTCCAAAGTGGGGACGGTACTATCTGCCCTGCGGGGTGGCTGGGGAGACAAAACCGAACAGCTTACGGAAAGCAAGCAGCACGTGGCACACAGCACAAAAGGAAAGCATATCCCGTCATCGGGCCAGCCGTTCTCCCTGGCGCACTTGGAGAAAAAGTCACTGATGTCATTAAGCAAATAAATGCCTGCGGCTCCTCCCACTGGAGCCGAACAGAGTCCCCCACGTGGGAAGCAGCGAGATTGCAAATCAGATCCTGCAGCTCGCAGCGTCTGCCCGGTGCCTCTCCGTCCTGGGCTTGCGTCTGAAAACGCTCTTTGGTTGTCTCTGTCCGAGGGATCTTAATAAGTTTGACACGTGCCCCTCCTGGCAGCTCAGCACTGGCCATTGCAAAGGATGACTGCCTCTTTCTGCAGTGTCCCCAGAACGCTGAGCAGAGTCTAATATACCCCATATCATCTAGAATTTAATTGGGTCTTCCCGGTTTGGAGAAAATGTATCCTAAGTTTCAATAGCCCTGCCGATAACTGCCTGCAGGTTCTGACGTGCTTCAAAGCCCTTGTCCCACCCCAGGTAAGTTTCACTCATGACACACGGCCCGAATGCGATCAGAGCATCCTAAATATGCGCTCCATGGTGGTAAAGTCCACCTGGTTACTTTTATGTATAACAAACTGACCTGCGCCTGGCAGGGAAGTCTCAGGACTGTAGCTGCGCGGCACACGCTGAGGCAGTAGGAGTCCAGGAGAGGCATCTCCAGAAAAGTAAGAGAGGGGAGAACTTGACTGCATCTTTAATATAAGAAAAATATCAGCCAGGCGTGGTGGTGCACCTGCAGTCCCAGCTACCCGGGAGGCTAAGGCAGGAGGATCACTGGAGCCCAGGAGCTCAAGGCTGCAGCGAGCTAATGATGATGCCACTGCACTCCAGCCTGGGCAACAGAGTGAGACCCTATCTCTTAAAAAAAAAATTAAAAATAAATAAATAGAAATACTGAAAAACCTTTAAGATACAGCAAAGACAAACAGTTGAAAAGCAAAAAGAAAAAAGAAAGGCAACTATAAACACCAGAAGAAAAAAAGAAAGAAAATGGTATCTTAGTACCATTGGCTCTGAAAAGAACGATATTCATATAGCCTAAATAATGTAACTCTATTGATTAATTTTACTAAATAGAGTCAAAATAACAGTTTGTGAGGTTAAGGGAAGGAGAGGTATGGGGTTGAAATGAGGTTAAAGTTCATCTATCACAGCCAGAAGTCTGACTTGACAGAGGCTGACACTGATCAGTCGAGAACTAGCAGTAGGTACGTGCATGTTATCTGAGCCAGGTGTAACCACCACTGGGGGAGGGTTGAAGCCAAGAGAGTTCAGTGTTGCTTCCTGGGAGTGGACAAAGGCAGAAAGTGATTATTTTTCCTCATAAGCCTTTCAGTACTACTTTATTTTTTTTTAACCACAAGCATGACCATTTTATAATAAATAACACCTATTTTAAGACCCTTGGAGGGTATGTGCACACGCACATGTGTGTACGATCACCTGCGTGTGAGATCAAGTTTGTGTTGGTGCCTGCATCAAAGTGTCTGGGATAAAGCACCCCACACCATTAACGGGGTGGCACCCTCCGAAAATGTGGGGTAAAGAGGGGAAAGGAGGAGGGATCCATTTTTCTTCTGGGTACTTCTCTGTTTTAATTTGAATTTCACTACAAGCATGCATTTCTTCTGTGATTTTGTTTACGGTGGGGGGAGAGGAGGGGAAGGAAAGGATTATGGGGGAAAGATCAGGAATCCAGAAAAAACAGGCAGGTGGGTGGGGCACAGATTCAAGGACAGGAAGGAAAGGTCTGCACACCTGAGTGCCCAGAAAAGTCTCCCGGTCTGAGCACAGAGACAGGACTTGTCAAGTGCCACCCTGAACCCTGCAAGCATGAAATGCAGGCAAAGCAACCACAGCGACCCCCCTGGGGACCTGCCAGCTGAAGTTTAATAGGTAACTGACACCATTGCCAAGCCTCAGGAGCAGACAGTTGTTTTGGCTTTTGTTTGTTTGTTTTCTGTCATTCTGTTACCGAGAAGCTTTTGCGGAAGTGAAAGCACTAATTTCATATTTCTGCACCAACCAGCCAGCCAAGATTGCCAAAGTTTTGCTGAGATGCCTCCCGTGGAGGAGGCGAAATAACCCTCACTCCCAGAGGCTGCTGCTGCTAGAAATGATTCTTCTCGATTTACACCAAATTATTCTTACAAACCCTGCTAACAGCAGGGAACATGGAGGAGGCGGAAGCATGTGCTGACCCAGTGGTGATCTGCCACTTTGCCTCGTGGTCTTGCAGGCAGCGGAGCGGAGCAGACGGGGGCTGTGGCAGGAGCAGGGTGCAGGTGACCCGGGTGTTGTGGGGCAGACGGAACAGGCTTAACCTCTCTCTGCCGATAGCCGCTGCGCATCTAACTTACGCTGTTACGACAAATCTCCAATCATCAGAGTTCTACGAGACCCCTCCCCTTGAAAAGACCCCGGTGGCCATCACGGCAACAACAAAAATAAATAAATGGGATTTGATTGAACGGAAAAGCTCCCGCATAGCTAAGGAAACAATCAACAGAGCACCTAAAGAACGGGAGAAAATATTCACAAGCTACCCCCTTAACATTTTGAAATTTTTTTTTAATCAATTAATTGTGTCACTCCAGGAACATAGAGATCCTGTAATGATCTGAGTGTACAGCATTTCCCAAATTTATTGGATCTCAAGATTCTTTTGTTAAATTAGTGTTTCTTGGGAAATTCCAGGCTAAAGAGATGCAGGGGTGCCTAGCTAGGATAGGAAGTGACAGGGAGAGAATTCCGGTGAGGGCAGGCAAAGACATTTCCATTTATAGGCCAGCCCCGACTCATCAACGACGATTCCCTAGAGCGCTACATGGATAAAGACCCCGAAGATTCAGCCAGAGGAGGCTGGGATTGATTAGTGATGTCTGCACGGGGCACAGCAGTAGGGAAGAGCATCAGGTATCTGCCTTCCGTGAGCATGGACTTTCCTGACCAATCCAGAAGTGTCCATCTGCAGGCATACCGCCTTGCTTCCACATCTGTGGGATTCCTCATTTCTTCTTCTGTGGCCTTTATTTTTCACAAGAAAGGAATTTCACAAGAAATCTCTTGCAAGGGCAAGAAATACAGAGAAGTAACGTTCAATAAAATCTCACAGATGCCAACACCAGGCTTCTGAAAGCCACTGTTTTGCTAATCAATAGGGTAAAAAGTCAAGGGAAACATCCAGAAATACAGAGTTGAAGAAGAAAACAGCACCCCACTGTTTACCACCAGCCCCCCATCAGTCACCCTCCATAGAAGTAAGCGACCCCCTGGCAGAAGACAGAAAGTAGGTGTTTTAGAAACACCATGGGAGGAATCTGTAGCAAGATTTCGCTGATCACAATAAAAGCCTGTATGGTGCCAGGCTCAGAATAGAAAAGCTTGATCTCTCTTTAATGTGAACCCCAGCTTCTGTAATTAAGTGTAGCAGGTGGAACAGGCCCCATGCAGGTTCCAAAACAAGTCATACCCAACTTGGTCCCAGACTGTGCTGACCAAACCAGCTACCCACGCGGACTTCTGCACACAGGGCGAGCCTCACTCGGCACCAGCCACTTGCAAAGCCCACGTGGAACACACGACTCCATATAAACCACAGGTGGATTAAAACCTGCCTTTGAAAAGCAAAACTCCCCAAGGCAATAAGCAAAAGACAAAGGATTGAAAAACAGGGAAAGGACATGAATAGGAAAATTTCATAAAACAAGATCCAAATTGCCAATGATCTCATGAAGAGGTTCAAATTCACAGAGAATAGGGGAAATACAAATGAAAACATTTATCTATATTGTTTAGGGGGGAAACTACTTTATCTGGCTAACTTTAACCAATCCTCCAGGTCTCAGCTGAAATCCCTCTTCCACAGAGACACTACCTTCCTCATAGCACTCGTCACCAATTATGATGGATTTATTTGTATGTTTAAGAGTTTAATTTCTGTCCTTCCTGCTAGCTCATGAGCTCTATGAAGGGAGCAACAATGTCTGATTTATTCGCTACTATGTCCCCAGGACTTAGAAAAGTATCTGGCAATAGGAGGTACTTAATAAGTATTTGTTCAATGAATGAATGAATGAACAAATGAACAAAGCACAACGAGCTCTCTGCAGCCCTGGGATAGGATTTTGTGCCCATGTTCAGATCACCAAGACAGACCAAAGTCCCCTAAAGGACGGTGTCTGGAAGGACACAGGTGTTGTCTTCACTCACATGGCCCCAATCGGATTCAAAAGTGGGAGGAACGAGGGCTGTTCCGAGTCTCACACGCCTATCCAGGGATAAACGCAGGAGGATCACTGAACACCTTTCCCACAGGACTACCCCTGGGGAGCCTTCTGATTTAATGTCCCTAAAAGGTGTAGCAGAGGATGCTACCAACGTGTAAATCCTCCGCAAACTTAAGCCTTTAAATTCTACTGCACAGAGCTGTCAGAAAGCAATATTTTGTGAGCTACGGATTCCAATAAAACTCGCTCTGAGATGATGAAGCCTTCCTCGGTAGCCTAAGGGCTGATATATGAATAATCTGCCGGCATTACGCTGTGTCACTTAAATATTCCTTTGGAGATCTGTCAGAGGAAAATTTAAGTGAAATTAAAGTTCAAATGGAAATGAAAAATTAAGTTATGATCAAAGCTATAATCTCATATTGGACTTTCTTTTACACCACAGAGAGAAGTCCCATTTAAGATTTCCTGTTTCGTATTTATGGATCCAAACCGAGGTATTCCCACTGAGCCTTGTTTGAAACGCTGGTACGCAGGGCATGTGCCTCCCCCCTTATTTAGATGCCGAACCTAGCTCCAGGGGAAAAACATCATCTCGGCTTCTATGGGCAATCCAATTTTAATCATTTTTGCTTTATTGGAATTTTCATAGGGGTCCAGGTACAAGAGATTCAGAATTAATCTAAGTCATAAACAAAGGAAAAAATGGAGAAGAAGGCAGTGAATGATAATTCAACACTTATAAGGCATGGTTCCTTTTTCCAAAAATGTGTAGCATGGCAGGGGAGAGGGGAAGGGACAAGAGCACCATTTGGAACCCAGCCCGTCCATGTCAGATGCATGTCTGAGTTTATCTAAAACACTGGCATCCATGACTCCCACAAACAGACTTTCTCCAGGGTTTCAGAATGTCCCCTGCCTCCTCCCAGACTGAGGGAAGCAGCTGTGATGGAAAGAGAGGTGACAACAAGTGGAAGTCAGGAAGCCCCTAGAGAGCGACACAGCTTGACTGTGGAAGTGAGATGCAGATGCCAGCAGACGAGCATCGACCGCAGACAGGGGCTTGAGTGTCCTGTCTGCAGATAATCCTCTGCCAGTACGGCTCAAGTGCCACAGCCCTGACAGCAAGTCCCAGGGAGAATAGGGATAATAGCCCATGTGCCCTGTGCTATAGGGATCCATCAACACGATGATGATCACATTAACAAAACTAGTGAAGCATCCTCTCCAGTCAAGACCAGCAGCCTCTCTGAGTCTAAGCTTAAGGCAGCTTTATTCCTGAATCATAAATAATAGAGATCATTTTCTAGTTTGAAGTTTTCCTTATCAACCAAAAGACTACAACAAAAAATTACACATAAAATACTAAAAAAATTTTATTAACCCAAAAGAAGGTGGTAAAAGAGAATGGAAGGACAAAGAATAGAGGATAGAAAATACAAGCTACGCCAAACTTAAACCTGACTATACTGGTAATTACATTAAGTATAAATGGTCTAAACACTCCATGTACAAGGCACAGACTGACAGATTGAACAAAAAGGCGAGATTAACTACATGCTATTTGTAAGAAAGACATTTAAATATAAAACACATACAGGTTAAACCAAAAAGGGTGGGGAAAGATGTACCACGCAAACACTAAGCATTAGAGAGCTGGTCTAGCATCAGTGACATCTGACAAAATAAACCTCAAGACAAGGATTATTACTAGAGGTAAAAAGGGTCATTTTATAATGATAAAAAGGTCAATTTAAAAACATGACAAAATAATCCGAAATATGTATGCTGCACCTAAAGACAGAGCTTCAAAATATATGAAGCAATAATTGAAAGACAAATTCATCAATCATAGTGGAAGAGTTTAACATTCCATTCTGAGTAGTTGATAAAGCAGATAGATAAACATTAGTAAGGATGTATAAAATATGAACATATCAACCAATTTGACCAACTTGATATTTATAACATGACAGCCCCAAACCCTGCAGAATCTACATTCTTTCAAGTGGAACATTCATTAAGGGAGACCTTATGCCGCTGCTCTATAAAATTAGTCTCGTTAAACTTAGAAAAGACTGAAATCAAGCATTTCTCTGACAACCGTATTTAACGAGAAATCAATAAAAATAAGTTATCTGGAAAATTACAAATATTTAGAAATCGACACATCTAAATACCCAAAGATGAAATCATGAGGGAAATTTGAAAATAGTTTGAACTGTATGATAATAAAAAGACAATATATTGAAATCTGTGATATGAAGATAAACCAGCACTAGACTAGATATTTATCACTTTAAATGCCTGTATTAGAAAATAAGGGATGTAAAATAAACGATCTGAACTATAACCTTAAGAAGCTAAAGATGAGGAAATGAACTCCAAAGTGAATATAAGAAAGAAAATAGAGAAATTGATGATGTAGGAAGCATATAAACAATAGAATCAATAAAACCAAACATTGGCTTTTTAAAATAATGAATGCAATCAATAAACACTATATTAGCTATCTATTGCTGCATAACAAATTTCTCCAATCATTAGAACAGCCAACGTTTGTTATCTCACAGTTTCCGTGGGTCAGGAATCCAGGCACAGCTCACCTGGTGCCTCTGACTCACGGTTCTCTCACGAGGCTACAGTTAAGACATGAGCTGGGAACTGCAGTCATCGGGAGGATTTGCTGGAGAGGTGGAGCTCTGTATCCAAGCTTATTTATTAATATACAGCTGCGGCAGGCTATAGACACCTGCAGGCTATTTAACTTAGGGACTCAGTTTCTCACTGGCTGTTGGCCGTTCCTTCAATTCCTCTCCATGCAGTGAGTGGCTGCCACTAGAACAAGCAAGGGGGCAAGGACGGACAAACAAGATAGAGGAGGAGTCTTTTTGAAAACTGATCTCAAAAGTAATATCCCATCATTCTTTCCATATTCTATTTATCAAAGTGAGTCATTAGGTTCAGCTCACACTCAAGGGGAGGAGATTACACAAGGACGTGAACATCAGAGGCAGAGACCATTGGAAGCCATTGTAGGGTCCATCGACCACAAATAAACCCAGCCTGAGTGCTCAAGGAAAAAGAGAAAACAAAAATTACCATATCAGGAGTTAAAGAAGGGACAGCGCTACAGATCATATAGACACTCAAAGGATAATAAGGAGACAAAATGAACATTTGTCAATAAATTCAACAACCTAGATTAAATGGACAGATTCCTTCAAAGTATCACAAGGTACAAAAACTGAAAAAAAAAAAGAAGAAGAAACAGAAAACATGAAAAGCCCTATAGTTATTAAATAAATCAACTTCATAATTTAATATTTTCCTGCCAAAAAAAGCCCAGGCCCAGATGTCTTCACTGGCAAATTTTATCAAACATTTAAAAAATAAATAAGTATTACCCAAACTCATTTAGAAAATAATAAAGATGGGAACACTTGCAACTCACTTTTTTAAGGCCAGCATATACACATACAAAAAATATCACATATGAATATCCTTCATGAAAATTGATGCAAAAATATTTAACAAAATATTTGCATATCAAATTCAGCAATATGCTAAAAGGACAACACAACATGACCAAATAAGATTTATCTCAGAAATGCAAGATTGGTTCAGCATTCAAAAAGCAGTTAGAGTAAGTAATTCAACACATTAAGGGGGAAAAAGGAGAAAGATCTTATGCTTTTTTCAACAGATGCAAGAAAAATATTTGACAAAATCTAACACTGCTTCATGATTTTTTTAAAAACCCCTCAGGAAACTAGGAATAGAAGGAAACTTTCTCAATATGATAAAGAGCATATATTTTTAAAAATCTATAGCTTAACATTATATTTAGTAGTAAAATGATGAATGCTTTTCCCATAGTAAAATGAATAAGGCTTTCTTTTCCCCAGTGTGTGTTTTTGTCTGCTTTGTCAAAGATGAGATAGCAATATAAGGATGGTTTTATATCTGGGTTCTTAGTCCTATTCCATTGGTCTATGTCCCTGTTCCTGTGCCAGTACCACGCTGTTTTAGTTACTATAG
>NW_012148285.1:3499983-3513496 GCF_000956105.1 Propithecus coquereli | reverse complement strand
TTTTTTTCAAAGGATTCACTGTTTACTGCTATGGCTACAAAAAGTTAATTCAATGGTATCATAACAATGGTATTCTAGCTGACACTGTTGCCTACAGGAGAGACTGGACTTCTCCCTGTCCCCTCTATTTAAAAGGGAGAATACAAAGTGTTAAAGACATATTAACACCTAACAGAATTTGTTCTTAACATATTCATAAAGATGGGAGAGAATCTAAAAGAAAATAACTTTATCACAATGTGACTGAAAGATGATTTAATGCCAGTCTGTGTCAAATCTACAATCACCTGTTTGTCCACCTTAAATCTCCTTGCATACAACCAGTAATATTTGCCCCAAAATTGAGAAACACTGGTTGTAAGTCTAAATTCCTCCATTGAAGAGACAACCTACAGAATGAGAGAAAATCTTTGACAAGGGGTTGATCTCTAAAATACATAAGGAACTCAACTCAATAGTAAGAAAACACCCAATTAAAAAATGGCCAAAGTATATGATAGACATTTCTCAAAAGAAAATTTGCAAATCACAAACAGGTATATTAAAAATGCTCAAAATTATTAATAATCAGAGAAATGCAAATTAAAACCCAATGAGCTACCACTTCACACCTGTGAGAATGGCTGTTATCAAAAAGACAAAAGATAACAAGTGTTGGTGAGGATGTGGAGAAAAGGGAACCCTCACACACTGTTGGTAGGAATGTAAATTAATAAAGCCACTGTGGAAAACAGTATGGAGGTTCCTCAAAAAATTAAAAATAGAACTACCATACGGTCTAGCAATCCCACCGCCAGTATATAGCCAAAGAAATCGAAGTCGGTATGTCGGAGAGGTATCTGCATTCCCATATCTGTTTCAGCATTATCCACCACGGCCAAGATAAAATCGACCTAGGTGTCCGTCAACAGATGAATAAAGAAAATGTGATACGTATGCACAATGGAACACTATTCAGTCTTAAACATGAAGGAAGTCTTGTCATCTGCAACAGCACAGATGGATCTGGAGGACATTAAGTGAAATACATCAGGCACAGAAAGACAAATATCATATGAGCTCAGTTACATATAGAATCTAAAAATGTTGAACTCACAGAAGGAGGGGACAGAATGGTGGTTGCCAGAGGTAGGGAAGCGGGGAGACTAGAATTGGGGAAGATGGCTGATAAAAGAATACAAAATTTCAGTTACAAGGAATAGGTTCAAGAGATCTATTGTAAAAAAATTTTAATTAAAAAAAATGAATTCCTCCACTGAACTGTGAGCACACTGAGAGCCAAGGATGTGCCTTACCGATTCGCTTTTTACATCTCCGGACTCAAGCACAATAGCTGGCCCAGAGCATTATTTTTTTTTTTTAATTAAATGGACTCAATTGGTTCTGGGTCTATAAACATCTCTCAAGTAGGAAATTGGAGATGCTGATTCTTAAGACAGGAAGGGAAGCCATCTCCGGCTGCTCTAGCAAAGAATCCTAACCGGGGAAGAGACCACCGTCATCAGAGGTCACCAGGGACACAGTCCCTCAAAGATGCCTCCAGCTTGATGGAGATTCTCCTTTGTATAAAACACTACACCCAATCTCAACACCCAGTGAGTTTAGTGCACGCTTCAGGCAACTCAAACTGGAAAAAGGATTCAGGGCTCAGGGCTAGATCTCCAAGGTGGGAGGAAAAAGGTACCTGCGAGAACATCAGAGGAGCTCAAGAGGAACCAGGGGCGACACAGGGAGGTGCCTTTCACAGCCAGGAGACCAACGGCCAGTATTGACCTGATGATGATATTGGCAATGGTAACAGTAACGGTAATAAATAACACATAGCAACAAAGTTAACATTTAATAAGCCTTTTGCACTGGTAAGTGCTTTTCATGCAGCCTCTCATTTAATCTTCGTTGCAGTCCTTGAGGTAGGAAGCATAATTATCCCCACATTTTATAGGCAGAAAACTATGGCAGGCAGAGTTCCTACCCTCTGGTATTCACACCTTTGGATAACCCCCTCCCCGTGAAAACAGTTGGGACCGATGACTTGCTTCTAACCAACGGAATATGGCAAAGGTGATGGGGTGTATGTGATGACGTTAGGTAAGATGTAGACCTGTCTTGCTAGGAGGCTGTTTGTCTTGCTGGCTCTGGAGATGAAGCTGCCACACGGAGAGGCCCAGGCTACAAAGAGCCCAGGGCAGCAAGAGACGAGGCCCTGAGTCTGGAAGACTTGAAGGGACTGAACGCTGCCAACAACCAGACGAGCTTGGAGGCAGATCCATCCCCAGTCGAGCCTCCAGATGAGAAGCGAGCCCTGGCTGACACCTTGCACTGGACCCAGCTGAGCCACGCCTGGACCCCTGCCTGCAGGAACTGCGCCATGATAAATGTGTGTTGTTTCAAGCCACCAGGTTTGCAGTAACACCGTTATACAGCAACAAACCACTAATTAAAACCCTGAGGTTTACATCATTTACATAACTAAGGGAGATGTTGAATGTGGATTTGAATCTGATTTTGGAGTTGTGGTCTCAGCCGCCCCGGGGAGACCTATCATGGGAGACAGTTACCCTGGGCTGTGATCACTGCTCTCTTTCCAACGAGAAGTTTCCAACACACATGCCAAGCATGTGACCCCAGCTGCATGTGTCAAATGTATTTCTGGTAAGTGACAGAACACTGTGAGAATTCCTATTTTACTGAGCGCTCCTAAGGGAAGGACCACCTCCATCTTTCTCATGCTATATACACAGGGCAACAGCTCAGTGGCACACAAAGGAACCCAGATGTGAAATGAAAGGCAGGATGAACGGAAGGGAAATCTAAGAGTTTGCAGAAGTAGTTCTCAGGTCACTGCCCAGGTAACAGTCACCTGGGGTACAATCCTGGGCCCCACCCATGAGATTCTGACTTGGTAGGTCGAAGTCAAAGACAGCGGAGCTACCTGGTTAGCAGGATCCCAGGGCCTTCTGATGCAGCCGGTCTTCAGACTGCATTGTAAAAATTACCCCCAAAAAACTGTGACAGGAAATAGAAAGCCACAGCCATGCTAGAGGCTAGAAAAGAACACAAGGAACACATGAAAGAGTCTATTCCACAAACAGAGTCTCAACCCCGGCTGCACATTCGAATCGCCTGGGGAGACTCTAAAACCCCAGTGCCCAGGCTCTGCCTCCCAGATCAATTAATTCAGAATCTCCTAGGGGTGGGACATGGATGCCAGTATTTTTTTAACGGAGGCGAAAGTCATACAACACAAAAGCCCCGTGTGAAAGTGTACAATCCACTGGCAGTAAGTACGTCCACAGTGGTAAGCAACCATCCCCTGTATCTGGTTCCAAAACATTTTCATCACCTGCAAAGTGCCCTGCACCCGCCAGGCACTTCCCACCTCCCCTCCCCCGCAGCCCCTGGCAACCACTTATTGCTTTCTACATCTATAAATGTGTCTGTTCTGAACATTTCACATAAATGGAATCATACGACATACACAATAGCCAAAAGGCAGCAACAACCCAAATGGCCATCAACAGATAAATGAATAAACAAAATGGGGTGTATGCATGCAACTGAAAATCATTTAGCCTTGAAATCCTGACACATACTACAATGTGGAAGAACCTCGAAAACATTATGCTAAGTGAAAGAGAGTATCACTGTTTTTTTGCTTTTTAGAGACAGGGGTCTCTCTCTGTCCCTCAGGCTGGAATGCAGTGGTGCGATCATACATAGTTCACTAAAATCTTGAATTCCTGGGCTCAATCCTCCCACCTCAGCCTCCCAAGTAGCTGGGACTACAGGCACACGCAACCACGCCCAGCTAATTTTTGTTAATTTTTTGTATAGATGGGGTCTCACTACATTGCCCAGGCTGGTCTCAATCTCCTTGCCTCAAGTGATCCTCCTGCCTCAGCCTCCCAAAGTGCTGGGTCTGTAGGTGTGAGCCACCATGCCTGACCAACCATCAGTATTTTTTAATCTCACTGGAGAATTCCAAGGTGCAGCCAAGATTGAGACCCGCTGGTCTAGGGGAGGGGACTTTCACTGAAGATGACTGTTCGTGGATGCCCAGCAGGGAAGGGGATGAGGAGTGATAACAGCAACCCCAGTCTCAACACATGGACACGGGTTTTGGTTCTTTTGATCCTCCGCCAGCTGATGTGTTTCATGGAGTCTGGACACGGGAGGCCCAGGGACCCTAGTGAGCGGGCATTTGGAAAGAAAATTACTGCTATTTTCCCTTGACCTGTAAAGAGACCAGTCATCAGGTCATGACTCGATCTCCCTCGTGGGCCTGACTTAACTTTCCCGATTCTGTGTGAGCTTTGGCTTTCCAGCTCGAGAAAACCCCAGAGCTCTGCCCCCAGTCAAAGTGGGGCACCCCAGAGTTAATTTGAGAGGAACATGCTTTCAAAAGCAACTCTGACCTGGAGACCCAGCTAGAATCACCCCACCGACTTCCCTCCCAATCGGGGGGCGTGGCAGTGCTGGAGCGTCTATTTGCACCGAGTTTTAATGGAAAATATGGTTGCGTCAGTCACAGGAGAAAGAAATCACAGCCCACACTGGAGCGGTGGCTTAATAACGTGGCTGAGTGTTGGTGGTGGCTTTCTGCAGTGACATTAAAACCGAGAAAATCAGCAATGGCGCTCGCGGGCACATTCCCGCCAGATGATTTAGGGGAGACAACAGAGGTGCTCCCTGATTTCGCCTTCTCTCCACAACACTAAATGCAGCCCTGGCTGGGATCTTCCACGGGAAAGCAAGCCGGGAGTCAACATCCTTCAGGACAGGCCAGAAAGGGGTATAGACCAAACTAACAACACCGGCACAGATGGAAACAGAATTCACTCCCTCACAGCAACCCAGATTATGCTTCCCTGGTGTCACGCCATACTTCTCACAAAAGCAAATGAACATACTTCAACGAAAAATTAAGACAAAACATAAGTTCAGGACGCAGGGACAGAGGAGTTGTGGCCATACAGGAACGTACTGCAAACGGCATTTTAAAGTCTAGACGTCTTCACAAACGGACCTCAAGTGATCCGGGACGGGAGGACTCACTTGGCAGCGTGCTCTGAGAGTTTTGTTCTCACCCTCTCTCTCCAACCCTCCAGCCCACCCAACCCGCATTCAACGGCCAAGTCCTGCTGGTTTTACCTCCTAAACCTCACTCAAAGCCATCCGCTGCTCTTGCCGCTCTCCTGGCATCACGGTAAACCACGCCACCGTCCTCTCTGGCTGTGTGACCACAAAAGCCTCCTGACTGGCCTCCGTTCCCCCTCACCTCGCCACAGTCTGCACTGCACACAGGGACAAAGGGGTAGCTTCAGAAGGCGCATCCAAGCAGAGCCCTCGCTTGCAATGGCTCCCACCGCCCTGTGGGTCGACAAGCACAAAAGCTCCCCTTCACTGGGCAGGCACTGTCCCCACGCATCCTTACGACGGCCCTTTATCGCACCAGTGGGCAAACCGGGGCACTGGGCAGTCAAGCGGGATGCCCAGGGTGGGGCCGCTGCTGTGAAGCTCCGATGCCCTGACGTGAGAGCCCCCAAGAGCCAGCCCCTCTCCTCCCGTCCTGATGTTCTCTCTGCTCCCCAGGATCCAGCCACGCGAATCTCCTTAAAGTCCCCTAAATCCACGCCATTCCTTTCAACCTCTGAGCCTTCACTGTGCTGTTCCTCACCCTGAAACGCTGTTCCTCGCTTCTTTACATGGTAAGCACCTGCCCACCCTCCAGGTCTCCCCTTAAGAGTCACCTCTTCAAAGATTTTATTTTTTAATATAACAGTTCTATTAAAATATAATTCACGTGCCGTATCATTCACCCATTTAAAGTAAACAAATCAATGGTTTTTAGTGTACTCACAGAGTTGGGCAACCATAACCATGATCAATTTTAGAGCATTTTCAACACTCCAGAAAGGAACCACTCCAGGTGTGGCAGCATGCACCTGTAGCCCCAGCTACTCAGGAGGCTGAGGTAGGGGGATCGCTTGAATCCAGGAGTTCAAGACCGCAGTGCGCCATGATCGTGCCTGTGAACAGCCACCGCCCTCCAGCCTGAGCAACATAATGAGACCCTGTCTCTAAAAAAGGAAGGAAGGAAGGAAGGAAAGAAAGAAAGGAGGAAGGAAGGAAGGAGGGAGGGAGGGGAAGAGAAGGGAAGGGAAGGGGAGGGGAGGGGAGGGGAGGGGAGGGAAGGAGGGAAGAAGAGGAGAGGGGAGAGGAAAGGAGGAGACCCATATCCATATCCATCAGCAGTCACCTGCCATTTCCTTCCCCTCAGCACCTAGCAAACACTTACCTACTTTCCTTCTCTGTGAATTTGTCTGTCCTGGACATTTCATAGAAATGGAATCACATACTATGTGACCTTTTGTGACTGCCTTCTGTCACTAAACGTAACGTTCTCAAGGTTCATCCATGTCATAGCATGAATCAGTACTTCATTCCTTTTATGGCTGAATAATACACATTCTCCTGATCCATTCATCAGTAGATAAACATTTGGGTTGTCTCCACTTTGGGACTATTATGAATAATGTTGCTATGAGCATTTGTGTACAAGTTTCCATGTGGACATGTGTTTTCTTTTGGTGGGGGGGAACGGAGTGGAATTACTGGGTCACGTGATAACGACGTTGAACCTTTGGAGAAACGGCCAGACCATTGCAGGAAGCCTTTCTCGACCCTTTGAGACCGAGGTTCCCTCTCTCCCCATCCGAATGTTCTCTTCATACCCTGCACTTTTCTTTCAGAGCATTGACACGTGGGTCAGTGACCTGGGTAACTCTCAACTTACTGCTCACATCCGCTCCAGACCATAATGTCCAGCATAAATATGACACAAGCCACATATTTACTTTTATATTTTGTAGTAGCCATTTTTAAAAAGTAGAATAAAACAGGTGAAAGTAATTTTAATATCAATTATTTAACCAAATATATCCAAAATACCATTTAAACATGTATAAAATATTTTTTTAAATTTTAACAAAATACATTGTATTCTTCTTTTAAACTAAGTCTTCAAAATCCAGTTGTGTATTTGATACTTCCAGCACATCTCAGTTTGGCTCACCACGTTTCAAGTGCCCAACAGCCACATGTGGCCAGTGGCTACTTACTGGACAGTACAGTCTAAAGTGTCCGCTCCCTGAGGGCAGGAACCACGCCTGCTTTGGCTGATTACTGGATTCTCAGCCCCCGTATGGAGCCTAGGATGCAGCAGGCATCCCAGGAAGTTTGCTGAAACCAAATAAATGAATCCACCCCAACCTCCACTTCAAAAATAGTTTTAGAAATTCAACAGTCATGTACATCCACTTGGACTTTTTTAGCAACTTAAATTTGTTAAGAAAAGGGAACAAGATGTTGGGCTGCCATATGCTAGACCATGGGTTACAAGGATCCTCCCTCCACTTGAGGCAAATAGTATCTTTGCTGAAGCCGGACCAACTTAACACAAAGAGTTTTTTTTTTTAATGTGACTGTTTTATTTTACAATGTGCGATCCACTTTAGAGGGGCAGAGTACCTGTCGGGGAAGCCTATTTAATTTCCTCTCTTTATTTAGAACGTTGGCGAATGCTATTATAAAGAGAAGTACCTCTAACAGGCGGGCGCCCCCTACACAGACACAGCTCACGAGTTCACGAGGCAAAGAAATCTAACGACAGCCTCCTAACAGCCAACCTTCTCTGTGGTATAGAAATAATTATCAGCATGTAAAAGACTGCATATATTTAACCATTCTGACCCCCTGCAAAATTCAAATCTACAATTGATTTGCTTCCTGGGCTCCTGAAATTATCTTTGTCAAAATTACCCAGGAATAGAATTAGCCAATCATTGCCCCCTTGGGGACTCAGGACAAAGCAAGTCAGCCACAGTCAGCATGGAGTTGGCCACACACAATTACATGCAGACCTGAAGGACAGTGAGGCCCTGCTATAGTCTGTCCCCAGACAGGTACCTACTGCCTGGGCTGCAGCCAGAAGCATTCAGGCACAGTGTATTCAACCAAAAGCTACTGAATTGCATTGGTGGTTAGGGGGTTGTGGTGAATGAAGGTACATTAATGGACCCAGCTACTTAGCCCTCCTTGTTTCTGGACCCTTTGGCATATGACTCTGAAGTCCCCCACACTGAAGAGTCAGAGTATATTTTCCAGCTCCAATGTTGGGTTTAGTCATGTGTCTTGCTTTGGCCAGTGGAACGTGAGTCTGTGTGACCAAGATTTGAAAAGTGTGTGCTTATTCACCTGCTGTCACCATGAGAACAAATCCAGGCCTGCCTGCTGCTCCCAGGAAAAGGTAAGAGACAACGGGAGCATGGCAGAACTTCCCAGATGTCCTTGGGCAGGATCGACCAACCGCCAGCTGATTCAGAGACTCATGAAAATTAATGACTGTTGTATTAAGCCACCAAGATTTGGGGTGGTTTGTTATGCAGCATTTTGTGACAATAACTAAGTTATACAAGAGTCACTGTCCTTTATCTCTATCGATTTTAACCAATCGCTCACCATTCCCCCGCCCTGCCATTTCAGTCCATGGAAAAATTGTCTTCCATGAAATCAGTCCCTGGTGCCAAAAAGGTTGGGGACCACTGGATTAAATAAAAAACCATAGGCCAGGCGCAGTGGCTCACGCCTGTAACCCTAGCACTCTGGGAGGCCGAGGCGGGTGGATCATTTGAGCTCAGGAGTTCAAGACCAGCCTGAGCAAGAGAAAGACCCTGTCTCTACCAAAAATAGAAAGAAATGAATTGGACAGCTAAAAACATATAGAAAAAATTAGCCGGGCATGGTGGCACATGCCTGTAGTCCCAGCTACTCGGGAGGCTGAGGCAGTAGGATCACTTGAGCCCAGGAGTTTGAGGTTGCTGTGAGCTAGGATGACGCCACGGCACTCTAGCCTGGGCAAACAGAGTGAGACTCTGTCTCAAAAAAATAAATAAATAAAATAAAATAAAAAAAAAACCATGACCCAGCTATACACTGCCTACAAGAAACTCATGCCACCACTAAAGACACATACAGACTGAAAGTGAGGGAATGGAAAAAGATATTCCACACAAATGGAAACCAAATGTCAGCAGGAGTAGTTAGTCTGTTTTATCGGATAAAACAGACTAAGTCAAAAACCATAAAAAGAGACAAAAGAAGGTTATTATTAGATATAATGATAAAGGGATCAATTCAGCAAGAGGCTATAACAATTCTAAATATATATGTGCCCAACACTGGAGCATCCAGATATATAAATCAAATATTATTATGTCAAAAGGGAGAGATAGAATCCAATACAATGATAGTTGGGGACTTCAATATCCCACTGTCAGCACTGGACAGATCAGCTAGACAGAAAACTAAGAAAGAAACATTGACTGGATTTAAACTGAACTTTAGACCAAATGTACCTAACAGACATTTACAGAATATTTTATTCAATAGCTACAGAACATATAATACATTCTTCTCATCAGCACATGCAACATTCTCTAAGATAGACCTGGGGAAAGGACACCCTCTTCAATAAATTGCACTGATAAAACTGGATATTTCTATGCAGAAGAATAAAATTAGACTCTTACCTCTCACCATATACAAAAATCAACTCAAAATGGATTGAAGATTTAAACATAAGACCAAAAAGTGTAAAACTACTAGAACAGAATACAAGGGAAATGCTTGAGGACACTGGTCTTGGCAAATATTTTATGGCTAAGACTTCAAAACCACTGACAACAAAAACAATAATAGACAAATAGAACTATATTAAATTAAAAAGCTTCTACACAGGAAAAGAAACAATCAACAGAGCGAAGAGACAACCTATAGAATGGGAAAAAATATTTTCAAACTATTCATTTGACAAGGGACTAATATCCAGAATATACATGAAACTCAAACAATTCATAGCAAAAAAACCAAATCATGCCATTAAAAAGTGAGCAAAGAATTTGAAGAGACATTTCTCCAAAGAAGACATACAAATTGCTAACAAGTATGTGAAAAAATGCTCAACATCACCCATCACCAGGGAAATGCAAATCAAAACCACAATGAGATATCATTTCACCCCAGTTAGAATGGCTATTCTTAAAAGGACAAAAAATAACAAATGCTGGTGAGGATGTGTAGAAAAGGTAACTCTTATACACTGTTGGTGAGAATGTAGGTTAGTACCATCCTTGTGGAAAAGAGTATGGAGGTTTCTCAAAAAAAAAACTTAAAATAGATCTACCTTGCAGTTGAGCAATCCCACTACTGCGTATTTATTCAAAGGAAAGGAAATCAGCACCTCAAAGGGACACCTGCACCCCCATGCTTAGTGCAGCACTAGTCACAATAGCAAATATATGGAATCAACCTAAGTGGCCATCAACAGATGAATGAATAAAGAAAATGTGGTGTATATACACAATTGAATACTATGCAGCCATAAAAAGGACAAAATCCTGTCATTTGCAGTAACATGGATCAACTGGAGGTCATTATGTTAAGTGAAATAAGCCAGGTGCAGAAAGATAAATATTGCACGTTCTCACTCATATGTGGGAGCTAAAAAGTTGATCTCATGGAAATAGAGAGTAGAATAACAGTCACCAGAGGCTGGGAAGGGTCCAGGGAGTGGAGAGATGAAGATAGGTTGGTTAATGCACACAAACACACAACTGGGTAGAAGGAATACGTTCTGGTGTTTGACAGCACAGCAGGGTGACTAGAGTGAACAATAATTTATTGTCTGTTTCAAAACAGCTAGAAGAGAGGATGTGAAATGTTTCCGGCACAAAGAAATGATAAATATTTGAAGATATGGATATCCTAAATACCCTGATTTGATCATTACACATTGTTTGCCTGTTTCAAAATATCACATGTACCCCACAAATATGTACAATTATTATGTATCGATAAAAAAGATTTCTAAAGAAATGTACAGGGACAAACTGTGCCTCTTCCTTGCTGTCTTTAGATGTTGTCACATGAGAACTTGACGTTCACATTGTGGCAGTCTCTGCAACCAAGAGACGAAGACAAGAGTACCACAGAAACCTCAAATAAGAACCGGGACATCTCAAGCTACTAATTTAGCCAGGCTTGGGATCGGCTGTGTCTCCACTTAGCATGTGAGATGATGAACCCCCACTGTTCAAGTTGGGTGGTCTGTCAATGGCTGCTGAGTGGAAGTTAATGAGGCTTCCTCCTCCTGGAGCCCCTGCAAGACCCATCAAGTCAGAGGCAGAAGGGGGAAGCAGAGGGTAAGGAGGGTTGGCTGGCTCTGCCAGAAACAGGTCTTGCCTGTCTTGCTTGCTCCAAAAAGCCTAGAGCCTGTGCAAAGAACTGAAGAGATGCCCCAGTGGCCACTGTCCTGGCAAAGCCACCCAACCACTAACACACGATCACAGCCCAATAGATCAGCATTTCCTCAGCGCCACCAGTAAGATCAACTTGTCTCTCATGGGGGAATGGGAGAGAGGAGATGAAAGAGGTAGAGAGACGTGGAAGCTCCCATCCTAACTCATCCCCGAGGGGACGGACGTGATGCTGGAACTTCCCGCCTCTGCAAGCCAAAGAGGAGAAACCGGGGAGAGCTTCAGGCACAAGAGATGCAGCAGAGGATGTGGTTTTATGCAACTTCGGTCTGTGCAGCCAGTAGAAACTGCATTTCTAGACTCCAGGTTTAAGAATGAGAACTTGGAGTCAAGTCTGCAAGCATTCTCCTTCCCTCCAATCCAGAGGGAATAAATTCCTCTCCACCACACCCGGATGTAAGAAATGTCACATTCCTATTTCTGTAACTCCAGTTAAATCTGCTCTGAGTCCCTGAATCCGCCTGGCAGGTGGAGAATTCGATCTTGTCATTACCGGAGCTTCTTTTGCTTCTCCGCGGGCTTACGTAAGAATTCTGGGCTCACGTGCTGTAGAAAAGCCAGGTAGGAACTAGGTCCCCAAAGGTCGCCATTACTGCAGCTGCTCCTGATGTGCCAACATTTTGGGACCATCTGCCATAAGAAGATGCTCACAGGGTCATTCCACTGACCACAGGCTCAGCCACAGGGACCCTCTCTGTAGCAGGTCTCCACTATACATGGGAGCTCACAAAAACCTTCTCTGAGGCTCAGCTTTCTCTAAATCCAGCCATCCCCACCTTTTCACCTTTAAACACAGATGCCAGGTCCTCCCCATCATTTCAAACCTTGGGGTGACCCAGCTGAATTCTCCTCAATGGGCCTCAGACACCAAAGCTTCACCTTCCCTCTTCGGGAAGATGATTCGAAGGTACCTCAGGCCTTTGGCAGCCCAGTGCTGGGATGGGCTGAGAGTGAGAACCAGACTGTCTCATTCAAGTGCTGTGTTTACCTTGTTCCCCATTATATCCCGATGCCTGGCACATAGTAGGCCCTACTGAGGCTGGCACAAAGTAGGTGCTATTAGTGTCTGTAGAACACTGTGCTATTAGTGTCTGAGTCTGTGCTATTAGTGTCTGAGTTTTTGAGGTGGAAGCCATTAGCAGAAACTTGCCAAGCAACAGGATGGAAAACTAACCACAAAAAAAAAAAATTCAAGTAATCATGGCTCTGAGCTCCGAATACATAGGGCATCAGCCCAAGTTTAGGCAATTTTAATACAACAGCCGTTTTGCCTCCAAACAAACTGGTGCTGGCTCTGGAAACCTCCCTCTGCCTCTTAAAAAGAGCCAGTTTCTTCTCTAAGTGTGCACCATTTCTCCTGGGGTTGCAAAAGAGCAATATCCTCCCACCACCAGCTGAGGACTGCAGCCAGGTGCCAAGAGTTTGATAATTCAAATAGCCTATTTTATAGGGAAAACCACAATAACATCCACGTCAATCTGGAACTACCACCACTTTCCAGAGGGTGGGTCCCGTTTGTGGGATCTTTTGCATATTAAACATCTTGCAGTGGGCTCAACTACATACTTTTGAGATCAGTTGCAGAGAAGAGCAAAGGTGCTCTGCAAAATAAAGGGACAAGAACTCGGAATTCCCATGGCAAATCCATGACAGAAGAGGTAAGTAGAAAACAGAAGGGTATAAAAAAGGCATCTGCACTCAGATATTCATAGCAGCACAACTCACAACTGCAAAGATGTGGAAACAACCCAAGTGCCCATCAATACGTGAATGAATTAATAAAATGTGGCATATGTATACCATGGAGTACTACTCAGCCACAAAAAAACGATGAAGTAATACCCCTTGTACTATTATCCTGGATGGAACTGGAGCCCATTCTTCTAAGTGAAGTATCACAAGAATGGAAAAACAAGCACCACATGTACCCACCATCAAATGGGTGCTAACTGATCGACACTTATGTGCACATATGGAAGTAACATTCATCAGATGTCAGGCAGTTGGGAGGAGGGAAGGGGGATGGGTATATTCACACCTAATAGGTGTGGTGCCCACTGTCTGGGGGATGGGCACGCTTGTAGCTTTGACTCAGGCATTGCAAAGGCAATATATGTAACCTAAACGTTTGTACCCCC
>NW_012148285.1:3498462-3499573 GCF_000956105.1 Propithecus coquereli | reverse complement strand
AAAAAAAAAAAAAAATGCTGAGAGTATGGACATAGACCGCAGAGTTGATAGAATTAACACAAATTGCATTTCTGTGTATGAAGCACAGTATATTTCCATGGGTAATGGAGGAAAATCTTCTTCATTCTTGCACGAGGCTGCAGGGTGAGGTCAATCAAGGTGCTTGCCCCGCCAGACCTAGGGCTGTCACCTCACTCGTGTTAGGGTACAGCCACCTCTGACTGAGCCCGTGTCTCAATCATCTTTTTATCTCCCCCACCTGGCACGTTCTAGGCACACAGTAGCTCTGCACAAGTTTGTTCAAGAAACAGGAGACAGATGGCAACTGGGAACTCCAGAAGCGAAGTCAAATTTCCAGAAATTGTGAGCATCTCCCGGAAACGGTGGCCAAATTCCTCATTCTCACCAAGGTTTCTCCATATCAACTCGAACCCATGTGCGGCCTTTGTTACAGAATTAATATTTATACAGACACAGGCACATGTGAAGAGCATGAATCGTGTACAAGATTTTACCAGAATCCGTTTAGAAAGCCTGACGCTTTGGTATTCTGCTTGCGTTGCTGCCCCATCCTCAGGAGGAGGCCTTATCTTTCGTGTGACTGGTGAACCTTCTTACGTGTGCACACAGATGCGCACGACACACCTCTGCCCTTGGCCCTGACACCCGGAAAGGCTCATCTTGGTGGCCTCTCGTGTTCACTTGAGAGTAGTTCAGATGAAGGTGATCAGCTTTCGAGCCAATCATTCTGCAAATCACTTGCCGTATGGCCAATCTTTCCAAATTCTTTATTGAATTATGACTTACACACAGAATGTGCACGCCTAAGAGGCTAACGCGATATTTCTACAGACGATGCACGCTCATACAACCAACACCTAGCTCGGGAAACAGCATCACAGCCCCTCCCAGAACACCCCGGCACCTCTTCCAGTCTCTGCTCACCCGACTGCAAACAGCCTCAACTTACTTCACACGACGCTGTACTTCCTTGAAGCAGTTCTCAAACGGGGGAATGTTGCCCCCTGGGGACATTTGGCAATATCTGGAGACATGTTTGGTTGTCACAACTTGGGGGAGGTGTGTTACCGGCATCAAGTGGGCAGAGGCC
>NW_012148285.1:3461344-3497847 GCF_000956105.1 Propithecus coquereli | reverse complement strand
CTCTCCACGTCTTCCCCCTCTAGGAGAGAGAGATGGATTTTCTCTTTACTCGAGAATATAGATTTTAAAAACAAACACTTCTGCATCTCCAAGCAGGCTCTACCTCCTGAGCTATACATATTGATCAGCATTTTATTGTCAATTTTCTTTTAGTTGAACTGGAGAAAAATATCGTCTAATTACATCCTTACTGACAGTTGGGAATCAGTCACACTAAATCCAATTCTGTGTGTTTGCAAGATTAAGGTGTTTAATTTGGGGAGCAACAAAGCAAAAGCACTGGCCACGTTTTAACACAATTAGTGCAGCCTGCATCTAAGGGGTTGAGATGTCGCAGTGGCAGGAAGCTCGTTCTGCAGCAAGAAGGGATTCTACCTGAGAACCAACTCCGGGCGGGTCCTGGCTACACTGTTTAAGCCGCAACATTTCATCAACGTCTCTCCAAGAGTCCATGGAATGTGGAATAGAAAAGACTGAAATATTCCAAGTCTTGGCTCAGGTTTCATAAAGGGGTGTGGGTAGCTGATAAAATAACCTGGTCTTTTTGGACATAACATGCTGGTGCCTCTAAACTGCTGATTTCCAGATTTTTCTAATTTATAAACCAATAAAATTTTTTTTTAATTTGGGAACCAACAGAAGGTTGCTGTTCTTTTTTTATTTTGTTAAGAAGGAACTTTTTTAAACCACCAATTTCACAAAGAGAGAACACAAGAAAGAATAACAGAGAGAGAGAGAACCACGATCAATCAGAATAGATTAGGTTTTGCTGCAATAACAAATGACTCCTAAATCTCAGCGATGTCCAACAACAGAAGTTGCTTTTCTGACTCGTGCTACATGTGCATTGCACGTCAAGGAGCAGGGAGGTGGGGGACACTCTGTTTCCACAAGGAACTTATTCTGGGACTCCAGCTAATGGAGGGTGCGTCACCCGGAACATCACCCATCAGCGCAGGGAAGGAGAAGAATGCCAGAGGGCCCCGCACTAGGAATTAATGCTCAAGCCCGGAAGTGACACTGCACGTCTGCCTGCAGCCCGTTGGCCAGGACTGGCCATAACCCTGCCCTCCACTGCCGCCACTGAAATGTAGCAAGGAGGTGTAATTCTCCCATGTGCCAAGAAACACAGAAAAATTGAATGTGAGTATTAGAAATCTCTACCCCACGTCATTTCATAAAGGAGAAAAAAGCATGTGAATGCAAAAAAATTTTTAATAGAACATTCATGATTTCAGAATAAAGAACCATCCCCCAAAGAGGACAGCTGGCAGTCTTTCATCAATGTGCACGTTCCTGTGACATTTTCTCAGTTTTCTCATTTCATCTGTGACCCATGAACATTTTATACAGAATCACCATGGTCCAAAGAACACATTAGGGGACCACTGCTCTAAGCCAGGTGACGACAAGGGCCCAAGGACACAGCACAGAGTCTCCCTAGGGAAGACCTGGCTGGGCCACGGCGCTCATGTCCTCACCACCAAGGAGAAGTTCACCTGCAGCCTCCTCACATCCCAGCAGCACGCAGGGGCTCGATTCCAGCGCCCTCTCTTTCATCTTCATCGCCACTGTGAAGCCCTTTGGTCTCAAGATCTGAGATTCCCACTTGGGCTACGTCCTCCTACATCCACCAACCCTGCTAACCCTCTCCTCACACCCTCACGCCCCTTCTTGCTCTGCCTTCCTGACTGGGCTGGACCCTGCCGTCACCTCCTAAACTCGTCCTTCCATGCCTCCTACCACAGCCACTGGACAATCTCCACACCTGGCTCATCCCCATCAAGGACGTGCCCTGCAGCTCCCCAGGGCTGCTGGATGAGGCTGAAAGGGTTAGATCCAGAAGTTCCATGAAATCATCTCACTGGCTGACTCTAGTGTAGCCTTCGCTTTGGTTCAGCAACGTTTTTAAGCATCATAAATAAACCCCAAACCGTGTTTCCCATGGTGATCAACTTTAAGCCTCTTCCACTTCTCAAAGCCCCGCAAACCCGCCCCCTGTGGCATTTTCTGCTGTGCAAAGACGGAGCCCATTCAACTCCCCCCACCTCTCCCCGAACCCCTTTACTGTGACGCCCTTCCCATCTTACAAGGAGACGCGTTCCTCCTCCTTTCCGAAGCAACCTTCTCCATGTGTGCAACACGGAGACTCTCTTCCTCGCCCACTGGAGCTCCCCATCCCCAACTCACGACCTTCACTCATCGTCCTACACCCACATACTCTGCACTCTGTATGTGCCAGGCCGTTAAACTACAGTCATGCTTAAGTCTCCACATGCTAAGAAGGAAAACCTCTCATTATCCCTGCGATGCCCCCGAGTCATGACCCCACTTCTTCCCTCTGTTGCCAAACTGTGTTAACCCTTCACCAGCCCTTTGATGCAGACATATCTGAGGTTTGCTCCTCTGCTCTCTTTTCTACATCCACCAAACTTTGTCTCTGGGCCATCTCATCAACTTCAACTACCCCCTCCATGCAGTTGACTCCCAGATCTATATGATTCTTCGTATGGTCATTTCCCACCTTTCTTGGCCAGAATAGCAGAATCCCAATTAGACTGCATGCTGCTAGTCTCTCCTCTCCCCGCCGACCCGTCCCTGCCATTGTTGGCAAAGCCATTGCTTGAGTGGAACTCGAAGACCTTTAGGGCCTCTGCTCTCCCGGTGGGCTACGTTCAGACTCAGCCTGGAACTGAAGCTCCTCCAGGTACGGCCTCAACTGCCTTCCAAGCCGTGTCCCCACGGCGTCCTCTTGATGCCCCCTTCAGCAGAGTTAAATGGAGTGGTTACTGTTCTTTTCACATATTCCAGGTGTTTTCCCATGAATACGACTTTCACCTCTTGAATATCTTTAAGGATTTCCCGTGTTACACAGGGTAAAACTCGTCAGGACCCCAATCCCCCCAAACCCTCCTTGTACTCTTCTGCCTTTCCTTGGGTTGTCCCCTTCTCCAAGACAGTCTTGTGTATTAGCCTGGGTTCTCCAGAAAAGAGAACAGAGATAGAGATATTTAGAGAGAGAGAGATTGACTATAAGAGATTTGTTCACCTGGCTACCAAGGCTGAGGAGTCCCAGAATCCGAAACCCGTAGGCTGGAGACCTGGAAGAGCCAGTGGGATGATTCTATGACAGTGAGAGCCCAAGTCCGAAGGCCGAGGACTGATGTTGCTGCCCACGTACAGTCAGGTGAAGAGCAAACTCTTTCTTCTTCCACCTGTTTGACTCAGGCCTTCAGTGGGCGGGATGGGGTCTGCTCACTCAGGGCAGAGCCATCTGCTTCACCCAGTCCACTGATTTAAACATGATACCCAGAAACCCCCCCACGGACACACTCAGAATACGTTTAACCAAATATCTTGGCACCCCGTGGCCCAGTCAAGTTGACACATGAAATTGACCATCCCACCTGCTTCCATTCTTGCCCCATCACGGTATGTCCAAACCCTCCTCTTTCAAGGCTTGGTTCGCCTGTCATCTTCGTAATTAAGCCTTCCCCACAACCCCAGATAGAAGCAGTTCCTCCTCCTCTGAAAGCCCCAGACGTGCTACGGGTTCCTCTCTCACAGCGTCTATTGCAAACTGCCTTCTCACCCCAGACGATGCTTCCCAAACCAACTATCACCAGAGCGTAAAAGTAGCTTCCCCCAAGGTTGGTGTTGGCAAAAACACCATTGTAGCAGTAAAGACTCTGCAATGACTTTATCTGCAGTTATTATGCAGGTTTTTCATTAGAGGATTAATAAACTTTAAAATATATATAACTTAATATTTTTAATAATCTTTGTTTTCAGATCTTCTAGGGACCGATTTTTGGCAAGGCAAAGACAACAATTATCCGAGTTCAGCAGTTCCTTCAGTTTCAATTCCATTTCTTTTCATCAGTTAAATTCGTATAGCATCAAGTTTGCTGCTTTTTGTGTTTAAGAATCCCATTTTGCATGATCATGATCATCCATCTTTCTAGCCATTCTTCTACCTGGACATAGGCTTATCCTAGAATGACGTTCGCTTCATATTAAGGAAGTTTATTTCTTGGGATGGTGAGATTTGAGGTGAAATTTTTCTCTTTTCTGTACTTTTCTGTATTCCTTGAATTTTTTGTTGCAGCATTAAAAATAATGAAGTCATCATTTTTAAAATCTACTTTGTATTATAGTTATCCATATACTTGTCTGATCTCCCCTACTTGATTACAAATTCTTTGAGTTATCCATTCATTTTGTGGCCCCAGCCCCAGAGACTCCGACTCACAAGGCTGGGCCCCTGGAATCCGCGTGTACACTAAGCATCCCAGCGGGGGCCCTCACAGGTGTTCTGAGGACAGTGTTTTGAGAAGCCCTGATACAAAAGAAAGACCCCTCAAGGAAGGTGGCTCTACATTTATTTTCCTGCCAAGCCCAGGAAACAAGTGAAGGGTTATCCCATCAGCACTAACCATGGTGCTGACTGTGTGTGTATGAGGAATTCAGAAATGGTTTGATCAAGCTTGACGACCTAAAAGGAGGCTCCGGTCTGGGACGCCACGTCCTCGCCTCACACGTGGCTGAGTGAGTGGTAACGGATGACGATGCGCCTTCCTCCAGCACGAGCACCCCGTGGTTTTGTTCAGTAGATGAGGTTCCCCATCCCACGCTCGATCCCAGTACCTCCACACGCCCTTTTGCAGCGGATCTGACAGTGCCCGGGACACACTCATGGCCAGCAATGGGGTTAAACGGAAGTGAAAGCTTGAGTTCAACTTGCTGAGGAGACACCAGAGCATTTCCCAGGAAAGCTCTGGGCAACTCTGCCCACCCATCACCCGCTCCACGTCGGGGGAAGTCCTGCCCTGAAGCTGCACCGGCCTCCATCGAGTAAATCGCACTGACTCTCGGCAGATGCAGATGAAGGGAAAAGGATTCTTTTAAAAAAATATCCTCGTGTCTCACTCACACACACACACTCACACACACACACACCCTCCCCAGAGCCAGACTCCAGCAACTGCTCCGCTGCAGTCCCCGGCAGCCGCTCCACGGAGCACCCGCCGAAAGCCCGGCTCACTGCTGCAGATGAGAGCAGGAGATGCCCAGACACCAAGGAGCTCACGATCCGCGGGAGGAAACAGATTTGAACATGAGAGATGGTAACACAAGTACAAGAGCCAAACATGAAATTTCAGCAAAGCAGCACCGAGGATTAGTTCCCAAACTACAGCCAGGCTGGCTACTAGAGAATCGCGGGGGCTTTTGTAAACATCGACCCCAGCTGAGCCCTGAGCGTCAGACTCTCCGGGAGTCATCCTGGGAATTGGCATATCCCATAAACACCACCCCACCCCCGACATCCACGACTCTGATGCTCCTAAGGTTGGAGAAAGATGGAATGAAGAAAAACACCAGAGGCACCAAAACCTATGAATATTGACTACAGTGCCAGACACCGTGAGGACACGCTGGGGCACGAGCCCCAAGACTGAGAATGACCCTGCCAGGGGGGCTTTAACAGGAATGACCACGGGCTCTACTGGGGCCAGCGCCCGGGACACTCCAACCCTGCCCTAGGGAGGAGAGGAGCCAGATGGGAAATGGAGAACCCTTTTATTATGGGACCACAGTGGGGATGTTCCAGTAAAGCCACAGTGGACCACAGGGTTCACACACTCAGGCTAAAATGGAATCTCCATCATTAAATCTTGAGATCTGGCCGAGCTCGGTGGCCCAGGCCTGTAATCCTAGGACTTCGGTAGGCCAAGGTAGGAGGATTGCACAAGGCCAGGAGTTCTAGACTAGCCTGAGCAAGAGTGAGACCCTGTCTCTACAAAAAAATAGAAAAAATTAGCTGGGCATGGTGGTGTGTGCCTGTAGATCCAACTACTTGGGAGGCTGAGGTGGGAGGATCATTTGAGCCCAGGAGTTGGAGGCTGCAGTGAGCTATGATGCCATTGCACTCCACCCTGGGTAACAGAGCGTGACCCTGTCTCAAAAAAAAAACCTGTGAGATCGTCCCATCTCCTGGCTGGATGCAGGATGTGGGAACTCGAGCAAGGTGCACACACCAGGAATGGGGAAGGAGGGATCCAGGGAGGAGAGGCTGACACTAGGGACTCTCTAGCTCAACTGACCCATCCGCCTTGCTTTGTGGGAGAAGGGAATGGCAGATGAATCACGCCTTCAACACACAGTGACGTCACCCACCAGTAAATGGGCTCCTAAAACTGCCCAGAACTCAGCCTATTTGGATCCACATGTGTTCAACTCTTGGGGAGGAGAGAGACAGAAGAAAAGGGTGGAAAGAAACCAGTCTCCATGTGTTTTAGTACAATGCATGCTATTTTACAAGGTCACTAAGGGCCAGAAAGGTTAGACAATCAGCCCAAGTTCTGGTAGCTTCTAACTGGCAAAACTTGGGGTTCTGACTCCAGAGAAGTCTCCACCTGCTTCAACCCTGGAGCTGCCTTAGTTCCAGAGATGGCTGAATCCACCCCCTATTTGCTTTTTTGTAGATATTGCCTAAGGTCCCCCGTGAATACTTAGATCAGGGCCGTTTCTCACAGAGAAACCCTGTAGAAAGAACCCAAAGTGGTTCCCCCATGTAAGAACCCTGCAAACGGGGAGGCGGGAGTCCCGGGTCCCAGTCCTGTCTCTGCACTGTCCTTAGTTTTCCCTGTGTGTAAAATAGCACCAACCATCTTTGACAAATTGCCTCCCCAAGGGGACAGATGGAGGATGGGTTAACTTCATTGCTTTTAATAGTTCCAGAGTCCACGATGATTCCACAGGTTAGAAAATATCACAGGCACAGAAAACACTTTGCATTCAGATAGAATGTTTTCATTTTCAAAGATCCTCACTTGCCATCTAACCCTGTTGAGTTAGTAGCAACTGATGTTTTGAGAAGCCCTGGTGCACAAGAGTAGCAGGCACGGCTCCTAACTCCACTTCCCAGACGAGGAGACTGAGGCAGAGGCTAACCAGATGCCACACAGGGAGTGTGATGGCAGGTGGGGACTGTGGCCAGCCCCCTGCCCCAACCTGCCATTCCCAGATCTGCTGGACTTTCAGCCATGGCGGACAGGAGGGCTGGATCTCTCAACCCTGCCAGTGGGGACCAGGACCCAACTGCGCAAGGCCCTGGCTAACTTGACCGCATCCTGTCTCTCACATCCAGGGGAGACTCCAACTGCTACCCACCCTGCAGGCCTCGACAGAAACAGTAGTTCCTCTGGAAGCATTTTCTTGAGCCTCCAAGAGTGGGCCAGTGCCTCTCCACGGCGCTCTGGCTTTCCCTCCTGCAGAACTCAGCACCTCGTGGTCACTGTCTGTTCAAATATGTGTCCTTCTCACACTCGCCACGTTATCTGCAGCACCTACCAAGAATAATATTAAGTGGTAAAACCTAATGGCTATTGAGTGTTGACTGTACATTTTTAATGTGGCATCTTATTTAATGCTCACTGTATCTGCAAGAGTAGGAGATGTTAACAGTCAATTTTCAGACCAGAAACCTGAGGCACAGAGAGGTTTTATAACTTGCCCGAGCAGCCAGCTAGGAGGTGGGGAAGCTCAGTTTGAGCCCAGCGAGTCAGACGCCAGAGACCATGTTCTCAACCACTAGAGCGGGTCCCTCCCCAGAACCTAGCAGGTGGTCAGTGAGTCGTTGCTGAACATATGAACAGACGTATAAACAGATAGATGGATGGACACACGGATGGACGGATGAACTTGAGCTGCACCATCAGCCATCTACTCAGGGTCCTCCCTAGAACGGAATGCGTTCTTTAGGGCGTCCCTCTACCTGCAGGTAGGTGGGCAATGGGGCTTGCTCATGTAATACCCACCATTTTGGGTGGTGCCCAGCCTCAGCCACCACTCGCGGAACACTCCCTTTATTGACTACGAAAGTCGAAACTCGCATTGATAATTAACACAAATTACAGCTACAAGTGCAGGTGTTAAGCTAATGACAGGAGGGCAGTCAATAATCAATAACTTGGCTGTGTCTCATCACTGCCATGCTGAGCGAGTTCTACCAAAGGGCTCTGTAATTGCTCCATCGCATTGCGCGTGCTCCTCACGTCTTCCCCAACCACGGGGAGAAAGAGAGGTCATCAAATGCTCAGAGTTCAGCCCAACAGGCTCACCTCTGTTCCACCTGGGCTGGCCTTCAGACTGGAGACTTCCACAGCCCCCTAGGTCGGCTCACCCAGCCTTCGCATTGACCCCGGCGACTGCCCACCCACCAGGTACCTTCGCCTTTCGCCACACGACCTCTTTTCCAAGGCTCTCCTCCAGCCCAGCCTCTACCAAAGGCTGGAACAGTTCTTGACAAAATCCAAGACAAGCTGGGTGAGGAATGTGGGTGGGAGGAAGGCTCCAGTTATGGGGAAAAGTTCAACGCCATCTCGAAGGTGTAAAGAAACCAAACAGCTGTCAACACTTCTGCACAGCAAAGGAAACAATCAACACAGCAAATGGACAACCTACAGAATGGGAGAAAATATTCACAACCTATACATCCAATAAAGGCCTAATATCCAGAATCTACAAAGAACTCAAACAAGTCAGCAAGAAAAAAACAACCCCATTAAAAGGTGGGCAAAAGACATGAACAGAAATTTTTCAAAAGAAGACAGACAAATGGCCAATGAACATATGAAAAAATGCTCAACGTTACTAATCATCAGGGAAACGCAAATTCAAACCACGATGAGATATCTCCTTAACCCTGTCAGAATGGCAATCATTAAAAAGTCAAAAAAAAACAAAAAACAATAGATGTTGGCATGGATGCAGAGAGAAAGAACACTTATGCACTGTTGGTGGGACTGCAAACTAGAACAACCTCTGTGGAAAGCAGTATGGAGCTACCTCAAACACTAAAATTAGACCTACCATTCAATCCAGCAATCTCACTACTTGGTATCTACCCAAAGGAAAAAAAGTCATTTTATCAAAAAGACACCTGCACTCAAAAAATTGCAGCACAATTCACTATCACAAAGATGTGGAATCAATCTAAGTGCCCATCAATTCATGAGTGGATTAACAAAATTTGGTATACAGACATACCATGGAGTACTACTCATCATAAAAAGAAATGAACGAATGTCTTTTGCAGCAATTTGGATAGAACTGGAAACCATTATCTTAAGTGAAGTTTTTCAGGAATAGATAAACAAACAGCACATGTACTCTCTAATAAGTTGGAACTAACCAATGGGCACACATCAGCACAGAGGGAACTAAAAGTCATGAAGGTGGGAAGGGGAGGAGGGGAGGAGCAAAAAGCTACCTAACAGGTACAATGAACACTATTCAGGTGATGGGCACACTAATAACTCTGACTCGAGCATTATCAAAGTTATCCATGTCACAAAAATATTTGTATTTCCTTAACATTTTGAAAGAAAGGGGGAGGAGAGGAAGGAGGGGAGGAGAGGATGGGAGGGAGGAAGGAAGGGAGGGAGGGAGGGAGGGAGGGAGCACTGATATTGCATAACTGAAGCTGAAGACAATCAGGGGGCCACAGCAGATCACAAGCTAAATATGATACAGACTCCTTTTTTTTATTGAAAACATCCATCCGTTCATACAGACAACTGTGCTTCAAATATTGCTAAGGCCACTGCTAAGGCAAGACAGAAAGACTGGGCTTTTAATGCAATGTGGTAAGAAGGCCCATAGGTGAGTTCCTATTCCATCTTCTGAAATAACCCTAGGATTCTGGTTACATATGTTCTAAAAGCTGTCTCTTGCTCCTGCTGTTGGAGAGCTACCATGGTGAAGGGGTTAAGAGTGTGCACCCAAAGACCAACCAGGTGGCTTCTACCGCAGCCCCACCTCTGAGTCACTATATAATACTGACCAAGTTATGTAATTTTTCTGAGCCTCAATTTTCCCATCTGTAAAACGGATATTCCTTCTTCATTCACCAGATTCTAGCTGAGCACACGCTAAACACCAAAGACATGATGAGAACCAAGAACAAGCATAGCCCCTGACTTCATGGTGATCACAGTCGAGAAGGGGGCAGATGTTCATCAAAGAATCCCACCCAAAGAAACAGGTGTCTGTAGCTAGGCTAACTTCGACAGCAGAGAAACACCTAGCGTCATGAGACCAGACAACAGGGACTTGCTGAGACTGCGTTAGTGTGTCCAGGTGTCCCTGAGGATGAAGTGACTCAGTTGTCAGATGAGACCTTCACCAGGTGAGAGAGCAGGGTGAGGGAAAAGCTTTCTAGGCAGAAAGAGCAAGATGTGCAAAGGCCCTGGGGCAGGAAAGAGCACAGAAAGTACAGGAGCTTGAAAGAAGCTAGAGAGAGCAAGTGAATATGCAGATAATCACAGCACCCACCTCACGGAGGTGGCACAAAGACATTGAGACCCATCTGTAATGAGCTCCGTGAATGGCTAGACAGGAATTATCTTCGAACAGCACAGGGGTGACGCCCCTCAGTGGTGTGGCCCATGAAAGGTTGCCGTGGTCTTGGAGGCCACGTTCAACAAGTCAGTTGGACACAAATGCACCGTCATGCTCTGTACACCCAGGGCAGGGCCCTGGATGACTTAAGTCACGGTCAAGTGTCGACACAGAGCGAAAGGGGAAGAAAACCTTCCAGAGCCGCAGCTGGTTTCTCCTGAAAGACTCTCGGATGGAAATCGCGCGGCTCTTCCCGAGCTCCCGGGAGGAAAGGGCCTTGTCTGGACAAGTCGGGCAACTGGTGGGTCCCCGACAACTGGTCGCGTGTGTGTGGACACGTTTACAGTGGAAACAAAGCGCTGTACTTGTCTGGGGTGGCTTAATCACCAGGAGGGAGGAGCGTCCCAAGCAGCAACTCGGCGGTGACCGTCGCCTGGGTTTTCTGCGAGTGGGAGGCAGCAAGGACGAGGGCTTCCGTCCCGTCTGCCGGGGAAGGCTCTGCAGCCATCCGCACCGTTTGCCTTGCGTCTGGCTGGGCGGCTGAGCTCCACACGGGTGCAGGGCGGACGGGGCAGCTCTTGGCCCGTATTTGGGGAGAGGTGGGAGCACTGCCAGCCCCACGAGGCGGCAGAAGCAGGCAGGCTCTGCACAGCGCTGCCCGGGCCCAGGGGCTGCAGCACCTGTAGACACCTGGAGAGAGTCCCCCGCCTGGCCGTCCGCAGACGCACACTCACGACCCCCACGTAGAACTGCCGGACGTAGCAAGTGACAAGACAGGACACCAGGTAAACTTGAATTTCAGATAAACAACAAATCATTTTGGGGGTAAGTATGTCCCAAAGATTGTATGAGATGTACTAAAAAAAAATGTTAATCAGAAGTTCCGGTTTAACTGGACATCCTGTACTTCATCCGGCAAACCTAGCCCTGCACGAACACAACCTCAGGCTCGAGACTCACAGACAACGTCGGGCCCGTTCGTTCTCTCTCTCTCTCTCTCTCTCTCTCTCTCTCTCTCTCTGACCCCCATACGCTTCACAAAGTCCAGGGCCGAGGAGGAAGCAAGGGCCATGGTGAGGGTCCCACCCCTCTGCACTCCCCCGTCCTCCATCTCGGGGTTCAGAACAAGCAGGGTCCCTGACACCAGGGGGTCAGTGGCGTCCAGGTGCCAGCTGGAGTTGGAGCTGCCCTGACATCCTGCAAATTCCAAGGCCCAGCCAGACCCGGCTTCTGGTCTGCGGCCTGGAAGCCACAGCAGAGCCCTCTAGACCTTGGCGAGATGGGCGGGGGGCTCCCAGGCTGGGGGCTCATCTTCAAGCCCACCCGTGGAGCACCTGCCAGGAGCCCATTTCTTTCCTCTACACCCGCTGACTGTGCCCCAGTCTCTGTCCCTGCCACGTCCCAAGGGGCCGCAGTGGGCTCGGCTCTGAAGACGCTGCCCCGTAAAGCCAGTCCGGCAACAGCAGCAACCACGCGCCCCGGCGCCTGCCCCCGCTGGCCGCGCACGAGCCACACTGTGACGTGTTCCCGTGGAGTCACTGCATGGAACCTGCATGGCAGCCCCAGGAGGCTGATGTTATATTAATATTATCCCCACTTACCTTTGAGGAAACTGAGGCCTGAAGGCGGCAAACGTGGGCCTTCGACGCGCAGTAGCATATCCACCAACACTGGGGAAAGGAGACGCGCCCCCAGGGTGAGGCTGCCTGCCCGAGCCGGGAAGCCGGAGTCCCCGCCAGCAGGGCCGCGGTGTGCACACCAGGGTGTGGACTGTCCCGCGTAGAAGAAAGCGAGGAGGGCTGTGCCGTCTGCGCAGGACCCTCTGGGCCGTGGAAGATGCCGACTACGGAGCGTGGGACCACGTGGGTCCTCAGGGAGCTGGTGACCGGATGGAATTTAGCCGGGACGTAAACTGAGCGCAGGTCACCCTCGGGCCTGGGTGGCCCACCCCAGGAACATCTCACAGAACGCAGGCGCAGCGTGCCAAGCGGGATGTGCGAGGACAGTCACCACAACGCCACGTGCGACGGGAAGGGCACACACCGTGCACAGGCTCCCAGGGACGTGGAGGAAGCGCGGCGCAGCCGCATGCCGACCGACTGAGGAGGGCGGAGCCCAGGCGCCAACGCGCGATGATGCCAAAGACACAGCGAGTGAGGAGGAGGCTCCTCCAAACAGTAAGCACATTATCCCATCTTTGTATTTTATGAAAAAGATTAAAACTACGTGTGTGCAGATACACGTGCTTGCACACACACAGAACGAGGTGTGGAGCGAACCGTCCCGCGTACAGATAGGGAACCTGCGGCCTCCTGGATCCTTGAGCGCGGCCTTTTGGCTGAACCGAAATTTACAGAACAAACCCTTTCAATAAAGGGATCTGTTGTGTGAGGGTTGGATCCGGTGGAGGGGCCGCCCGTGGGGATCTGGAGGGCCACGTGTGGCCCTGAGGCTGCGGGTTCCCACCCCCTGGACTCTGTCGTCTGCCCAGTTCCAAGGATCCAAGGCAGGAAAGGCAGGGACTTAAAACTCCATCAGGACAACCTAGGACAGAGCTCAAAAAATAAAAATAAAAAATGAACGAAGAGGCCAGTAGCCTTTGCCCCCCAGGCACTCACGCCCTGCAAGTTAAGTGAACAGGTCTCCAAGCCACTAAGTCTTCCTCCCCCGGAGACGAGCAAAGACACGAGGCCTCGCCAGGGTCCCCCAGGAGGGGGGTCTGAAAGGCGAGGTGGGATCGGCGCACAGTCAGGGGGGCTGCACCCTCAGACCCCCCCCACCGGCCCGGGACCCTGCTCTTCAGCAGGCGAGGTCTGGGGGCCGGATGGGGTCCTGACTCCTTGGAGAAGCAAAGGCAGGAGCCTGTGGGGCTCTGAGCACCTGACACCTCCCCACCGGGGCTGCTGGGAGGAAAGAAACTGCCCCAAGAATGCGGGGCTCTCGGAGGCTCCAGGGGATCTGCACCGGTGGTCAGAAGTCCTGTCACTTCATGTGCGGTTGCTGCAAGGACGGCTGTGCAGGAAGCTGCATGTTGCTCAGAGAACAAAAAAAGGAAATTAAATGCACCATCTGGTTATTAGCAAGAGCTTTTGAGGCAGACGCTTAAATATGCATGCCTAGACATTATAAAACTTGGGGGAAATGTTAATTTCAATAACTGAGTTCTTGTGCTTGCAGAAACCATCCTTCTTTTCTCTCCCTTCCCGATAATTTGGAGGCTTGCACAGAGCCTCGGAGTGGCAGCACCAAGAAGGTTGGCCTCACCGGATTTTGGCAGCTATGCAGGTGGGATCCCAGATGCTTGCTGGAGACCCATCCTAGGGAGATGGTTACAAGGGGGGCATAAGTTGCCACCTCCTCCCTCCTTCCTCTTGCTCATACAAAAGTCAGACGGCCACTAGCCGGGTGCCCAGCCACGGTGGTGAGGAAAACCCACGCACAGCCCGGTATCCTGCCCGATACGAAAGGCCGGCAAAGCTGAGACTAACTCACTCCAATCCCACCTCAGCGCTGTGCACATTTCAAGGGCGGCTGCACTCAAGCCCCCGCGGGACACCAGGGTGGTACGAAGTCTTCTTCACCTGCAGCTCTCAGGGTGCAGGGGTCAGCAATGTTCTTTTCTGTAAATGGGCCAGATGGTAAATAGATCCGCTTTGCGGGCCACCCAGTCTCGGTCTCAACTGTTCAACTCTCCCGTTGTCGCAGAAAAGCAGCCAGATACACAGCATGTGCATGAATGGGTGCCGCCATGTTCCAATAAAACTTTATTTGTATAAACAGGCGGGGGCCGGCTCTGGCCCTGGGCCATAGTCTGTCTCCTCCACTAGAGTATGACCTACCTCCAGGAACTGGTCTACCTTGTAGACGAGCACCTGGAGCACAGGAGCTGCTCGGATACTTGGAGGAGGAATGAGGAAGGCAAATGGCCCCCAGTGTGCAGAAGTGAGGGTCTCCCAATGGTGCCATCATGTGCCACCGTGTGCCAAGGGACACAGCTAGGGCAGGGCTCTCTGTCAAGGAAACATGGTAAAGCAACAGCAAGCATCATAGGAGGATAAGGGCTTTGGAGTCACACACTAACTATGGTTTTGCAAGACCGTGAGCTCCTGTTTCACGGCACGCATCCTGGTTGGGTGTGCGGTGCCCAGACTTAGGGCGACTCTTTGTCACCCCCAACTGGCCTCCATTAAAATTGCAGCAACAATGTGCTATATGTGCCCAACGGAATACCATTCAGCCTTAAAAAAGAAAATCCTACCGTTTGCAACAACATGGGTGTAACTGGAGGACACTATATTAAGTAAAACGTGTGGAATCTAAAAAAGTCGCGTTCATAGAAGAGTAGAATAGTGGTTGCCAGGGGCTGGGGGTGACGTTGGCCAAAGGACACAGAGTTTCAGTTGAATGGGAGGAATAAGTTCAAGAGACCTATAGGCCAACACAGCAACGAGAGTTACAGCAGTATACGGCATACTCGAAAATCACCAAGCGAATAGATTTTAAGCGTTCTCACCACAAGAAATCAATAAGTACGTGAGGTAAGGTGTATGTTAACTAGCTCGCTCTAGCCATTCACAATATATACACATTTCAAGACATGTTGTGTACACGCCTCCTGTACATTTATATACACAATTTTTGTCAATTAAGTAGATAAATAAAATGGAAAATATCTAGAAGTATAACATGTTCTCTTTACAAAAGTCATCACTAACGATAAAATTCAGAATACGAAAAATTATCTAATTCAACTAAAACATTAACACAGATATCATTTCTATAAACGGTAATTGTTCCAATGTATTTGACCAAAATAGTCTCACCTATCCACAATTAAATGTTTAAGTAATGTTTGATTGAATTTTGATGGTTATCAAATCATTATGGATTCTTTCAGATGTATCTGTAAAATGTTTGAAAACATATGAAATTTATTACTATTTAGAAATGAAAAAAAAATTCCAGCAACAGCCAACGAGCACAGTATGCTCAATGCAGTGGGCTCTCTCCAACATGGCGAAGCCCCGTCCTTCTCACCCTCCTGTCTGGAAAGCCACATGTCCTCGGGCTGCTGTCCTCTGACCCCTCCCGGGCACTGTGCTCCCGCACTGTTAAGGTTTCCCAGGGCTCAAGGAAAACCCCTTCTCTAACGTCTCCACTCCCTTCCAGGCAACCCCAGTCATTCCCACGGCCTCAACTACGGTCTAGAGTCGCAATGTCTCTCCCACCCACACTTGCCCAGCCGCAGACGTCTAGCCTGGCAGACATCACCCCCGGGGTCTCAAAGCAACCTGAGCCGAGGAGTCCAGCATCAAATTCCTGTTCTTCCTGGACATTCTGGAGGTCATCCTTGACCCTGCCTCTTTCTCACCCCCAATACCCGATGGATCCATAAGTCCTTTGGAACATATCTCATAAACATTCCTCCATTCAGGCACCCAACTGCACCCCCCACCACCGCCGACATCCAAGCCACCAGCAACCCTGGTGGGGACCCCCATCCCAGGCTCCAAACACATCTTCTTTCCATGTCACACTCCAGAGGACCCAAAAGGAAAATGACCACGACCCTACTGATATTAAAAGAATTAGGCAGACAGTTGCCTGAGGTCTAAGTCATTTCAGCTGAGAAGCAGAAATCAGGTTCGTTTGCCAGCACCGTGGTAGAGATTTCTGAAATAATTAAAGCCAAGGGCAGCACAGCTCACATTCCAAAACCACTCCCGGCGCAGGGAGACTCGCTTCCCTGAAGGGGTCTGAAATGCCCAGTAAGTACCCTGCACCTCTCCATCCCAGGTAAAAGAACGTCCCCTGTGCCTTCTTCCTTCTACAAGGGCCCTCCCCCAGCTTGCACTTCCAGCCCTGAAAGATGAGTGAACTTCCCCCCGTTTCCCACGTAAGCACTGCATTCCTCAGAAGCTCGCTGCACAAATTACAGGAGCGCCTCCCAGACACGCCGAGTTCCAGTGGGTGGCTGTGTCTTCGTGTCAGCTTGAAAGATCGTTGCCAGGGAAATATCTCTATCTCAGCGGAGAGAGCATCAGCCTGTGGGGTCCAGCTGTGCTCAAATGGGGAATCCAGAAACCCAGATGTTGGTGCAAACGCCCTGTCTCGGCGAGCCGGCTTCGGAAGTCCCCAGTGTGAGAGCGAACCCTGACGGCACCGCTCTGCCTGCCCACGTGCCCGCCTCCTGCGGTCCTGGACCCAGGGAACCAACAGGGAAACGGGAGAAAACCTTCAAGTCTCATGCAGAAAGCCAAGACGCCACCCAAATCCACTCCGAGGTTTAGGCGGATGACATTCCCCATTGCCCCTCACCAGTGCATCAGGAGATGGAGTCTCGAATAATTTCTAAAAGGTATCGACCATTTCTTTTGTGCTTTTTCTGTGTTTAAAGGCTATGCCAAGCATTTTCCACTTATTAATTTATCTCAGTGACTGTTCGCATAACCTTCCTGTAAGATTGTATCTCGTTATCTCCATTGTACAGATGAGGAAACTGAGGCCCATGGAGTAGTATTAATTTCCCAAGGTCACGTAACTCAGAAGTGGTACAGCAGGGACCCAAACTGGACGCTCACACACAAACAGTTTCGCAAGTGTAGACCAACGGCTCTCAAGCGGGGTGATCTTGCTCATGCCCCACCACCTGCCGGGAGACATTGGAAAAAGTCTGGAGACATTCCTGGTTGTCATACTGCGGTGTGGGTGGGAACTGGCACCTAGTGGGCAGAGGCCAGGGATGCTGTAAACACCCTAAGATGCACAGATGGCCCCAAATGTTAACAAGACCAGGGTTGAGAAGCCCAGGTGTAGACCATCGCCTGTGAGCAGGGAACAGACCTGCACTTTGGATTAACCTCTGCAGGGAGCCCCTTGCTGACAATAACCTTCCTGCTCTAGTTCCAACCCCAGGTGCTCCTGCCTGGAGATTGCATCAGGCGATTTCAGGGGTTCTCACGGGTTATTGCCCTTGAATTCTCAGTTCTGCCCAACAACCTGGAAATCTCAGTCAAGCTGCCTGGTCTTGGGGGAAGCTGAGCAAACAGTTGAAGCTGAGGACCAATGACCTAGGAGAGACTTTTCTTTCGCTCCAGAAAGAACTCTGGGTCAGACTCACCCTGGGATCCCCTTGAAAGAGGTCAGTAAAGGGCTGGGAGGACCAGTTTTTCTACACCTTCTCAACTGGACTAGTGTTTAGGATGCAAAGAAGCCTGGAAACTTCTGATCCCTGGTGGGGAATCAGCCTCCGTGAATACAGCCCTTCGGTGGGCCTTGGGGCTCAGGGGCTCCCGGGGTTCCGGTCTATCTCCTAAAAGCCTCCTCTAGCAACCACCAACGAAAGCACCCCCCCACCCTCCAAGACAAGAGCAGAGCCTGGGAGCCACCCCCAGAGACGAGCGGTCACATTTAAACCTCAGCCACCCAGAGCACAGGCCTGATGATGGGAAAGAATATCTCGTCCTTAAAAACATCTGGATACAGCACAGACGGGGCATTGACGCCCATGCAGAGAAAAGTCCGAAATAATCTGCTATCACAGAACGAAGATGGCTTTGACATTTTCACCCAGCTAATGGTCCACACGGACAAAATCTCATAAAAGGGCATTCTGTTCTTCTTGATCCACTCGGACACGGCCTGCGAGTGCAGAAACACGCTCTTCTCCTCAAAGAAATAGCTGCTAATCCCACACCAGCCTGAAGCTGCTTCCTGGCTCTTCAGAGAGAATATTCCCATAGAAACTAAAAAGGAAAAAGAATTTGTCTGGTGGGCACTGCGGGCTGCACTAGGCCTCGGGCCAACCTTTAAACTTGAAAACCAAGATTCTATCTCTTCCAGGGGCCACCGGCTCTCGAGAGGGTCCAGGCCCCCGAAGAGACAGGAAACAAGGTACACAGGGTTCCCGTTTTCCTTTGTGGACCAGAAAATTCAGTGGGGTTTCTGCCATTGAAAAATTTCATCCTCTACATGTAATTCTCTTAACCTCCAGAAAGCATTTAACATGGATATTGTGGCCTAAAACCCTTGTCTTGTGATGCACCCCAGAACCAAGCATCACACCGAGCAAGTGCCAAGGAATGAGTTTCAGTACTAGGTCACGTTTACCGAGCACATACTATGTGCCAGGCGCAATGCTAAGTGCTTTCTATAGACAGGCCTTACTTAATCTCGGGAATAATAATCCCACGGAATGGGGGCCTGTCGATACACCCATTTTGCCAGTAAGGATGCTAAGGCTCAGAGAGGTCAAGTAACTTGCCCCAGGTCACCCAGCTCAGAAGGGGCAGAGCCAGGAAGCAAACCTGAGTTGCCTGGTTCCAGACCCACGTTCCACCGCGCTTGGTCACGTCACTGCATTCCGGTACCCTGGTCTTTGGCGGAGTCCGTGTAACGGAGGGAGATGGAGGGAGGGAATTTCAACGATACAAGTTTCAGGGCATTACACTGCCATCATACCTGTGCTTGGGACTAGAACCCCTCCTCTCACTGCTCTATGACCCCACTCCCTTCTCCTCCTTTCCAGAGTGTCCCAGCAGACCTTCCATGACTAGTGTCCTCCTCCTCGTGGGCGCTCAGAATTCACCCGGTTTTGGCGTCCAGGTGACCCAAGCTCTGGATGCGGTCACATCCACGGGGAGACGAGGCCGTCACTACGAGAAGGGCTCCCAAACAGCGTCTGGGAACAGCCCCACGCCTGGTCCTGCGGGCTCTGGTGCAGCCCGGGGAGGGAGGGCTGCCTGCTGCTGCTGCCTAAATAAACGCTCCAGAAGGAAGGGGGAACTCTCCCGCCTGGGGCTCATTAGCGACTAATCAAATTTTTAAGACAAGCTCAGCTGAGCAAATGGTCAAGAATAAAAACATGTGGAAGGAACAAAGAGGTCAACCCCATTATCCACGGAAAACCATCAAGGTGGCGGCCTTCGCGAAGGGGAGCGGCTCTCCGGCCAGCCCCCGTCTGTCCTCCAAACACATGTGCTCCCCGAACGGAAGGAAGGTCAGCAAAGTCACAACTGGAAGAGTGAGAGGAAGCACAGAGTGAAGCCCAGGAGGCCGAGGCGGCCGGGGAGCCCCATCCCACACACACGCCCAGTGACTCACGTACCGCACCGGCAGCACACCCCCACAGTCGCCCTCCGCCGACGGGGACGGCGCGGGATGCCAAGAAGTCGGCCTCACGGGATGGGGAGAGGCGAGCGGATTCGGATGAAAGCCACCTGCCTCCTCGCAACTCCGCTGCCCACCGGAACGCGGGGCGGCAACAGGAGGGTGCAGGGCGGGCGAGGGCTCGGCCAGCGCTGCCGACCCCGCGCCGAACGGAGCGGGCTTGGCCAAGCCTGGTGCCCGGGTACTGCCCACCCAAGCCCTCACCGGGTGAGAGGCACGCATGCACCCCTGCAAAGTCCCGGAGAGGCGCCCCGAACAGCCCTGCCCGGGAGGGGGGTGCGCGGTGAGGCCGCTCGGAGCAACCCCGCCTCCTTCCCCTCCTGGGGCCCCCGGGACACAGGGCTGCCCCCTCCCCTTCCGGGCCAACCTCAGATGCCAGCGGGTCTCCGGCCGCAGGGAGTCAATGCCACCAGCACCCGGGCACCTAGTTTCTCAGGAGGTCCCCGCAAGCTGTCACCTCGCGCCCGCAGGAGTTGCTGCCCAATTATCAACTTCAACCTGACAGCAGCCACGGCGCATCCCGCCCCCGCCCCCGGCCCGCAGGACCCCCGTCCGGCTCACTTACGCCTCCGCCTTCACCGCCTGCCGGGGTGCCCGGGCCGTCGCTGCCCAGACGCGGCGCGCCTTCCCCGTCCTCGGTCCCCGCGCCTCCGCCCTCCAGCCCCAGCCTCAGCCTCTTCTCCTCCGGGGGGGCGTCGTCCTCGTCCCCGCTCGGCCGGCCGTCCCTGCCCCTGGCCTTGCCCGCGTCCTCGGGGCTGCCGGGGGGGCTGGCCATGGCTCCGGGGGCTCTGCCTGCACTTCGGGAGGAGGAAGGACGCGGCCGCCTCCGGTGCGCGCGGCCTCTCCGCGGGCCACGGGCGTCTGAGCGCGGCTGGCGCGGGCTCCTGGCGCTGCCCGGCCGCTCCCGGCGCGCCGCCGCCCTCTGCTGGCCGCCGGCGCGCACCGCGGGCACGCGGGGACCGGGCCTGCGCGGGGCTCACCTGCGGGCGGCGGCAGCGCCCCCCGCCCGGCCCGGTGGCCTCCCTGCGCAAGGAGGATCGGAGAGAGGGCCCGCCCGGATAGGGAGGACACCGGCCACATTCACCTGGTCTTCGCCCTGTTCTGCGTCTCGAACGATTTGGAGGTGTCCGGAAAACTGAGGCTGCTCCAACACGTGCAGAATTCGGCCTGGTGGATGATCCTAATGTAAAGGCACCGTCTTTGCGTTACCTGTGGACAGATACCTACTGAGCATCACTATGCACCAGGCGTGGTGACGGGAGAGGGGGCTGCGGTGACGAACAGGCAGGTGTTGTCTCTGCCCCTGTGGAGCTCAGCGCCCAGCGGGAGGGCACTGGCCACTGTGCATGGGAACCCAAAAGGCAGGAGCCTCAGCAGGTCTTGGGGCTGGGAGAGGGACAGCCGCAGGAACATCGTGCTGGAGGAAGTGACAGCTGAGAGGAAGTGTACCAGAGGAGTTGTTCTCAGCCCAGTGAAGGGTGTTCAGGGAGAGGGAATAGCATGTGCAAAAGCCCAGAGGCTGGGAAGGAGGCAGCGAGAAGGCCTGTGGGGCTGAAGCGTGGTGGGTGCCAGGAGAGAGGTGTGGTGGGCATAGGGGTGGGCAGGGACCGGGCCATGCGGGACCCCTGCAGCCCCTCCCACCCCCACCGCCAAGGCTCAGGAGCCCCAGCAGTGCAGATGGACAAAGGGAGGCGACTCGAAACTACTGTGGAGGGTGCATCGATAACTCTGGGCAAGCCCACGATGCACCCCTGGCATCAATCTGAGGCCCCCCTCTGCTGTGGGATGAGCTGAACCAGGAGATATTTTCTGGACGTTGAAGTGCTGTGTCCAGAGTCCGGGGCAAGGTGAGTGACCGCAGCAGGCTCCTGTCCCACCTCAGGGACCAGAGAGGCGGGGGAGGCTGTGTCCTTTCAATGCTTCTGCACCAGGGTCCCAGGATCCTGTGCCCCGTACTCCCTGGGCACCGCCCCCCCCATGTGCCGGGACCACACTGCATAATTGCATAATCCTCCACTAAGCCCCCAAAGGCGGCCACTGCCCCCGATTTGCTCACTGTTTATCCTCAGCAGCAATCATGGTGGGGGACACAGAGTAGGCACTCGGGACACCTGCGGAGGGTGAGTGAATGGCGGAGGGTGAGTGAATGGGTCTGCTCAGCAGCTTCCTCTCTCCCCTCTCACCACGAATAATTCCAGCAACCACATGTGGGCTCTGAGACTCTCCTGTCACTCTCCACGTATTCCTCTAAACCTCTCAGCAGCCCTGCGGGTGGGCACTATTAGCATCCCCACTGTGCAGAGGGGGAGCCTGAGGCATGAAGAGGGTGACTGATGCGCCCAAGGCACACTACAGTGTCCGGGGCCAAGTGCCAACGGCACTCAGTCGCCAGAGGCAAGGTGGGCACCGTTGCCGCGGTGGACAGCACAGTCTGACGCCCGCAGGCCTTGGTGCTGGCGAGTTAATCGTGGTGTTCCTACAAGTGAAAGAGATAAGAGGCCTATTACGTTTGTATTCGATCTGCATAAGTGGACGAGTTCTAGGTCAGCTGAGCAGAAGTCTAAACTGAATCATAAAAACAGAGTAGACCAGCCTGAACAAGAGCGAGACCCCGTCTCTGCTAAAAACAGAAAAATTAGCCAGGCACCGTGGTGCGTGCCTGTAGTCCCAGCTACTCGGGAGGTCGGGGCAGGAGGATCGCTTGAACCCAGGAGCGGAAGGTTGCCGTGAGCGACAATGATGCCACCGCACTCTACCCAGGGTGACAGAGCGACACTCTGTCTCAAAAATAAATAAATAAATAAATCGGAGAGTCAGAGCCCCTCGGTCGATTCCCAGAGTTAAGCCGGTTTACAGACCCAGAGCCACCTGTCTGCGCTGGAGGCCAGATGCCCTCAAGGAAGGACTCTGCTCCACCGCCAGAAGCGTACACTGCTGCTCTTTCTCTCGGCCCGCCCCCAGGGATCTGTAGCCTTTTACCAGGACGCCTGTGCACTGGGGAGAATGATCAGACCCGCCCAGGATCACTGGCCATGGGCTCTGAACAGACACTAATTCCAGGGACCCAAAGCGTCACTAGGTCCCCCAGTCAGAGCAGGGGCTTGTGGAGGTCAGGTGATTCATGGAGCATCAATGCAAGTTCATCTCGCAGTGGGTCCGGCGGGCCCCCCATGTTCCGGTGATTAAACAGGGGCAGCACTGAGACCCAAACACAGGGCATCCAACGCAGAGGCTGTGCTCTTGCCTCCGAAACCTTCTGACATCTTTGGGGAGAAAACGTAACTCAGGGTCCCAGCCCGACCCAACTCCAGTGCCCAAGGTCATAGTGTCAACCCCGTCTTCTGCCGTATTTGAAACTAGGCAGGAAACTTAGGAACAATAAAAGGACAGGGCGCCGCCAGCTGGTCGCAGGCGCTCTGGTGTGTGCTGTAAAAGCCGCCGTCCCCAGGTTTGATTGGGCCGCCTCTCTCCCAGCGCAGGTCTCCGTGGTCTCCCCATCCTCTTGGCAGCGAGCTGCGTAAGGGCAAACGCCGTGGGCTCGTTCGTTTTGTTGTTGCTGTTTAATTAATAGACTTTGTTTTTTAAAGTGGCTTTAGGTTTACAGAAAAATGAGCAGAAAGCGTAGAGCTCCCACGGAGCCCCTCGACACCCCCATCTCCAGGGTCCCCACTATTAACGCGAGGCTTCAGTGCGGCGCATCTGCTACGACTATGAGCCAGCAGCGAGACGCTGCTATTAACCAGAACCCATAGTTCACATCGGGGCTCCGTCTTGGGGCTGTGCGTTCTAGGGTTTGGACGAATGTACCCACCGTTGCTCTGTCACACAGAGTAGCCTCGCGGCCTCAGAAATCCTCTGGGCTCAGCGCATTCCCTCTTGAATCTCCTTTGCCTTCCACGACGCCAAGCCCTGCGCTGCGGCCTGTGACTCTTGAACCAGTGGATTTTGCCACAAATGGCGCCAAACGTTTCCATCCCAGACGGGTAAAGGAAAGTGGGCGTGAGGTTACAGTAGACACCAGAGGAAAGGGTGTGTGTTTACTAAGCCACTGAGACTACATCCCCCAGGGGACCACTCTTCAGCTTCCAGGCGGCATGACTAGATCTGCTGATCACAGCAGGACGAAGTCCAGAGCGAAGAGCTCCCACCTAGAAAAATGTCTGTGAGTTCCCCGGGAGCCCAGAAAATGAGCAACGTCTGAGCCAACAGCCACAAGTGGAACTAACTGGCAGAGAAAAGATTTCTATCAGTCTAAGGACCGAATTCTCAACCTCGGATGTGGAAGTAACACGTAAGTAAATAATAAGCAAGTAAAAAACAGCAAGCAGAGTGAGGGGGGCTGTGAGGGGGCGTGTGCACTGTTTGAGGGAAGATGCGCCTTCTGCCTTGGGGAGGCCTTTGGACCACCGTCCTGACCCACAGCCCCACAGAGAACGTGCACCTGGGTCCCGCCAAAAGCAGAGCCCCCCAGACAAGAGTTCAGGTAAAAGTGGTTTACTTGGGGGAGATTCCAGGACACTCTGTTGACAGACTGGGGCCAGGTATGACTATGGAAAAAGGAAGGCAGCTGATAGAAGTTCTGTGACCAACCAAGCTTCCACCATGAGCCTCCCAGAGCTAAATTCAACGGAGAAAATGTGCAGAAGGTACACGTCAGACTTACCCCAGCCTAGGGTGCAGGGGCTGGGATATGCATTCATAAAATCTCACCAGTCGCGACTGAGAGCTGCTCCCTGGAGGGTCCTGATTTCCAAGCACTTCCAGCAAAGTGGGTATCGGTGGCCACAGCGAGCGTCAGGCCAAGGTGACCGGCAGGCAGAGGAGCGGCAAGGGCACTGGCAGCGCCTGCGACGGAGCCCAAGCCGGCTGTGGCCAGGAGGATGTCAGGGTGGGGAGGGGGAACTCCTTTGGCAGGTCCCGGAGGGGTCCGGAGCCTCCCTTCCACGGCGGGGCTGAGAAGCAGGTGGCTCCACCTGGGCTCTGCAGACAGAGCCTGATCAGAGTCCTGGCTTCCTTCTTCTCAGCTGCATAAGCTCAGGCAGGGAAATTGACCTCTGGGAGCCTCAACGTCTTCATCTGTAAAATGGGGATAATGATAACACCTTGTGGGATTGTTGTGAGAACTGAACAAAATTATGCGTGTAAAGCTCTAAGCCTGACATATATTAAGGGCTCAAAAATGTTCACTTTAAAATGTCGTTAACCCGCATGTTTTTCTTATAAGGAAGGCAAGTCTGGCCCTGAAGTTGGAGGGTCCAGAGCCTTCCATGCGTGGCTGCGGTGGGGGGCAGGAGGGAGGCTGCAGGACTAGCAGTCGCAGCCACGGCAGAGCAGTCAGGGCCAAGGGCCCCGGGGGACGGCTGCACATCGCTCTGCGGCCACGTCAGCCACAGGAAGCTCCGAGTCTGACATCTGAAGCTGGCCATGAATTAGAGCGTGAGGAAAATAAGCCCCACAGCTTCCCTGCTGAAATCCCTCTTGCAAACTTCTAGCCATTTGGGAGACGTGGGGCGGGGTCCAGCAGGTGGGACCACCCTCTTCCCACCAAAACGTGCCTCGGGCCCTTAGCTGAGTCCCCAAGGCCCCCCCAGGAGGAGACAGTTACTCTCCCCGGGCTCCCACCTACCCGAGCCGCGCAGGTTTCCCCCGCTGGGCAGAGCCCTGAGCTCAAGGTGCTGCTTCCTCTGCCAGGGCAGATCCCACCAGGAGTGATGGCGATGCCAGCCCACAGCCGCTTCAGGCAACTGCCCCGCAAGCCAGCTAACCCCCGGTGTCATCTATGAGCCACCCGCAGCGTGGCCGTTAGCTGCCGGCCGTGACCCCGATGTCAGCCCTTCCCCTAACACGCTGAGCCGGGAAGCCGGGGTCTCTGCTGCTCCGCACCGTTGCTGGGAATCCCCTAAATCTCATCTCACTTGCCACCAGCCCATCCATGAGGACGTTATGCTGCTGGAGGTTTATTCTTAATTTTCAATTTTCTTGTTAGTCATCAAGATGCAAATGACATTCCGGTGAGAGCCCAGGTTTGCAAATGTCACTTTTTACCCATCTCCCCTTTAGTCTAGGGTGTGACTGGAATGCTGCGTCTCTCTTGTCCTCCTGCTGCGGATCACAGCAACCCGCCTCTTCCTCTACTGAAACGGCTCGCATGTGGGGAGGGGTTTCTGGGGGTCTCTCTTGCACCCCAGCACCCAATTTTTTTCTTCCTCCGCTTTGAACCAACTTGGTGAGCGCACATCTGCTAGGACAGAACAAGCACCAGACGTCAGCATTCCCTAAACCTCTCCTGCCAGCCCTTCTCAGAGGCATCTTGGGCACAGGGGCATTTGTCTTGATTATCCAAGTCTCCCCTCCGCTTGTTCTGAATAAATGGGCACGCGCTCTGCCCCATCGTTCTCTGCCGTGGGGTGCTGATCGCTGCAAGAGCCTTTTAATACGCGCGCACACCGCTCTCACAGCAAAGGCTGGCCCTGCCTCTCCCTGGTATGGCTGCACCACAAACTGCAGGGTTTAGGGAAGACGGCGCACAAGGCAGTGCCCAGGTGGCCTTTGCGCATGAGAGACCACACTGGGGGAGAGCAAGGCAGAGTCCCCCCAACCCCGACACCAACACCATCCTGTCTTCATAAGACAGCCTCGGACGGGGCCACGGGGCAGCCACGGAAGTGAGAACAGCAAGTCCCAGAACCCTCAGAGGTCCTAGGCCCCGAAGCTTCTAGACAGATCTGTAGCCAAGCACCCGGGGGCCCTCAGACCCTCACCGTCTGACCATCACCTGAGCTTGAGCTTTAAGAGCTCATTTTTGTGGGTCACATTTTTTTCTCAAAAAAAAAATTCTCTGTAACTTATAGCATGAAGGAGAGATTCAGTCTGTTTGATTTTATGGTGAAAGTTCTGGAAGGTGGTATCCCTGAGAGGTTATAAGCATGGGCTTGGGGCAGACAATTGAGATGCAAGTCACAGCTTCATCCCTTACTAGCTGGGTGACCTCAGACCAGTTGTTTAACTTCTCAGAGCTTCAACCCCACAGGGTTTTTGTGGGCAATGAGGTAAAACCCATAATAGTTCATTGAACTCTTGAACCCTCTGCAATGGTATGTGCTTATTTTCGTTTTTCTGAGAGGGAGATAAATTCAAATTTACAACGGGATCTATGACCCCCAAAAAGGCAAGAACCACCAAACTGTGCATTTATTCCAATATTTAATATACCTTGATCTGGAATATGACCAAGGAATGGAGAAAACGAAGAAATGTCATTTTTGGGGGACACCTACACTGCACGGGGCACTTTATGTGACCTCTCTCATCTGTTGCTTGGACTAATGAGATAACTATTACCATCGGCCCCATTTTTCAGATAAGGAAACTGAGGACGGAAGGCACAGCCGATTCCCAACGAAAGCCGGTGGATAGAGCCACGGCGACGTGGCAGGGGGAGCCCCTGTCTGCCCGCCGAAGGGCCCTGGAGCAAGCGATGCACAAACAGGTAACAGGCGGGAGAGAAAGGTACGCAGACGCCTTAGAGCACGTGTGGACACGGCAGTCCCGTGGGTGGGAGGCTCGAGGGGCGGATGGCTGAGGCCTGAATGCCCTTTTCGTAGGGGAGAGGGGAGGAGGGTGGAGGTAATTTTAGGGGTAGTCAGTGATTTTTAGGGGAAACAAGTGAGCCTGAGGACAGTGGCCTGGGACAAAGCTCTGAGCTCTGGGGGAAGTGGTGGGAAGGGGAGGGCGGGCCGTGGCCGTGAGAAACGGCCGTCCCACCGCGCAGACAGAGTCTCCCAGGCTGTCTCTCAGCGTCGCCCTCAGAACGGATGGAAAGTCTGGGCGTGGCGAAGGCTTTTATTCTCTCCTCAGACGGTTAATCTTTCCTGGTTATTTGATGAGATTGCTGGGGGTCGGGGGGTCTTAAGACGATTGCATTTCTTCTGGAAAGAAGTTTCCTCGGATGAGAAAATTTCAGAAAGAATCCCTCCTTGCACTGGGGCAAAGAAGCACCATCAGAGAGACGAGCTGGGGGAGGTCAGAAAGAGACCCGGGTTCCGAGGCTCATTCCTGAGGCCTTCCTACTTCAGCTCCCAGTGTTCAGCACGCCAAATCACCCGCTCGTGGGTATTGTTTTCTAAGCCCCAACAGTAATAATGTTGGTAAAATATTAATAATAATAGCTGACACTTTACTGTGTGTCAGGCTCTGTTCTAAACATTTTATGTATATTATATTTTATGTATATTAGTTCATTTCATCTTTTTTACAGCCCATTGAGGTTGGTGGTATTACCATCATCATCATCATCATCCTCATCCTCATTTTACATATGAGGATGGTGAAGCTCTGAGAAGTTAAACAACTGGTCTGAGGTCATCCAGCTAGTAAGAGATGAAGCTGAGACTTGCATCTCAGTTGTCTGCCCCAAGCCCATGCTTATAACCTCTCAGGGACACCACCTTCCAGAACTTTCACTATAAAATCAAGCAGACTTAGCTGCTTAGGACCAGCAAGGACCATGGCGTGTTCTGTAATAACACTAAGGTTAACATCAACAAAGGGCCTTATCCTTAGTTCTTTCATCTTCAGATACCAGTCACCACCCAGCAGCCTCTACATCCACCCAAGCCCACAGCCAGTGTCAGAAATTACTTGAATGTCTGGCTCCTGAGCTGGAGCCCTGAGGCAGGATGCAGACACATGCTCAACACCTTACATTCCTGCGCGGGAGTCCCTGAGCTTAGTGGATGGCACAAGGTCCCAGAAGGTCCTTGTGGGCACAGAAGGCAGACAGCAAGCCCCTCGTTACCTCCAGAAGATTAGACCAGAGAAAAGCAAACAGGCAACCATGGGGCTTGGGGGATGCTCCTGTTTATCAAAACAGAGTAGAAAATTCCCCATCCCTTTGGGCTAAGCGAGAAGCCAAAATCTCCTAAGACGGAACAGTAGCATCTTTCATCTTCCCTCCCACAGAACTGCCAACCCCAGCACTGTGAGCGAGGCCGGAGCCCCAGTGGGCAAGGCTACCTGTGTTTGTGCCCCAGCAATGCCACCCTACTGTCTTGTGGGCATGAGTAAGGGACTACCCCAATTGATGCCTCCAACACATGTAGTAATGATCTCTGTTCTTAGACACACACATACACATGCACATGTGCGCACATGTGCACACACCCACTGTTTAAGGATCCTGGTGAGGTGAACAGAAATGCTAGCAAAAAAGATGTGTGCTGTCTCCCCAACAAGTTCATGTTGACCCCCTAATCTAGGCAGGAGCCATCATTCCACTACTATTTGTGTGCAAACATCTTTTTTCCGTGTGTGTGTGTGTGTGTGTGTGTGTGTGTATATAGTTCTCTCTCTGTCTCTCCACCCCCTCACTCTCTCATAACTACTCATCTCCTCCTCCTAGAATTGCTCCTATTTTTATCACTACGTAAGCCCGGGTGACCCAGTTATGACCCTAACCACACAACCCTTTTCTTGCTGGCGGGGTCTCTGCCTTCTGATCCCTTGCAGCGGGACGTGAACTTCAGCACCATGGCCAGAGCCAATTCCCCTTGTCCCCCCGGCGGTGGATGGATGCCTGGATTTCTGACTCCCAGTTTCTCCCCGTTCATCCCTCCCAGTCTACCCTTCCTGCCCCCCTTTCTCATCCTCCTTCCTTCCCTCTCCTTTTCCTCCCCTCTGCTTAGTGCTGCTTGGGCAAGATGTCAAAGTTGTGCCCAAGAAGGGAAGTTTCTATGACAGGTACAGGGACACCATCTAGCTGGCCAAGAAAACAGCTTGTGCAGGTTCCAGGCGCATGCACCACCTGGGGATACCTTGCCTTGGCTCTGGTGTCTGACTGATTTGGGCATCGAGCCCTGGAAAAGGGACAAAGAATCAAAAGGATTAAATACTGAGGTCTACACTGTGCGCATCTGTCCCAAGGTGAAATAACTCCAACCATGACATTTCCCATCCCAGTCCAGAGCAGGGAAAATATTGGAGAATAGGTAGGCTAACAAGGATTCGGATTCGCACTGCCCACATTTTGCTACTCTCTCTCCCTCTTCCTTGCAACTAAGAAAGACGAGTCTGTGTGGTGCACACCCAGTGTACGTGTGTGCTCTGTGTGTGCATATGCTGTAGGGGAGGCAGGGAGGCTCACAGAGAGGGGGCGGTGTTCATGAACAAGCCTGGTGACAGCATGGGAGGCAGGCCAGATCAGTGTGAAGACAGAATAAGGAACAGCAGACACATATCCAACTGGGAAGAGGCTCATTCATTTCCCCTGTGCAAATAATTTAAAAAGAGATAACATTTTGAGCAACGGATATGGGCAGGCACTGCTAATTGCTTTATATGCATCATGCTCTGCAGTCACGACAGCTCTAGAGGTGAGCATGGTTCCCATTACACAGCTGAGAACACCAAGGCTCAGAGAGACTGAGTAACTTGATCAGAGTCACACAGCTAGTACGTAACAGACATAGGAGTGAGGAGAAAAAAGGCAAGAGCAACATGATTTAAAGAGTAGAGCCTAGTCCCACCAGAGAAGTTAAATGAATTAGGGTACAGCAAGTTTAGAGATTATTTTTCCCTATCTTCCAATCTCAACAAAGAATTTTTACGAAGACAATGCCGATGAGTTCTCCATGTGTACAAAGTACCAAAGGAAAGGAAAGTGACTTCCATTACAGCGTCTGCGGTTTTAGTTGGATCGATGCTGGACCTCACTGTCAGGGCGGTTTTCACCTGTTTGGTTGGTTGGTTCGGTTTGTTTTTAACCTGGGAAGTGGATTCCGTGATGCAAGCAGCACTGACAAGGGAGTTGGGAGACTTGAATTTGAATTCTGGCTCTTCCGCTACCTCGGGAGTCACCTTGGGCAAGCTGCCCCAGCTCTTTGGGCCGTAGCCACCTGCCCTTCTGCTGCCAAGAAGGAGGGGCTCCGATGAGGCTCTCTGATGATCCTTCAGCTATGACATCAGCTTATGTTCCCAAAGGCCTCCTTCCCTTCAAGAGCCAAAACAAAAGAAGCACCGGACCATCTCATCTCCACGCAGGAGCTTAGGGAGCAGGGGCGTCCCCAGCCACATTTGATTTAGTCCCCCAGGAAAATGCTTGCTGAGCCTGTGCAGAACGCGAGCTGCCCCCCACTCCCCTCCAAAGCCAGCCACCGCCCGCCCCCCTTCAGGTGCTAATCCATCAGCTGGGTTTCCTGGGGAAACCGAGCTCATTCTTAAGCTCTCTTTTATGGCTCTTACTCAGAATTGATTTGAATAAATCAGTCGAATGCTCTCTCCACAATGGAACCAATTGTAAAAGAGCTTTATTTGCTCAGCTTTGAAAGGTTGGAGCTGCCTTCTCCCCATTTGGGGACCGATGGAGGAAAAGGAAACACACAGTGAACTTGACGAAGGAGAATTCCTCAAAGTGGGGGACACAAAGCCCTCCCAGGGTTCCCCAGCAAAGGGAACACACACCTGCAGGACCCACACCTGGAGAAGGAGGCCAGAGGTGACCAAATTGGACTGATCTCCTAATGCCGTTGCCTCGAGATGATACTGCTACGCTCACCCAGAGGCTTAGGGAAGCAAGCCCTCCCTGAGCTCCTCCGGCTCCCTCGTTCTCTGTCTCCTAGGACACAGCAAGAGCTAACCTCTCTTGAGCTTTTCCAGTCTTCCAGGCAGTGTACCAAGTCTCCAGGGCACCTCCAATTCAATGATCCCAGCCATGGGAGCTTTTTATCCATTCTGCAAATGCACCCAAGGTTCCTGCCTACCCCAGGGCCTTTGCTTGTGCTGTTCCTGCTGCCTCTCTCCAACTCCTATGCACACATCCCACGCCTGTGAGTTTGGCTCCTTCTCTTCCTTCATATCTCTTCTCAAATTCCACCTCCTCCTAAAAGTATTCCCCAAACACCCCAATATAAATTAGTTCCTCCCTATTAATCTCTCCGACCATCCTGTACTTTTCCTCCTGCATGACTTTATAGCACAGAAGCAAGATGGTGTCTTGCTTAGGGATGCAGGTTTCGGAGCCAGAGGCCTGAGGAATCCCTGGATTCCTCCTCTGATTAGCTGTGGTCCTTGGACAAGTACTTAATAGTTCTGTGCCTCAGTTTCCTCACCTGTAAAATGGGAGTTATAAAAATCACCCACCTCTTGGAGCTGCAGTAAGGATTAACTGACATGACACCTACAAAGTGCCTAGAAACGTGCCTGGCATGTCGTACACACTCAACATTTGCCCCTGTTTCTGCTGTGACTGTGTGATTTCCACCTGTCTCCCCGCCAGCCTGTGCGCCTCACGAGCAGACAGCCTGGACTTCCCAATGGTCACAACAGCCCCAGGGCCACGTTCAGGCCCTGGCACACATGGGCACCAAAAAAAAATGTGTTGAATGAATGGAAATGTTCTTTGTCTTGTTATGTTTGCTTCATACACATTTCAAGGAGAAAAGGGGGGAATGCTGCTGATTTTTACCATTTTACAGGTGGACAAACTAAGGCTGGAAACCTCGATTTATTGAAGCCTGGCCGAGCAGGTGTCCAAGCAAGGCCGGCACTTTTCCCACCGGAGGAAGGAAGCGGAACCTGGGACTGCCCCTTCTCTCTCTGGGACCTGTGGGACTCCCCTGAGGTGCCTCCCAGCTCAGCTGAGGCCTCCACACCGTGGCACTGAGGGTGACAGCTCAGTGCAGCACCCAGGAAGGAGGTATACGGGAACGAGTTACGTCGACCAAGCCAAAAGCGCTGGCTGATGGCGCACCGACGCCAACAAGTCCATGACGCTGAGGTTGAGGACGGGGGCTCAGAAAGTTCCCACTCTCTGCAGCAACGTGTAATCAGGCCCATCAGAGTGACCTACAATTCGCCGAGTGTGGCCAGCCTTCCGTCCGGCCGGTGCACTCGGAAGCGGCTTGGCCTCCGCAACGAAGCACGGGCAGGGGCTCCGCAGTCCTTTGTCCACTGTTATTCCCGGTGCTTTTGGCAAAGACCTGCCTTGATAACCATTTGTTGAGCAGTTGGGTAAATACACGGATGGTTAAATGAATCAAGAGCTGAATAAATGAATCACAGCAATAATGATAACCTGTGTTCGCCCAGCTTCATCCTTCCTCTCCGGACTCCTGATTTCGGAAAAGTAGAATATCATAGTGGGTAACAGGACAGACTTTGAATCCAGCCTGTCTCTGTGACATTGAACAAGTTATCAAACCCTTCTGTGCCTCGGTTTCCCCATCTACAAAATGAAGGGGCTAATCCCTTCCTACTGGGACGGTGAGATTCACTTGAGTTCATACCTAGCAAGCACTTGGAGTGAGTGGTCAGAGTAAGTGCTAGCAGTTACTGTTATCATACTGACTTTTCTCCGTATGTTTATTATTTTCAGACTTATTTGATTTGCCTCTTGCTAGAAGCTTCCTTGAGCCCTTTGGGGAAGATGCAGTAACAGATCAATTTAATAAATGAGCTATTCAAATATAACATTTACAGGGTGGACTTAATCTAACAGATTTTCTCCTAATAAGACACACTCGCAAATTAAACTGTCTAATTTGGTAACATCTTTCAACGTGTTAAACGCGCATAGCCCTGCTCAGCAATCTCACCGCCAGGGATGGATCCTAGAGACACAATCGCATGAATGAGCCAGGGCGACGTATGGGGAAATTGTGGTGCAGCAGCGTTTGGAAAAGCAAACAACTGAAACAGACATGTCCACGATGGGAGACTGGCTAAATGAATTCGGAATATAGCCATAAAGCAGAGTATGCGCAGCTACTAAAAAATGGAGCAGGCTGGGCACGGTGGCTCGCCCCTGTAATCCTAGCACTTTGGGAGACCAAGGTGGGAGGACTGCTTGAGGCCAGAAGTTTGAGACCAGCCCAGGCAACATGGCAAGACCTTGTCCCTACAAAAAACAGAAAAATTAGCCAGGAGTGGTGGCATGTGCCTGTAGTCCCAGCTACTCAGGAGACTGGGGCAGAAGGATCACTTGAGCCCAGGAGTTTGAGGTAGCTGTGAGCTACAGTAATACCACTGCACTCTAGCCTGGGCGACACAGTGAGACACTGTCTCAAAACAAAAAAAATGGAGAAAGTTTTATACACCAGCATAGAGAGATCTTCAGGAAATTTTGTTTATGAAAAAAAAAGAAATTGCAGAATGTTGTATAGAGTATGACTCATTTGTGCTTCTAAATACACACATACATATACGCACATACATGTACATACACATGCACACACATGCAGTCATCATCAACATTTTACAGATGAAGAAACTGAGGCTCAGGAACCGAAGGTCCCAAGGCTAAGAAACGGCCACCTACACTCTTACCCACTCTGCCTTGTGACGCGTTCGAGCACAACTTCAAGGAGGAAGTTGCTCAGTTAAAAAGCCAAGAGTGCTGCCATTGACCAGATCCTGGGAGTACAAACCAGCTCTTCTTTCTAGGCTGCCTCTGTGTCTTGTCACCTCTCTCCTTCCAAACTCAGCATCTGAAAACACGCTCTCTAAAAGTCTGCCATTCTCAAAAAAATAAAAAAGTAAGCAGCATGTGGTATTCACATGCGCGGGGATATTATCCGACCTCAGGAAGGTGTGGAATTCTGACACGCTACACATGGATGAGCCTAGAAGACATTGCGCCGAGTGAAATCAGCCAGACACGACAGGACGGTACCGTGTGATTTCACTCACGTCATGCACCTGGGGTAGTCAGATTCGTACAGACAGAAAGTAGAACGGCGGTTGGGGGAGGAGAGACTACAGAATTATTGTTTAATGGCAAAGGAGTTTCAGTCTGGGAAGATGAGAAAGTTCTGGAGCCAGACAGTGGTGATGGTTGCACAATGTGAACCTAGTGCCACTGAACTGCACGCTTAAAAATGGCTAAAATGGTCAATTTCATGTTATATTTTTCCACAAAAAAAAATGTAATGTGCTATTCTCCTAAACTACATAGAAAATCCATGGAAATTCACTGGGAAGACTCTGGGAGACATGGATTGGATCAAGAGTTAGTAGTAAAAGAGACCCTGCTGTGAGTAGCAGTGGCCAGCACTGCTGAGACCACCCACCGCCCGCCCCAGGGGTCCCCTGCCTATCTCTCTACCTTTAACCTGAATCAGTCGGCTGAAACTCTACAGTTTTGATTTGCCTTGAGAAAACATTTCATCAATGGATTCATGACAATTATAAGTTACTTTCAAATTTGGTCGAAAGACGGAAGGGTGGTCTCACGACAACACTCACCCCGGAGGGTCCCAGATTCACCCTCTCCTACTCTGAGCACATTTCCCACATAATAGGAACACCCACCTGGCACACGGTCCTGGTTTGGTGTGGCATGAAGGGTGTGTATCTTCCCCTCGTGACATTGCCCCCGAAAGTTTAAGACTGTGTCCCCCAAACCACACAAGTCCACTCGGTGATTCATGACCCATACATTCACCCAAAACCATGTGAACCTTGTATTGGTTAGGATTCAAATCACAGGAAATCCAAACTCGAGCTGGCTCACCCCACAAGGAAACGTGTTTCCCACACAATTGGCAGACCAGAGGAAGGATGGGCTCCGGGTGCTTAATTCCATCAAGAGCCCAGGCTCTTTCCACATCTCCCCTCTGCCAACCGCAATCTGTACTCCCCCCTGAGGCTGGGTCCTCTCCTGGTGGAAGGACTGCTTTATGGCATTTGGGGCTCCACGCTCCATGTTCGTGTCTGGCAGGATGCAGAGACATCCTCTCCCGCTGGCATGAAATGGAAGTTCCCTTCAGCATAACTAGATCAACCCAAGGACACATTGGCCAGATGGATAACAGTCACCGGGGTAGTGACATGTATCAGGGATCACCAAACTATAGTTTGCAGGTGAAATCCAGCCACCACCTGGTTTTATAAATAACATTTTACTAGGACACAGCTATGCCTATTCACTCACATGTTGCCTATGGCTGCTTTCTCACTACAATGGCGGAGCTCGATAGTTGCACCAGAAACAATGTAGCCCACAAAGCCTAAAATATACTATCTATCCCCATGACGTGGAGGCTAGGTTCTAAGATCGAGTGTCCCTTTCATGAAGAAAGAGAGGAGAGAGGAGGAAAGAGGAAGCTGTATTGACTTTTATGACCTAACCTCAGAAGTCAAAAAGTTTCATTCCCACCATACTCACATGGCCACATGCAAGGGCAGAGAACACAGATCCCACCCCTCAATGGGAAGACTAGCATCACCTTCTTGCAAGAAGAGCACATGGCTTGAAGATAAATTTTTGTGGTCCTCTTTGGATAATACAATCTGCCCCAGGGGCTATTTCTCTGGAACCTCTTTGCCTGTCCCTTTATTTTCAACTCGTCTTTATTGCTTTATTTTAATGTGGTTCTTGTAAATAGCTGTGATAGAGTGACGCGACAACCACCCCAGTTCTGCACTCTTTCCCATATTCACACCACATGCAATGTACCTTTTCACTCTTCCCATCAAGATATTGTATCCATGTCCCATGCCTTGAATTTGGGCTGGACTTGTTACTTGCTTTGGCTGATAGGATGGAGCCAAAGCGATGGTGTTCCAGTAACAAAATCAGAGGCCTCAGGAGACCTTGTGCACATCCGCTCTCTCCATTATACCCCTTGTGTCTGCCATGAGAAGAAGCCCCACTAGCCCTTCCACATGAAGGAAAGCTTGTTATCCAAGCCAAGGCCATTCTAGACCATCCTATAACCAGCCAATCTCCAAAACAAGGTAGAACCCAGCCAAGATAAGCAGAGCTACCTACCCAACCCACAGCCGACCATAGGTGCATCGATGAGCCCAAACAGGGTCAGAAGAAACCATTAGCCCAACCAGGAGGCTCATGAACAATAATAAATATTTATTCAAGCCACTGAGTTTTGGGGTGGTTTATTATGCAGTATTATTTAACTGATACAAAAACAAAAACT
>NW_012148285.1:3445572-3460719 GCF_000956105.1 Propithecus coquereli | reverse complement strand
AAGATGCCGACTATTGCCCTCACCAAAATGTTTCCACTCCTCCTCTGCCTACCTCTCTCTCCCCTGTAAGATGAGGTCTTTGGAATACTTTCGCCATATCCCTTTCACCACCCTCTTAGTTTTGGTAAGAAATGTTCTAACTGTAGATACTGGATATTTTTGTTTTAATGAGCACAATTCAGTGCCGTGTTTTCACCTTATGTATTTGAGTTTCTCTAGATTGAGTAATACATTTGTAGCTTTCCACACTTAACCAATATATGCATTATGATTCTTTGACTTACAAGAACCAGGAATATGATTCAAACGAGCTTACATGAAAATGCTATTGACTTATGTACCCAGGACATTTTGAGGGGATGGTTCTAACTTCAGGCTTGGCTGGATCTAGGTTCAAATAATGCCAGCAGGCTCTATGTGGGATGTCTTTATCCCTCAGCTCTACTTTGCTTTATTACCAGACAAGCTTTACCCGGGTGCACACAAAATGGTAATTCACAGCCCCAATACTATGTTCTACACACAGCTCTCAATGCCAGCTGAAGAAAAAGCGTCTTTCGCAAAGCCTCTGAGAAAACACTCATGGAAAACTATGATTGGTCTGTTCTTATAACATGCCCATTCCTGAGCCAATCAATGTGTCCAGCAGGATTGGGCCCTCTGATTGGACAACCCTAGGTCATGTGACCACTCCCAACCACATAAACTAAACAAGATTATTCTGAAAGTGGGAGACAGCCGTTTGCCAAAGGAAGAGGTGCTCACCTGCCCTCCCTACCTAGTGGTCAACAAGCAGCATCTGAAGAATCCAGGAGATCACAAAGGTTTCTGAGAAGGTCACAGACACTGATGCTATAGGGCCCCAAAACTTCTAGGGGAGTAGCAAGGAAAAAAATACCTTGATGCCTTAGGCGCCCTCCCCTTAGCTTTTCTTTGCCCAGGCATGAAGAACTACAGCCACTCCCAAATTCCAAAAGCACAGCCAGGTGAGATGCTTGTTTGTTTGTTTGTTTGTTTTGATTTAGGAAAGATGTAAGCTCCAGGATCCTTTGGGAGACCGCCAGATAATGAACCAGGTGGTTAAAATTCACTCTTGGATCCCACACTCGTGACAAATGCAATCGTAGCTTCACACATCTGCCGTCGAGAAACAGTCATCTTTCAGCAAGAAATCTCACTTGGTGTATTTTTCTCAGCCTTGTCACTAGACCTTCAGATTTAACCTGAAGATACTTCTGAGTTAATAGGAAGCTCAACAATATTTCTTCCCTGACAAATCCTCACACTTCAGCTCCAGCCATCTCCGGGAACGTAAGGTGACTCCTGGTTGGGAAAATACTGCACTGTCCCCTCCGCGGGAAGGGCTGTTGCTCACAAGACACAGCGAGGCTTTTCCAAGAAAGAGAAATATGTCCCCTTGGCTCCATAACCCAAGAAGAAAATAAAACACAGATTCTCCCAAACAGAAGAAAGTTGAATTGTGCTTGTTATTCTCAGCTTTGAAGCGCCATTGATCACTTCTAGACAAAAAAAAAAGTTCTGTTTCTAATATACAGTCGCCCACATTAGATTTATATACTTGAGTTTAAAAGAAGCCAAGGAAAGTTATCTGTTCTTGCTGCACCTGATTAACCTCAATACACAAATCCTACAAATCAATAGTTAATTAAACATGTGGCCCTGCCTATGTAGTAGGTCACCTCCCCCTCTGCAGACACTGCCCACCTTGTATATCATTAAGCTAAAAGCCACGCGGGCCACCCTCTGGGGTGATGCAGAACTGTCCAGACGAGAAAAGAAACATATTTCCAAAATATTTCTATACAAGGACCTCAAATATAATATTTTCACTGTAGTTATAACTTGGGGCATCCCACAGAAGCCACCTTGTAATGGCTGACTTTAAGTGTCCACTTGACTAGATTAAGGAATACCTAGAGAAAGCATTATTTTGGGGTCTGTCTGTATGGGTGTTTCCAGAGGATATTAGCATGTGAGTCTGAGTGAACTGACTCAGACTCAGACAGATGAGGGAGCATCCACCCTCCATGGGGTGGGTACAGTTGAATCAGCTGGGGGCCCCGACAGAACAAAATCAGAGAAAAGGTGAGCATGTCTCTGTCTGTCTCTTGGAGCTGGGATATGAGAGCTCCTCCTGTCCTTGGACATCAGAACCCCTGCTCTCTGGCTTTCGGACTCTGGGACTTAAACCAGTAATCCCCGGTTCTCAGGTGTTTGGCTTTGGACTGAAAGTTACACCAGCGGCTTCCCAGGGTCTGAGGCTTTCAGGTTGGGATGGAGCCAGGCTGCCGGCACCCCACGGTCTCCACCTTGCAGGCAGCTTGCTGTGGGACTTCTCAGCCTTCGCAGTTACACGAGCCGATTCCCCTAATAAATCCCCTCTCGTACACCACTACGAGAACTATTGCTTCTGTCTCTTTGCAGAACGCCGACCGACACACGCCCCATATGATGTGCAGATCTGGATCATTCCCAGTCCCGGAATCGCTTGCTCACACGGCCACGCTGCCCGTATCCTCTGCATATTTGAGACTTGTACAGATAGTCCCTCCGTGATTCGAAGTGCCGGGTTTCCACTTCTGAATTTTCTCCAGGCTGAGAGCCTACGAACCCACCCTCACCCCGATCTCATCTTCGCTCACACCTTCAAATCTACAAATAATCAAAAACAATAAGGCAGAACTGATTTATTTGTCATTTCCTGCCCACTGGTAATTCTTTGTGGGTTTCTTCGTTTTAACTTCACATTCATTTCTGCCACAACAAAACCATATATTTTATTGATAAATGTATTTGTGTCTTGCCTTATTCCAAAGAGGAGTTGAAGTAGCTAAGAAATTAGTGCGCTGGAAATAGCTTTGTGAGAATCACCCACCGTGTGGGCTCAGTTCAAAGTGATTTCTCCTGGGGGCCTTGTCTCTGCTCCCCACCACCCCAGGTGAACCCAACCCTACCCCTAGGACTTGAGGGGTCAATCACAGTATCTCAAACCCCTGGCCTAGGAGTAGAAAAGTAATCCAAGAGGACCAATTGCAACTCTTCCCTGGGAGTTTTCAAACTGGACCTGGGAGAGAAAAGTCAATTTTCTTCCTGACAACAAAGCCATAAGCATGAATGGCCAAGAGACCTCTGCCGAGACCCTCACCGTGTGCGAAAGTTCCATCCACAGCAGGGGGAAAGAAGCCAAGACAGAGAGATGAGAGGGAGAGAGAACACGGGTACGAGCGAGCTGCCCCGTGGTCTATGATGCCGATCGGTGCATACCCTTCCGCCGCAGTGAGTTCGAGGCAGAACCCTGGAGGAATACCCCACGGAGACATGAGGACAAGACGCATCACTCTGGCCTTTCCTGAAGTCAAGTTCACATAATTTAACTGACCCTCTACACCCAGTGTAGCTGACAGACCTCCCTTCTCTCCTCTAACTTTCCTCTGCCTAAGAACCAGACTTTCCAAAGAGCACTCTATGATCTAAAAGACCAAGAATCTTACCAGCCAAGAACAAAGGCTGCTGGTCCCCACCCCTCTGTCCTCCTCAGTTGCAGGCACTGGGGAAAACACCACCCTCACTCCTGCTATTTCCAAGCCACCCCCACCCAGGACACCAGGCAATCAGGAGCACCTGATCACCCCTCTCGGACTGCCTGGGCTTGGGCATCTGGCAACATGGGCTTGGCACTCGGTGGGTGCCATCAGCCAATGGAAGAGAAGCAGCCCCCCTGGGAGGCAGGAAAATAAGCTGGGTATCCAAAGACTCCAGGCAGAAGGAAAGGTCTGAGGATCCCAGAGGAGGGGAGTTTCAAAAAAGAATGGGACAAGGGGACTGCCTTTGAGGATGAGATTGTCACTGCTGCTATTTCAGAGGGAAATCGCTGCCTTAGGCTGGGTATTGGAGCTATTGGCCCTTTTGGAGCAAGCAAGCTCAGGTGTGCCAGCTGTGGCTCCTAGATGCCACCTCACTGCTGTAGGATTATTTGTAGTGGTCCCGGGATGAGCACGGGAACCCTGCTGCAGGCCCCCCGAGCCACAGCCTCCCCAGCCTCTATTAACAACAGCTGTCATGTTTGGAGCTTTCTCTAGGTGCCAGGAAACGTGCTAAGAGCTTAACAAACATCCTACTATTTAATGCTTGCAATAATACTATGAAGCACGGATTCTATTTTTATCTTCACATTACAGATAAAACTAAGAGAGAAATTAAGTCACTTCCACCAAGTTAATAGCACAGCTGGGATTCCGAACGAGATCTTTCTGACTCCAAAGCAGTAATACCAGGATGCTCCTCTCCCCAGCTTCCCCCAGATACGGACTCTGCGATCCGCACCCCCACCTTCAGGCACTGATGGAAAATTTTCCCCAGTTCTCAGACCACCAAAATTCGATCAAGGATCAGCCCTCTTTCCAAATAGTGGCTACTGGCCCCACTCCCACGACGGGACCACCTCGGACATCAGCCCAAAGCTCCCCCACGTTCCCCACGCCCCTCTGCACAGTCACGGAGAATGGCGGAACTCACCGCTCTCCCCGCTAAAGCTGACTGCGTCCCCCAGCCCCACTCCTGCTCCGTCCCCGGCTTTTCCCCATCCGCCCACCCCCGAGTGCCTCATGGCCAAACCCACTCACACATGGGCAAAGGGTCACAGTGGTCCGTCTCAAGTTCAGAGCCAAGGTCAGTGTGCTGGGCACAAGGGAGAGCACACTTTGGCTCACTTCCAGCAAGACGAAAGTGCAGAGAAGAAATAAGGAAGGCCAGCCCTGAGGCCATACCGTGTCCCACAAATGACAAATGCTGGACACTCATGTCAGAAAGCCAAGGCTGTAAAAGCCACAAGTGAATTAGGACGGAGTCCAAGCGGTGATGTCATGTGGGAACATCTCCACGTAGCGCCACTGCCTGGGAATGGGGCTGGCACTCGCCCCCAGCCGGCCTGAGATCTCAGACCCAGTGGAGCCTCCCACCCGGAGAAGTAGGTGGAGAACAAAACAGAAATGAATTCTGGAGTCACCGCTGACCTCCAGGAAGCCAGGGTGGCCAGGGACGCAGCCACACTCCCACACTCCTACTCTCCATGAAAACCTTCCAAGAAGGATGTGAGCGTGGGCACGTGTTGTTCTGTGACTGAAACCCCTGTCAGCATCCTGATCTGTCTTTGAGAAGTCCTCGGCCAGGAGCAAATCCCAAAGACCACTCCCCACGGCCAACTCCCTCCCCAAATACCCATGAAACCAAAGGGACTAGATCCTCCCTGGGAGCCCAGGAGGTCACACCAGGCCTGGGCTCAGCCAATCAGATTCTTGCTGCCAGGGCTTTGACTCTTGAAAGAGGGTTGCGAAGACAGGGGTAGATTCTATACCAGTGAATAGCTCCAGCTGGCTGGTTCCCGCCCTCCCACGCTCCTGCCCACTCAAGCCTGGTCCTGCAACCCCCTGTGCAATCTGTGAGCCCCCAGGAACCTTCCAGTGAGCTCCCTTCTTGCTGCATAGACAGGGTGGGTTGCTGTTGCTTGCAGCCAAGAATCCTGACTGATACACACTCCCTCTGTGTTCGTTGTGTTTTGTTTTCAGAGCCAGTATTCCCAAGGATATTTCAAACAATGAGCATGAGCGCAATTCTGTAAAAAGGAACCAGAAACCATCTAGATGCTTGCTAGGAAGACACACCGATGGATGCTTGAGGAAAGACACAAGATAGCGATGTGTTGAATGAGGTCCAGATTTGGAATACAAGTCCTCTCTTCCATACCTCAGGGCCTTTGCACACACTTTCCACCTGGCTGACGCCCACCACTCATCCAGGTCTCAGCCTAAGTGTCACTTCCCCAGAAAAACTATCATAACTGGTCACGGTATGTTGACCTGTTGTTTATTTGTTGAAGGTCCATGTGCCCCATTAGACTGTAAGCCCTGGGAGGGGGGGCCCACAGCTATTTTGTCACTACTCTCTCCCCAGGGCCTAGCATGGCCTGGCATGTAACTGGCTTTCCATTAATATTTGTAGAGGAATTCACATGTATTGGCTAGAATCACCCATCCAAATTACGTGTATCCTCCTGGCACCCATGAGGTTGATGCTATTATTATCATCATCCCTATTTTACAGGTAGGAATCTGAGAAACACGAAGTTTAAGGAACTTGTCACAAGTCGCCTAAACTAGGCAGGATGGAGAGGGGATTTGAACCCACGCGTTCTGATTCCAGAGTCCTCTGAATTGTTCCGTGGGGGCTTTATGCAAAGTAGAGGTTGTGGTTATCTGTTGCTGCATAGCAAACCACCCCAAAATGCAGTGGCTTAAAGAATACATCGTTCGTCCTGCTAGCAAATCTGCACTTTCGGCGGCGTCTGACAAGAAGTGCTCCTTTCTGTTCTTCAGATCATCACCAGGGTGCGTTCCCTGGAGTCTGGAGGAGCCTCTCAGAGTGAACCTTTCACACGGCTGGAAGAGTTGACGACAATGTCAACCGAGGCCCGGAGGCCTCAGTGCCTCTGCCCGTGAGTGTTGCCACCAGGCTGCTAGGGCCTGCTCACGACATGGTGGCTGGGCTCGAAGAGTGAGCATCCAAACAGAAGCAGGAGGGAGCGACAGAGCCTTTTCTAACTTAGCCTCCGAAGTCTCACAGAGCCACAGCCGCTACATGCTAGGTGTGGAAACAAGCTCAAGCCTGCTACAGTGCAAGAGGAAGGGACTTGTACTCCACCTCTCCATGCGTATGTATGTGACAAGCTTCTAGAAGAACCCACAGGACAGAAGATAATAGTGTGGCCATCAGCAGAGAATACCATCTGCCACAGCAAACAGTATGTTGCGTGACCTCACCAAGCTGTCCTAACTTACAAACCTAACTTAAAAATAACCACCCCCAACAAGCCACCCCCAGGGACCCCACTGAGAGTTTAGAATCACTGGACTAAAGGAAAGAAGCTGGGAAATGTAAAAGCCACTTGCTGGTGAGGCATAGGGGAGGGAGTCTTCCCCCCACCCCCCTGCAATATTTACATATTTTCACTTCATTTCCTTAGGATGCCTGAAGCTCTACTAATTAGAAACTCATTTGAGATAAGTAGTAACCAATTTAAAAATGCAAACACCTCAGCCGGGGGGCTGGGGTAGCCAGAGTCCTCCGAACAGTCTTGTCAATTGGTTTATCAAGGATTTCCTCCTACCGCTGCCGAGGGCCAGTTGCAAGAAGAGAGCAGGGAAGGCATCAGGCAACTGTTGCTAACAGCATTTCTGGATAGAGACCTGGGGAAAGACGCGAGTGGAGCTGGCAGAGGAGGGAGGAAGGTAAGCTAATTTCTGAGTCTGAGCAAGCGTCCTGGTTTGAGGGCTCTGCAAATATGACCCTGATCAGGCTGCAAGATGTTGTGGCAGCAACATTTACACCCGGTCACTCCTGGCGGACTGAGCCACTTTTCAGAACACCCTTGCACGGCGGTGCAGAGCGGCCGGCTCCACGAGCAGCCGGCAGAGCTATAACTCACGCTGTCACCACTCCCCTCGAACCCCTTCGGTAAGCACTTTTAATCAATGCAACAGGAATAAACATTTGCTGCAGAGCAGCAACATGCAGGGAGGAACGTGGTTCTGCTCAGGCTCAGAACGCAGAAGCTTCTGGCTGCATCTATGCGAAAGCGCTCAGGAAAAGCCCCTGTTCTGGCGTGGCTGCCAGTCTGGGCCTCGGCATATCTTCCCCAAGGGCCGAGTTTCCCTCTCCGTGTTCATCTGGGCTCCGAGGTGCCATCTGTCAACCGCTCCACTCTCGTCTGACATTTCAGGCATCTCTGCTATCTAAATGATCACCAGCCCTCCCCGCAAGCCCCCGGGGTGACAATGAACTTAGATGAGAAAACAGGTTTCAGGGTAGATCTCAGCGGAGCATCTTGGAATCCGCATGCAGGGATGAAATGGTTTCCCCCGCTGTGGGTTACAACCTCGCTCTAATCTGCTTGGATCGTTAAGGACTTAGAAACTGATTTTCCAGAAGCCCTGCGAGGTGGGCACCTTTGCAATTCCCGCTTAACGGAGGCAGAGACGGATCTCAGAGAGGGTGAGTAACTAACCCAAGCCCACACAGGCAGCGAGTGGTGGGGCCGGGACTCAACATCAGTCTTTCTTCCCCCCAAGCCGGTGTTTGAAACCGTCCTGCCATGGGCGGCAGAGAAGCCACCCACCCCTGAGGGCTTAGAAAACACAGGCTGATGGCCTCAGAGAACCAAAGCAGGTGAGGGAGGGGAGCCTTGGTGGCAGCCACCTCCTGTCTGCGTGGCCCTTCCAACAGAGGCAAGCGATGTGGACAGAAGCCCAAGGACTCAGATCAAGGGGCAACGTGAAGCAGCAGCAGTGTGAAAGCAGAAGGGAGACAGAGAGACGCCTGAGGCAGCAGACCCGTCCCCAGGGCCCCTGTACGGCAGACAAAGGGCAAGGTGGGGGGAGGTGGGAGGTGCTCAGACCTCCTGCATCAAAATCCCTAGAAAAGAGGGGGAAATGCGGCTTCCTTTACACAGATGAACCTTGAGACCACCGCGCTGAGTGACGGAGCCGGACACAAAGGCCGCACCCTGTGTGATCCCATTTCAGTGAAACGTCCAGAATAGGCAAGTCCGCAGAGACAGGAAGCAGATTAGCGTTGCCCAGGGCGGCTGGGGGGAGAGACTGCTTCGTGGGAACAGGTTTCTTCTGGGGGCGACGAGGCTCTGAAAGTAGACAGTGACGATGGCCGCGCCACACTCAACATACTCAACGACACTGAATTTTGCGCTTTCAAATAGTTTCAGCGGGAAGTTGTACGTTATGCGTGGTTTGCCGTGATTGTAGAAAGATGCAGATTCCGGGTTTCATCGTACACTTGACGGATGTTTATAGGAGACGTTCTACGTGCCAAGCGCTGCTCTGGGTGCTGGAGACACAGTAATGAGCAAAACAGACAAACGCTCTGCTCCCACAGAGCTGACATCCCAGTGAGAGGAACAGAAAATAAATAAGATAAAGACTTTAAGTGTTTATGCGTTCGAGATAAACGTGAGGGAGAAAACAAAGCAAGGAGGGAGAGGGGAGGTGTGAGAGGGGCTGTGGGTATTGGGATTTTAGACAGGGAGGGCGGAGAAGGGTTCACCGCGAGGTGACATCTGAGCAGAGAGCTGAGGGAATGATGGAGCCATGTGGATCTGGGGGAACAGTGCTCCAGGCAGAGGGAACAGCAAGTGCAAAGGCCCTGGGGTCGAAGCGGGCCCAACAGGAACACAGAACAGCAAAGAGGCCATTGTAGCTGAAGAGGAGAGAGTGGAGCAGAGAGTGGTAGGAGAGGGAGCCGAGAGGAGGCTTTTGCAGGCTGGGTCACGTCGGTTATAGTCGGGACTCCGGCTTCCACTCTGAGTGAGACGTGAGCCATGGCAGGGTCCTGAACAGAGAACCGACATGACCTGACCCCTGTCTACGCTGTGGAGTGCAGACAATAGGAGGGCAAGCTAGCTAGAAGACCGTGAGGGAGATACCGCAGGTGGGAACCCACAGTGGCTCAGACCTGGCCGGGGCTGAAGACAGGCTGGGTGGGCTCTGGACATACTTTGAAAATGGAGCAGCTCACTGACTCTGTAAGCCTGGGCGCCAGGAGCCTGCATCTTTAACAAGCTGCCCAGGGGGTTCTGGTATGGTCTGAAGTTGAAGAACTCCAGGTTTAAGCCAACGTTCTGTTTTATCCTTGAGAAAGTACCCACTGGGTTTTCCCCAAGACGGCTCAGAAGAGGTGCTAGAACCGACGTCCTGCGATGTCTGGGTGTGCGTGCACGGCCCTAGAGCAGACTCAGAGCATCTAGCCCAGTGTCAGGTGCTGGGGTGCAGTGGTGAATACCCAAGGGTCCTCCCTCCAGTGAGCCTTCCATTCGATAAGGCAAGTAAACAGCAAAAAAAAAAAAAAGAAATCATTTCCAACTCTGAGTGGGAAGAGCTGTGATAACGGCATGCATGGGGCAGAGGGAGCACATGGAAGAGACACCCGATCTATATCAGGCAGTCTGAAATGCTGTCCCCATCAGAGGACCCCTAAGGCAAAGGCTAGGAAATGCCAGGAGTTACCAGGTGAATGAGGCGGGGGGGTGGAAGACTGTTCCCAGCAGAGGGAAGAGCATGTGCAAAGGCCGAGAGGTCAGAGCGTGTTTAAGGAGCTGAAAGACATTGATGTAAGAAGTGAGGGACGTAGCGGTGAGTGGGAGCCACATGATACAGGTGCTTGTCTGCCACACTTATCCTGTAGACAGGGACACGGTAGATGTCTTTAGGCTCGGGGGGGCGGTGATGATCCCCCTTGTGCTATAAAAAGAGCAGTCTGGCCAGAGGAGAGACGGGAGGCGAGGAAACCAGGAAGGCGCCACCCCCCGCCAAGCGAGAGGAGCCTGCGGCAGTGCGAATGGCGGGGAACAGGGGGACTAACTTGATGGAGGGCTGCAGGGTGACGCCAGGTTTTGGCAGCTTGGTGAACGGCGGTGTGAGTCTGACCCGGGGAACCCGGCAGGAGAGGAAAGGTGAGCTGAGGTCAGTGCGGGATGCAAGTGGCGATGAGCAGCGGGCAGTTGGATATAGCAGCCTGGAGTTATCCGGAGAGTTCTGGAGTGGAAATAAACATTTAAGGACCTTGGGAATAGGTGAATCCCCCTGAAGAAGATGCAGAGAAATGAGAACAGAACACAGGGGACAGATAAAGGGGAGAGATTCGTGATTAAAAGCAACCAACCATCAGACGTCTTCCAATAAAGCACGTGTTGGAGGTTTCCCAGGCTGAGTTATGCAGGACCGTATCTAAAGATCATATTCAAAATAAAATAACTGCTGGGAAGGTCTCAATTAAAACATTTAATGCTGCTTTTTAAAAAATGCTAAAAACGGAAGTTCAGCTATTGCACGGACCCTGGGGCAATTTTTCGGCAAGTGTCTATAAACAAGAATCTGATCTGACTCCAGGGGGTACCATATCAAGTGTAAAAAATCTAATTCCGTTGTCTGGAAGAGCCTCTCTGCCAGGTGCAAGACCCTAATCCAGCCAAAGTGATTTCTATTGATTAACAGTCTGGGAATACACAGGTTGTTGGTTTTTGAGATTGCTTTCCCTATATCTTCACACCAGCTGCCAAAAAAGTCAAAAGGCCCCCAAACCATCAAAATAAAAATGACACTCGGTCACGGAGGAAACAGATTATAGGTCAATCACCTTGATTATTTTTCGACAATCAAAATTGAGGAGGAGCGATTAATGTTACTGAATAAGTAAATCTGTTTTTTGCATAACCAGATCTTTATAGGCTACTGGGAATAAAAGGTTTTCCTAAGTGGATGATTTGTACGACGATAGCCTTTGGGTCTCTGGTGGAACAGCTCTGATAAGGAAATGTTCCTTTAATTACGTGGAAGGCCAATCGCCACGTTACAGCCACATTGTTTTGCAGATTACACATAATTTCACCATTTCCATAGCTTCAGCACTATAATTCTGGGGAAAATGCAGGCACCAAAAAGACACTTGAGGCACATTATGCTGGAGATAAAGATGTTTTAGCGAATTCAATTTAAGCTACAACATTAAAGTTATTTTGTTGAATAAAACATAACACAATAATGAGCTTGTGTATGTCAAGTCTATAGTGGAGGTAATATACCCAGAGAGGGCGTAGCCCCGCTCCCTTCTTCCGTGCTCATTAGAGTAATAGATAATGCTACGGAGGGAAGCTCTCCAGTGTGTGCCTCATCTCAGGGTGAGTGTGTTTCCAGGAAGGAAGGAAGGAAGGAAAAGAGGGAGGGAGGAGGAAAGAAGGAAGGAAGGAAGGGAAGGAGGAGGAGGAAGGAAGGAAGGAAGGAAGGAAGGGAAGGAGGAGGAGGAAGGAAGGAAGGAAGGAAGGAAGGAAGAAGGAAAGTCATAGAAGTGCTACTACTCGATTTTTTCATCCTCTGAGAGTTCTTGTTCTCAACGCCAACCAGGAAAGGACTTTCTTGAGAAGCTCAGATTAATCACTATCTTTATGTACTTAGCACTGGAGGGTTCGCGGGGAGCAAGTGAAGAAATCCGTGGAGAGAAGAGCGAAGAAGAACAACGCGACAGAGGAGAGGCAAAGCTATCGCGATGTTGGTCTCAGTTCTGCGACTCGCTAGGGAGACATGAGACTTCCGCTCTCTAGGACTCTGTTGTTCGTGTCTGTAAAATGGAGCGGTAGACGGGCCCTTGAAAGTATTCACATTCCCTGTCCTCGTCTGCCTATAAAACACTTTTCATTCATGCTGGTAGGAATCTCAACTACTTCGCCAAGAAGACGGAATAATCATGAAGCTGACTATACCAAACAACAGCGCCTGAAACTATATAAGGAAAACTGAGAAAGTTACACGGAAGGACAGACGAATCTCCAACAAGAGTAAGAACGTGCAGCACACTCCGGTGTGCCAGAGACGAGCACACACCACTTCTCTCCCTGAGCTTGCAGGAAGACGGCAGTCCCCATCCTCCCTGCAGTTAGACTGGGACCACGTGACCGCATGTCCACCAAGAGGAACGTAAGAAACACCTCCCTTCTGGTCCAGGATAATCAGAAGCAAGTGTGAGTTCTCCACCATTCCTCTCTTACCGTCCATAGGGCTACGAGTGAAAAACCCTGAGATGGCAGAATTATTACGCAAGGTGGAAACCTCCAAGATCTCTGCATCACTGTGGGACGAGGGCCCCCAAGGAGAGCCCCTGCCCTGCACAGGACTGTGGTGGGGGTGTTAAAACACCGAGATTTCAGGGCTCACTTGTCCCAGCAGCATTGTCTAGGGTTACCTAATATCCTAAGGACTTAAGAGGTCTAGCAGAGAGAAAAAACAAGCTAGATTTCAATTAGACTGCCAACCTTGATTACATATTTAAAAATAAAACCTCTGTCCTAAAAAGCAGAAGATCCACATTCCTTTTAAGCATATATGGCACATTTGCAAAACACTGACAATATATTAGGCCATAAGGAACTCTCGACAAAATCCACTACATAATTGACAATGTCTGGACATTTTTCTGACCATAATGCAACAAAATTAGAAGCCAACAGCAAGAAGATAGCTAAACACAAGCACATGTTTGGAAAATAAAAAATACCCCTAGGAATAACCCATAAGTCAAAGGGGAAGTCACTAAATATTTCTAGCTGAATGACAACAAAACTTTATATAAACTTTATATATTTTTTTTTCAGTTGGATAAGTTCAGCTACTTGGCTTTTGCTTTCATCAAAGCAATGGAGGCAGCAGTCGCTTATCCCACTCCTGCTTTTATTGCAACGTGTAATTCATAAGAACGCACCTCGTTCTTCCAGGGAGCTACACACCGAGCTGAGGCGTGCTGCTACACAGCCGCGTGCCGGGGCGGGCGGGGGTGAGCACACGCACAACCGCGAGTTTGCGCGGTGACAGGCAGTGGCTTGGAGCTCTCCACTCCACTGAGCATCCAGACAGAAAGCAAGAGTCAGTTGCTGGGCTGTCTCAGTACTTTCATTTTATTTCAACTTTTGGCAACAGGTTGCAATTAAGAGAATGAAAATAAAGTGATAAGAATGTAAGGTAATGTATTCACGTGTAAATGATGAGACTGGAGTGAGAGCATGGCCCTCTTTGGTTCCTCCGGCTCCGTTTCCCGTCCCTCAGAGCGGCTCGTTTCCCTGTGTCCACCGTGTCCGGTGGATAATCTAGGTGCCTGCCCCGACCCTGGAAGGCGCAGAGATTCCTGGAGGCTCCTCCCGCTGCAACCTTCTTGCATTGCATGAAGGATGCAGCTGATCAGCCCCCTCCCGGGACTCTGGCCTTGAGCAAAGGGGTCCGAGCGTGAAGGGACTGAAGGTCTTTCATCCCAGCAGCGGTCCGCGGACTAACCGCTGAAGTTCACCTCGCCCTTGCGAGTGCTTTTCACATCTCAACTCTTTTCAGCCCCACACTAATGCTGAGATAAGTAACATTACCTCCATTATACAGAGGAGGAAACTGAGGCAGAAAACTGTTAAATCGCCTGCCCTGCCCCAAGCGCTGGCATGTGGTAGAGTCAAGATACTAACCGGGGCAGCCCGATCCCTGCACCTGGTCTCTGTGCGGCGCTGCGGTCAAGGTCCCCTGGAGCCGCCCAACTCCTGCCCGCCCCAAGCCTGGTTCTTTGACAGAACCTCATTTCTACTAGTTCCCCCACAGTGATCCAATAAAGTCCCTTCTGCTTAAGACACCCGGATTTTTTCCCTGTTGTCTGCATCCAAAGAACTTTCCGTGATACACAGAGAGAATATCAAACTGGGTACACTTGGGAACTTGTGCTTGAAAGTGTAATCTGAAAGTCAAAGCAGAGACTTAGAGCTCCGCAACTGCTGCTGGTTGGTACGTGCATTCGGGTGAATAAGGAACGCCGGCTGCTGTTTAAAAAAAAGACCCCAAAGTTTCAGAGCCTAACTTAACCACGATGTGTTGGTCACTGAAGTCCCGGCGCGGTGTGCACGGCAAGGCGTGGGGGACCCTGCGGTGTTCCGTGCAGTCACTCAGTGATCAGTGCTCCTTCCAGGCTAGGACTCCCCATCTTCAACCCGCGGCCTCTGAGGCTGGTGGCGAAGAAGGACGTGCAGGACCCCGCAGGACAGATTTTTACGGTCAAGCCCAGAGGATGTTGCTTCTCGCTCATCTACTGCTAGCCAAAACGTAACCCGCGGCGCCAGCCCGGGTGCGAGGGGTCTGGGGAGTACAATCTAGCTGAGTGTTCAGGGGCAGCATGAAACGGGTTGGAACACACAGCACCATCCCCACCACGGCGTGTGAAGCAAGAAATGCATTCGGTGCTCCCTCTGCCCCACACAACACGAGACACCATGTGGGAGTTTTAACAGAATCTCTGCACAAATTTATGATTTACTGGAAAAGACAGAATTCACATTTCTGAAACAACATGGTAATTAACCCTCAAAACAAGAGAATATCCGAAATCATATAGGGCAATACAAGAAGAAATTTCAATGACAGCAAGAGAAAAACTTTTCATACATTAAATTATGACAGAATAATGGCCAGCAAACATATAAAAAAATGCTCAACATCTCTAATCATTAGAGAAATGCAAATCAAAACCACAATGAGGTATCACCTA
>NW_012148285.1:3433878-3445522 GCF_000956105.1 Propithecus coquereli | reverse complement strand
TTGGTGAACGGCGGTGTGAGTCTGACCCGGGGAACCCGGCAGGAGAGGAAAGGTGAGCTGAGGTCAGTGCGGGATGCAAGTGGCGATGAGCAGCGGGCAGTTGGATATAGCAGCCTGGAGTTATCCGGAGAGTTCTGGAGTGGAAATAAACATTTAAGGACCTTGGGAATAGGTGAATCCCCCTGAAGAAGATGCAGAGAAATGAGAACAGAACACAGGGGACAGATAAAGGGGAGAGATTCGTGATTAAAACCAACCAACCATCAGACGTCTTCCAATAAAGCACGTGTTGGAGGTTTCCCAGGCTGAGTTATCCAGGACCGTATCTAAAGATCATATTCAAAATAAAATAACTGCTGGGAAGGTCTCAATTAAAACATTTAATGCTGCTTTTTAAAAAATGCTAAAAACGGAAGTTCAGCTATTGCACGGACCCTGGGGCAATTTTTCGGCAAGTGTCTATAAACAAGAATCTGATCTGACTCCAGGGGGTACCATATCAAGTGTAAAAAATCTAATTCCGTTGTCTGGAAGAGCCTCTCTGCCAGGTGCAAGACCCTAATCCAGCCAAAGTGATTTCTATTGATTAACAGTCTGGGAATACACAGGTTGTTGGTTTTTGAGATTGCTTTCCCTATATCTTCACACCAGCTGCCAAAAAAGTCAAAAGGCCCCCAAACCATCAAAATAAAAATGACACTCGGTCACGGAGGAAACAGATTATAGGTCAATCACCTTGATTATTTTTCGACAATCAAAATTGAGGAGGAGCGATTAATGTTACTGAATAAGTAAATCTGTTTTTTGCATAACCAGATCTTTATAGGCTACTGGGAATAAAAGGTTTTCCTAAGTGGATGATTTGTACGACGATAGCCTTTGGGTCTCTGGTGGAACAGCTCTGATAAGGAAATGTTCCTTTAATTACGTGGAAGGCCAATCGCCACGTTACAGCCACATTGTTTTGCAGATTACACATAATTTCACCATTTCCATAGCTTCAGCACTATAATTCTGGGGAAAATGCAGGCACCAAAAAGACACTTGAGGCACATTATGCTGGAGATAAAGATGTTTTAGCGAATTCAATTTAAGCTACAACATTAAAGTTATTTTGTTGAATAAAACATAACACAATAATGAGCTTGTGTATGTCAAGTCTATAGTGGAGGTAATATACCCAGAGAGGGCGTAGCCCCGCTCCCTTCTTCCGTGCTCATTAGAGTAATAGATAATGCTACGGAGGGAAGCTCTCCAGTGTGTGCCTCATCTCAGGGTGAGTGTGTTTCCAGGAAGGAAGGAAGGAAGGAAAAGAGGGAGGGAGGAGGAAAGAAGGAAGGAAGGAAGGGAAGGAGGAGGAGGAAGGAAGGAAGGAAGGAAGGAAGGGAAGGAGGAGGAGGAAGGAAGGAAGGAAGGAAGGAAGGAAGAAGGAAAGTCATAGAAGTGCTACTACTCGATTTTTTCATCCTCTGAGAGTTCTTGTTCTCAACGCCAACCAGGAAAGGACTTTCTTGAGAAGCTCAGATTAATCACTATCTTTATGTACTTAGCACTGGAGGGTTCGCGGGGAGCAAGTGAAGAAATCCGTGGAGAGAAGAGCGAAGAAGAACAACGCGACAGAGGAGAGGCAAAGCTATCGCGATGTTGGTCTCAGTTCTGCGACTCGCTAGGGAGACATGAGACTTCCGCTCTCTAGGACTCTGTTGTTCGTGTCTGTAAAATGGAGCGGTAGACGGGCCCTTGAAAGTATTCACATTCCCTGTCCTCGTCTGCCTATAAAACACTTTTCATTCATGCTGGTAGGAATCTCAACTACTTCGCCAAGAAGACGGAATAATCATGAAGCTGACTACACCAAACAACAGCGCCTGAAACTATATAAGGAAAACTGAGAAAGTTACACAGAAGGACAGACGAATCTCCAACAAGAGTAAGAACGTGCAGCACACTCCGGTGTGCCAGAGACGAGCACACACCACTTCTCTCCCTGAGCTTGCAGGAAGACGGCAGTCCCCATCCTCCCTGCAGTTAGACTGGGACCACGTGACCGCATGTCCACCAAGAGGAACGTAAGAAACACCTCCCTTCTGGTCCAGGATAATCAGAAGCAAGTGTGAGTTCTCCACGATTCCTCTCTTACCGTCCATAGGGCTACGAGTGAAAAACCCTGAGATGGCAGAATTATTACGCAAGGTGGAAACCTCCAAGATCTCTGCATCACTGTGGAACGAGGGCCCCCAAGGAGAGCCCCTGCCCTGCACAGGACTGTGGTGTGGGTGTTAAAACACCGAGATTTCAGGGCTCACTTGTCCCAGCAGCATTGTCTAGGGTTACCTAATATCCTAAGGACTTAAGAGGTCTAGCAGAGAGAAAAAACAAGCTAGATTTCAATTAGACTGCCAACCTTGATTACATATTTAAAAATAAAACCTCTGTCCTAAAAAGCAGAAGATCCACATTCCTTTTAAGCATATATGGCACATTTGCAAAACACTGACAATATATTAGGCCATAAGGAACTCTCGACAAAATCCACTACATAATTGACAATGTCTGGACATTTTTCTGACCATAATGCAACAAAATTAGAAGCCAACAGCAAGAAGATAGCTAAACACAAGCACATGTTTGGAAAATAAAAAATACCCCTAGGAATAACCCATAAGTCAAAGGGGAAGTCACTAAATATTTCTAGCTGAATGACAACAAAACTTTATATAAACTTTATATATTTTTTTTTCAGTTGGATAAGTTCAGCTACTTGGCTTTTGCTTTCATCAAAGCAATGGAGGCAGCAGTCGCTTATCCCACTCCTGCTTTTATTGCAACGTGTAATTCATAAGAACGCACCTCGTTCTTCCAGGGAGCTACACACCGAGCTGAGGCGTGCTGCTACACAGCCGCGTGCCGGGGCGGGCGGGGGTGAGCACACGCACAACCGCGAGTTTGCGCGGTGACAGGCAGTGGCTTGGAGCTCTCCACTCCACTGAGCATCCAGACAGAAAGCAAGAGTCAGTTGCTGGGCTGTCTCAGTACTTTCATTTTATTTCAACTTTTGGCAACAGGTTGCAATTAAGAGAATGAAAATAAAGTGATAAGAATGTAAGGTAATGTATTCACGTGTAAATGATGAGACTGGAGTGAGAGCATGGCCCTCTTTGGTTCCTCCGGCTCCGTTTCCCGTCCCTCAGAGCGGCTCGTTTCCCTGTGTCCACCGTGTCCGGTGGATAATCTAGGTGCCTGCCCCGACCCTGGAAGGCGCAGAGATTCCTGGAGGCTCCTCCCGCTGCAACCTTCTTGCATTGCATGAAGGATGCAGCTGATCAGCCCCCTCCCGGGACTCTGGCCTTGAGCAAAGGGGTCCGAGCGTGAAGGGACTGAAGGTCTTTCATCCCAGCAGCGGTCCGCGGACTAACCGCTGAAGTTCACCTCGCCCTTGCGAGTGCTTTTCACATCTCAACTCTTTTCAGCCCCACACTAATGCTGAGATAAGTAACATTACCTCCATTATACAGAGGAGGAAACTGAGGCAGAAAACTGTTAAATCGCCTGCCCTGCCCCAAGCGCTGGCATGTGGTAGAGTCAAGATACTAACCGGGGCAGCCCGATCCCTGCACCTGGTCTCTGTGCGGCGCTGCGGTCAAGGTCCCCTGGAGCCGCCCAACTCCTGCCCGCCCCAAGCCTGGTTCTTTGACAGAACCTCATTTCTACTAGTTCCCCCACAGTGATCCAATAAAGTCCCTTCTGCTTAAGACACCCGGATTTTTTCCCTGTTGTCTGCATCCAAAGAACTTTCCGTGATACACAGAGAGAATATCAAACTGGGTACACTTGGGAACTTGTGCTTGAAAGTGTAATCTGAAAGTCAAAGCAGAGACTTAGAGCTCCGCAACTGCTGCTGGTTGGTACGTGCATTCGGGTGAATAAGGAACGCCGGCTGCTGTTTAAAAAAAAGACCCCAAAGTTTCAGAGCCTAACTTAACCACGATGTGTTGGTCACTGAAGTCCCGGCACGGTGTGCACGGCAAGGCGTGGGGGACCCTGCGGTGTTCCGTGCAGTCACTCAGTGATCAGTGCTCCTTCCAGGCTAGGACTCCCCATCTTCAGCCCGCGGCCTCTGAGGCTGGTGGCGAAGAAGGACGTGCAGGACCCCGCAGGACAGATTTTTACGGTCAAGCCCAGAGGATGTTGCTTCTCGCTCATCTACAGCTAGCCAAAACGTAACCCGCGGCGCCAGCCCGGGTGCGAGGGGTCTGGGGAGTATAATCTAGCTGAGTGTTCAGGGGCAAGATCAAACGGGTTGGAACACACGGCACTGTCCCCACCACGGCGTGTGAAGCAAGAAATGCATTCGGTGCTCCCTCTGCCCCACACAACACGAGACACCATGCGGGAGTTTTAACAGAATCTCTGCACAAATTTATGATTTACTGGAAAAGACAGAATTCACATTTCTGAAACAACATGGTAATTATCCTCAAAACAAGAGAATATCCGAAATCATATAGGGCAATACGAGAAGAAATTTCAATGACAGCAAGAGAAAAACTTTGCATACATTAAATTATAAAATTTTTTAAATGCTAATACTTAATGCTTCCCGGGGTGAGGTGAAGCTGACGCACTCATACGTGGTTCGTGATGACGCAAAATAACGCAACCTTCATAGAAAGCAAATCTGAAAACGCCGTAAGAGCCCCTGTGAGTATTTATACACTTTGACTTACACATCTAAGGGCATTTATCTCCAACAGGTGAAAGAAAGAAAAAAGCCCTGTGCTGGAAAGATGTTCATTGCTGCATTGTTTAAAATAGCAAAACATGGAAGCAGTTTATATGCCCAACAGTCGGGTAATGGTTGAATAAATGATGGTGCATTCATTACATTACATCTATGCAGTTATTAAAAGTCATAATTATCAAAGCCATGTAGAACATGGAAAAATAAGTGTAATATTAAGCAAATAAAGGACTCAGCTTTATGAGTAGCCTTGGATTGTGACTACATCAGATAAACAACAAGGAAAATATTTACAGCACAATGGGAGGTCTCTGTTCTATATTTTTCAAATCATTAGAATGGTTTTCGATGGCATTTAAATGATTTTTCAAGATACGAGGTGGCACCATTTTAAAGTATAAGTAAAGGAATCACCAGGATGCAATGAGTTTGTGTTTCTAGAAATGAACACGAGAGTGATGCACACAGCCCCCAGTGTGAGGGCTCCCGCTGGGCACCATGTGTGCGTGTGTGTGTGTGCGTGTGTGTGTAAAACCTGGAGGAAAATGCCATCTGCTTCATCCATTTTTACAAAGATAATTCAAAGACAGTATTTATCACTAAATTCCTCCAAAACCTCAAAAGCATATGTGTTGCCCTCAAATCCAGTTTGAGGTCATTAACGACCCCGGCCACGGCATAGCCTGTCATGGCACAGGGGCAGCTGGGGATGTCACAGGTGCATATGGACTGGCCTAGGCTTAGGTCTCAGTCTGCCACGCCCATCCTAAGAATGGCACAGGCAGGGCCCCGGGGACTGCAGTCCAGATGAGACGTCTGGCTCCACCACCCACTGGCTGAGTCACCCCGGCAGGACAGCCCCAATTTCCTCGTCTGCAAAGCAGGCATCGCAGCTGCTATGGTTTGAATGTTTCCTCCAGAATTCACGACTTAGAAACTTACGCCCCAGTGCAACAGTGCTGCAAGGTGGGGCCCTGCGCTCACGAAGGGATCAATGCTGCCATCCAAAGGGCGTGTGGGATGGGTTCACTCTCTGGCGCTCTTGCCCTTCCACCTTATGCCGTGTTATGCCGCAGCAAGAAGGCCCTCACCAGATGCCGACGCCTTGATCTTGGACTTCCCAGCCTCCAGAACTGTGAGCCAACAAACTTCTGTTCATTATAAATTAGCCAGTCTCAGGTATTCCGTTATAGCAGCACAAAACAGACCAAGACAATAGGCACACCCATGGGCTCTTTGACAATCAAAGGGGATATAGGAGGCCCCCCTAGCCCCAGATTGTGTCCATATGAGTTCAACAAATGGCAGTTTCTCCTGTGATGGTGGGGAGGGTACGCTCCGTGGGTTTGAGGACACAGAGAGAAGGTGCCATCTGTGAACGAGGAAACCAGTCCTCACCAGACACCAGATCTGCCGGCACCTTGGTGTTGGACGTTCCAGCCTCCAGAACTGTGGGCAATAACTTGTCATGTGAGCTACCCAGGCTGTAGTATTTTTGCTATAGCAGCCTGAATAAGACAGAGGGGCACGGAAAGATGGGTTGGAGTGATCAGGGACAGCCCTCCTGAGGATACATGTATCAGTTTCCTATTGCTGCTATAACAAATTACCACAAACTCAGTGGCTTAAACAATACAAATTTATTTTCTTACAGTTCCATAGACTAGAACTCCAAAACGAGTCTCACTGGGCTACAATGAAAGTGTCGGCAGGACTGTGCTCCTTCCAGCAGCTCTGGACGAGGAGCCCCTCCCTGGCCTTTTCTGGCTTCTAGAGCCGCCCACATCCCTTGGCCCTGGCCCCTTCCTGCGTCTCCCAACCCAGCAGCCAGGGGTTGAGTGTTTCTCACATTTCATCTCTCTGATTCTGATACTTCTATTTCTCTTTTCCGTCTTTTAAGGGTCCTGTGACTACACAGGGTCCACCAGGATAATCCAAGATAATTTTCCTATTTTTAAAATCTGCCAATTAGCAACCTTAATTCCATTTGCAACGTGAATTCTTCTCTGTCACGTAACCTAACATAGTCACAGTTCCAGGGATCAGGATGTGGACATCTTTGGGGGAGAAGGGCGTCATGGTGCGTGCCACAGGTAATATTTGCACAGAGGCCCTGGGACAAGGCTGCAACATGAAGGTAAAATTCAAATACAGCCGCCACGGCCACCCATAAAGGGGCAGGGAGGAGAGAGCTCAGAGTACACAGATCGTGCCGTGCGGCAGACTTCTCCAAAGGGATCTACACCGCCACCTGGCTGTGCCTGGAGCTGAAATTAACACCCACCTGTACAGCAAACAGCATTTGTCTTATACACCAAGAGGCCAAGTACAAACTCATTCCTGGGTACAGCGTCCCAACCATCCAAGGCCACCGTTCCTAACCCCAGACCCTTCCTAGGAGCCACGATGGCAGGGTTAGTGTGTGACAAACACACACTCAGAGAGATGCATGCAGGAAGGAGTTGCGGACGGTGGTTCTCCTGGGAGCGAGGCAGGCAAGTGGGGAACCGTGACGGGGAGCCGCGGTTTGGCTGTAAAACATCTGAAGCAAATGTTGCACCGTGTCATTAATGGGGGAGGGCCTGCTTTATTCTCTCCTCACTTTCTGTTCTTTTCCATATGTTTGAAACATTGCACAATTTAGAAGAAAATGATAAATTACCAGAAAAATGAACTTAGAGAAACATCTAAACCTCCTCTAAGGCAACATCCCACTGACTTTGACGTTGCTGAAAAGCTAAAAGTGCACCCGGCCAGGACTGCAACTGAGAATCACACTGAGAGCCGCTCCAGGGAGAGGCTGCCGGGGAGACGCCTTACGCGGCCCCACCTGTCCTGCCGCAGCTTCACCCAGCGCCCGGGGTATCACATCTGGCCAAGAGTTAGATTCTAGCATGGAGGTGAAGCCTAGAACATCTGGTCCGATGTGTGTTTACAACCTCCGTGGCTGATGCTATAGCTTCTGAAGGTGCTGCACGTGTGACAAGCAGGGTCCCAGAAGGAGGACGGCAGCCTCGTCTCCCACTCCGAGGGAGCGCTTGCCCTTGTACCCCCACCTGCCCCTGCTCCATCCTGGGCCGGGGGTCACGTGCCTGCAGCCGCCATCCTTGCGTCAACACTTCGGGGCTCTGGAAATGAGCAGAGCCGACCTCCGGGGCCTTTTCTGATCTATCTCAGACACCAGAAAGTCTCAAGCATCCTTCCCAGCCACATGTGAAACACCGGAGCCCATCACAGATTTCAGCCCAGACTTGGAACAGTCAAGGCAGGAAGCCTCGTTCTGGCCCTAAAGCTGCCGTTCACTTACTCAGCAAGTGCCACTGAGCACCTAGCGTGTGCCAGGCGAGGCTTCACGCAGTGAGCCAGAAAGACAGACATCACGGGTCTATGGCATCTAGATGAGGGAGGCGGACGACAAACAAGGACAACAGGTTAATGTAGCAACAAATGTTATTACTGTATCATGAGTGATGTATTAACATATAGTTAGAGCTAATTAACAGACGGCAATATGTGTGAATGTAACTATAACACATTACGTATACATATATATTAAATAGTTGGTTAGATGGTCAATTAGTTAGTTGTAAGTGCTAAGGGGGAAACTGAGGCAAGGAAGGGGAATAGGGAGCATGAAGAGTGGGTTACAATCTCAGCTGGATGACGGGGGAGGGGGGCTTCTCTTAAAGGTGACACTGAAGAAGACAAGCTCGAGACCTGCAGCTGCCCTGAGGAAGAGCGTTCCATGGTGGGAACAGGAGAGCAAGTGCCCCGAGGCCGGGTTAGTTGGAGGAAGAGCCAGGAGCTGATGAGGGAGGACCACAGGGCAGGGAGGACCACAGGGCAGGGAGGACCCCTCAGCAGGAGGCGGGGACTCTGCCTCTGGTGGGGCACACGGCAGGACGGCGGCAGAGGTGCTGTAATAGCCCAGGGGAGAGACCACCTCGGCCCGGGCAGGTGCAGCCGTGGAGGCCAAGGCGGGGGGTGCAGCTGGGTTGTCACAGCAGAGCCCAAGGGAGTCGCCCGTGGGGACCTCAGTAAGGATGGAGGCTTGGAGGGGCTGAAATTTTGAGAGTAATTTTTTTTTTGCTATGTCCTTTCACACCTCTGTGCGTCCTCCTCCTCTATCCTAAAACTGGGCCCAGCGTCACCCAGGCCTCCCCCGCTTCCCTGGGATGTGTCATTAGATTCCACAATTGAAAAGACCCAAAGGACTCAAAGAGGAGGCGCTAGAGCAGGTGACTTTGATGGGGGGGCAACTTGCCGCGCCGGGTTACACTGTCATAAATGCTGCGCCCTCAGAGTCACCAACAGAGAATAAATCCTCCGTTGAGATCGGAGTGGTAGAAAAGCCACCCCTCCCCCGGGGAACCCGTATTCCAAGACAGCTCACCCCCGCTCGGAGCCTTGCCTTATTACTCTCAGAAAGGCGGTGTGAAAATTTGATAAGGCAAGATATCAACGTCCTGGTGCGCTACAGAGAGGGCTCGCGCGCGCAGATAACGTGTGGGACGGCAGGTCAAAAAGCACTTTTTTATTGCTTTGGGGCTCTCGCTCCCCACTGGAGTTCCGAAAGCAGCTGGCTGAGTCAGCCTGTTCTGACCATTCAACCTTCCAGAACATCATCTCCACAGATCTGCAGAGTGATGCTGGTTTCTGAGATCACCCTCTGGGTAAAAAGGAACCATCGCCGGGTGACGGGGTGGGGTGGGCCACAAACAGTGGCCGACAGCAGATGCTCCGTCTGTCCCAGGGGGAGGACCACCGTCCTGGGAACACAGGTGTCCCAGATGTGACATCCCAGGAAGGAGTCTCCTCTCGTTTCAGTCCTGCAGCAAAAATCTCATTCACAGATGCTACTGTGTTTCAAATGTTTAGACCTCTCCCTTGCAATATAGGATGTCTGGGTTTGACTCCTCAGTAACCAAAGCGCTGCAGGGAGCCCAAGGGAGACACGGAGGACAGGAGATGGCCATGCGCTGGTGATCGTCATTGCTGAAGCTGAGTGACGGGTACGCGGCGTGCGTTCAGCCAGTCTCTCTAGTTTTTATACACCTGAAATTCTCCATAATAAAAAAAAATGTTTAACCAGCCTTAGAGCAATTTGGCAGCATCTAATAAAACAACAAACACACCCTTTGACTCAGCAGTTCCACTTCTTAAAATTCGTCCTACAGATGCAAGATGCCAAATAAGCCTTTGTTCCGGCAGCACTCGGAAGCGGCAAAGGCTAGAAACAAGCTGAATGCTCAGTGACAGGGGCTGGTTAGCAGATGACGGCACGGTGGGCTCGTGGGATAGTGTGCGCGCCCCTGACAAAAGGAAAAGCACGCTGTCCTGACATGGGGCAAGCTCCAAGGTAAATTGTGACGGGCAGAATCCCGCCCCCAAAGATGCCCGCGTCCCAATCCCTGGAATCTGTGAATATGTCGCCTTACACGGCAACAGGGGCTTTGCGGATGTGATGGGGTTAGATGGGAGGGGTGTCCTGGGTTACGCAGGTGAACCCAGTGTAACCAGCAGAGTCCCTACACAGGGCGGAGGAGAGTCAGAAGCAGAGGGGTTTGAAGAGGATCCCCACCGGCTTCACACAGGGCGGAGGGCCGTGGGCGGAGGAGAGGCCTCCAGAAGCCAGAAGAGGCAAAGGAACATCCTGGTGTTAGCCCAGAGACCCATTTTGGATTTCTGGCCTTCAGAACTGTGAAAAAAAAATTAATCTGTGTTGTTTTAAGACATGAAATATGTGGTCATTTGTTATAGCAGCAATAAGAAACAAATACATAATTTAAATGGGAAAAGCTATATGCAAAACAGTGTTTGTAGTAAATTCCCACTTACAGGAGATGGATAGATATAGACACAGACACAGATATAGATATATAGTTTTCTCTTTTTTTTTAATTTTTTTTCTCCAGCCCAGGTTGTGATCCGATCAATATGTAGACATATAGGTATGTGCCGCGGAAGGGGACGGGAAACTGGCCCCACGGGTGTCCTGCAGGGACGAGGACGAGTGGGGGGTAGAGGAGTAGGAAGATGCCTTTTCAAGGCGCCTCTTCGTACCTTTTGAATGTTGTTCCATTTGAACGTATCAGCTAGTGAAAATAAGTTTCGATTAAAACAGTCCTCCCTCCGTTACCATGACATACACATTTTCAAGGCTCATTTATTTAAAACACGTAAACTCAGGCAGCGTGGAAACCGAGTTATCACTACACACACTGCTACCCAGTGCCTGGGCTCCCAGAAAGCCCGGGGTACCTAAGAAGAAACAAAAATGGTAGGAAAATCTTACCCAAGTTCATTGGCTCCACAGCATTCGGTGACTCAAAGGGAGCTGACAAGTGCCCCCTTTCAAGACCGACTCAGAGAGGAGATTTCCCCCAGTGAATGCGGAAGCCCATATTCCGTACCTCCTCCCGCAACACACCCCACGACAGCAGGAGGAACGGTTCCGATGCCACCTTGTCCTGGAGCCTGGTCTGTCCTCCCAACTCCTGAGAGCCCATGGCGAGACTCTCCAACGCCCCTTGCTCTACCTAAAAAAATCCTCAACTACCCCATTTTATGTATCAGCCAAGGAAGTGGAGGAGGACCATCAGAGCCCCAGGCAAAAATGCCTCCGGACCTAAAGCGATTAGCTTTATGAAGCCATTATGCAAATATATGGCAATTTCAAAGCTATTCAGCCTTGGGGAGACCTAGTAGAGGATGGGGAGTAGAATTCAAAAGTTTTTTTTTGTTTGTTTGTTTTATTTCAGCATATTATGGGGGTACAGATGTTTAGGTTACGTATGTTTCTCTCGCCCCACCCTCCCCCCTAAGTCCGAGTTTCAAGCGTGTCCATCCCTCAGATGGTGCACATTGCACTCTTTGTGTATGCATATACCTGTCCCCTCCCCC
>NW_012148285.1:3381336-3431378 GCF_000956105.1 Propithecus coquereli | reverse complement strand
AAATTTGTCCATTTCCTCCACATTTTCCAGTTTGTGTGCATAAAGGTTTTTGTAATATTCATAAATTATATCTTGAATCTCCACGGCATCACTTGTAACTTCTCCTTTTTTGTTCCTGATGGAGCTTATTAGGGATTTTTCTTTTCTGTTTTTCGTTAGTTTAGCCAAAAGTGTGTCTAATTCAAAAGTTTTTGATTATCCAAGTTCACTCAAATTCTGATTTGAATATTAAAACTCGCTATGATTACAATGTGGCCCCGTAGCCTCAGATCTTTGCAAGCTTTACTGACGTAACGCCCAAAATCAGGGCTATAAGGAATTCAGAATAGTGAGGACATGAGGTCAGAGTCATCCATCTAGGATGGCGTTTTCCTTCTTCACCTTCGTACCTGGACTACAGCTTCCACCTGATCTCACCACCTGTCTCTTGGATAATTGAGCCAAGGCAGCTGTAGGCACACCCAAGCTCAAAGATGCTGAGCCAGGGTCTATCTAGATCCAGGTAGGTCCCTAGCAACTAAGAGTCAGGAAAACATTTGCCGAGCACTTGCTATCAGCCGGACACACTTCAGAATAATTCATTTACTCCTCAGAGCATCCTGCAAGATTGATGCTATTACCACCAACCACACTTGCCAAGTAGAAAAACTGAGGCACGGCTGATGAGCAGCAGGTCAGGGATTCCATCCAGTAATTCACCCACTCTGCCACACAGTCTGTTGGATCGATGTGTGTTTCTCCTCTAAAGCATATAAAACTGGGAATTTGTGATTTCTTAGGAAGGACATAGACAAGGATGTTCATGAGTGGACAGTCCGGACAGGACAGGATCTGGAGCCGGGGCTTGGAAGTATAGACAGCCTGGGTTTGACCTCGGACTTGACAATGATGCCATCATGGAAGAGAGTCTTTTTTTATATTATTATTGTTGTTGTTATTGTTGTTAAGATATGATTCACATGCCAGAATATTCACTCTCTTAAAGTGTATAGCTCAGTGGTTTTTAGTATGAATATACTAAGTTGTGCAAACATCACCACTAATTCCAGAACATTTTCTTAGCCCAAAAAGGAAACCCCATCCCCACCAGCAGTCACTCCCCAGTTCTCCTTCCTGCCAGTCCCAGGCAACCACTAATCTACTTTCTGTCTCTGCAGACTTGGTTACCCTGAACATTTCATAATAATGGAATCATATAACATATGACCTTTTGTGTCTGCCTCTTTTCTTGAAAACTTTGTGTTTTCAAGAGTCATCCACATTCTAGCACGTATCAGCATAGTTGGCCCTCGGTATCGGTGGGAGACTGGTTCCCGGACCTCCCTCAGATATTAAAGTCTGTAGCTTTTAAGTCCCTGCTATAAAATGTATAGAACTGCATAGAATTTGCATATACCCTCCGTACCTCTTCCCATATACCGTAAATCATCTCTAGGTTACTTATAATGTCCAACATAATGCAAACGCTATGTAAATAGTTGTTATACTATATTGTTCAGGGAATAATGACAAACAAACTCTGTATGTGTTCGACACAGATGCAACCATCCATTTTTCTCCAAATGTTTCAGACCCGTTGTTGAACAAATCCCTGGATATAGAGCCCGTGAATATGGAGATATGGAGAGCTGGCTGCTCGCCATTCCTTTTCATGGGCAAATAATATTCCGTCGTGTGAACAGACCACATTTTATTTATCCATTCATCAGCTGATGGACATTCTGGGGTGTTTCTGCTTTTGGGCTATTATGAATAACACTACTATGAACGTGGACATTCAAGCATTTCTGTGAATATTCATTTCACTTCTCTTGGGTATATATCTAGGAGTGAAATTGCTGAGTCACACGGTAACTCTATGTCTAACTTTTTGAGGAACTACAGGACTGTTTTCCGCAGGGGCTGCACCATTTTCCATTCCCATCAGTAGTGCACGAGGGTTCTAATCTCTCCACATCCCTGCCAACAACTGCTGTTGTCTGTGTTTTTGATTATAGTCATCCTCATGGATATAGAGTGGTATCTCATTGTGGTCTTTTAAATTGAGATATATCCTATACCATGAAATTCACCATTTTAAAGTACACAATTCAGCGGGGTTTTTTAAGAACATTCACAAGTTGTGCAACCACCACCACTATCTAATTCCAGAATAAATACTTCACCTCCAAAAGAAACCCCACACCAATTAGCAGTCACTCGCCATCCACCCTTCCTGCAGCTGCTGGAATCCACGGATCTACTTTCTAATTGACAAGACTCTGATCTTACCCTCTTCATCTGTAGTGAGTAGCTGGGGGTGGTGAATAGAGAAAAGGAGTCTAGAAGCTCAGTGTCTAGGTTTAGATCTGAGTACACAATGTGTGCCAGTGTGGGCCATACATACATAGCACATACATACATACTACATACATACACACATAGTGTGGGCCACTACAAGTTTATAGACATGATCTCTTGTCATCCTCATGTAGACCAGTGAAGCAGACCCTACTACCAGCCCCTCTCTACAGATGAAGAAGGTAAGACCAGAAGAGGCCTCTCACCAGAACCTGACCATGCTGGCACCCTGATCTTAAACTTCCAGCCTCCATAACTACAAGAAATAAATTCTGTTGTTTATAAGCCATCCAGTCCATGGTACTTTGTTATAGCAGCCCAAACAAAGACCGCCAAAAAATGTTTTAGGCTTTAGTGGGCCATAGTGTGTCTCTGTCACAATTAATCAACACTGCCACTGTAGCAAGAAAGCAACCATAGACAAAGGAATGGGCATGGCTGTGTTCCAATAAAACTTTATTAGCAAAAGCAGGTGGTGAGCCAGATTCAGCCTATGGGCTGTAGTTTGCCAACCCCTGCACCAGTTGATAAATACCTCTCATTCCTCTACCATGTCTTCTGCCTGAGCCACACAGACTCCCCGTGGTTCTCCAAACACAGCCCTGCACCCCTACGCCTCCATGCCTCTGCTCAAGCCAGGCCGTCATTCCGGGATGTCCAGCGTGAACATCTTGACTCTTTTGCGAAGACCCGCCTGACTTCCCCAGGTTCTGTGGGCTCCCAAAGTCCCCACCTCTGTCAGTGCATGTCTCTGCCATCTCAGGGCACCTGGTTTACCACTCTGTCTTCCAAACTGGACAGGGAAACCCTGCAGCCTTTGTCTCACCAGGGCCCAGCAGCGCACATAGCACACCCCAGGTGATCAGTAAACGTTTAAGGAAAAATGTCAACAGCAATCTGGCACATACCACATGGTGCAGGAATCTCGAATGGGATACTGGTGAAGCCAGACACGGCAGAGTCCCCACTGGGTGACTCCTGTTACATGGCACTCGAGAACAGGCTCACCAGCAGTGGCAGGAATCGGAACAGAGGGTTCTCGCGGGTGGGAAGGAGGCTGTAACCCAGAGAGGGGCACGAGGGAACTGCCCGGCGCGCAAAGGTTCTCTGTGTGCAACTCAGCGGTGGTTCCACGGTGTGTTTAGCTGCCTAGGGCTGTGCAAACAACATACCACAAAATAGGCAGCTTAAGAAAGCAGAAACTCACGCTTTCGTCGTTCTAGAGGCTACAAGTCTGGAACCAAGGCATCAGCAAGGGCGTGCTCACCCTGGCAGCGCTAGGGAAGAAGTTCTTCCTTGCCTCGCCCTGCTTCTGGGGGTTCCCAGCAACCCTTGGAGTTCCTTGGCTTCTAAATGCATCACTTCAATCTCTGCCTTCATCTCCACCTGGGATCCTCCCTCTGTGTGTACCTGTGTCCCACTCTCCTCTTCTTGTCAGGACACCAGACGCACTGAACTGCGGGCCCACCCTACTCCAGTGTGGTCTCATCTCAACCAATCACAGCCGCAAGGATCCTGTTTCCAAATAAGCCACATTCGTAGGTCCTGGTGGTTAGGACTTCAACATATCCTCTTAGGGGACACAATTCAGCCCGCAATAACGGGCATCTACATATGTAAAAACTGCACATTTTTAGATGAATACATTTTACTGTATAATGTTACACCTCAGTTTTTAAAAATGAGAGGAAAAAATAAATAGGCAATGACAAACAAGTCCCACCTCTCTGTCAGCTTCTGAGAGACAGAGCCAGAAATGATACCCCTCCATTTAGGGAAGCAGGAAAATGCATTAAAAAAAATTTTTTTGCTCTCCCCTGTGGCATCAGACACACACTCCCTCCCCAAAAATCTGTCAGGACTCCTGGGACCTGCCCTTTCCGGAGAGGCTGATGGCGAAGCAGCAATCATTTTCCGAGTGAAACCGCCTCTAAATTAGTGGGACCAGCCGGCTGCTCCCTTCCCACCCCCGCGCGCCGCACTTGGCAGACGAGAAGGAATTTTTAAAGACTGATTACACATTCTTTTTTATTGGTGCCATGTTTGTAGTATTTGTTGTCCCCAGCTGGTGCCCCAGTAGGTGATATAAAAAGATGTATGAATAATGTATACAACGGCCCCACAGTCATCAGAGAACCTCGCTGCCAAAACAGGGAAGGCAGGGCAGGCCAAGATAATGGATTCGAGGGCAAAGCCAGAGAAATGCATATTCCAGTCTGATTTTCCCTGAAAACTGTGGGCTACAGTCGGCTTGAAGATGAGCAAGTGGGATCAGCACATCACCCTGGAGAAAGCTCCCAACAAGCATGTACGGGGTTTTCAAACACAGCAGTCCCACACCCTGAAACCTAACCTACCAAAGTATAGTCATGGATGCATGAATATTATGGACAAGATATTCGTTTCAGCCTTGTCACCATTATGCAGGGTTGGGAGGTAGAAATAAAGCCACTGATTTAATAGGGTTTCTCCAGAAAGTCCCTCTTGGGCATGAGCTCTCCAACAAATGCTGTCTCAAAGTGAGGCCATCCCCGATATTAGCTGATGCACGTAGGTCTTGAGTAATAAATAAGATGATGGGATTTTGCAGTGCAGGAGTTTGAATGTGGCAAAATAGAAGAGCTGATTTGCTGATTTATCAGGGAGAGTGGGCAGGTGATCTGTCCATGAGTGATTGAGGCCCCTCCTGAGCTCCTTCCTTCTCTCCTCCTCTCCCCCCAGAGGCTGGGCAGATGAGATGCTTGCTTTTCCAGCCTCCCTTGCAGCTAGGGTGGCCACAGGACCCAGTCCTGACCAATGACACATGAAGGACGTTCTCCTGGGAACTTGTGGGGAAGCTGTCTTCTCCCTCATAGAAAGACTAATCCACCCCCTATACACCTCTCTCTGGCCACCCTCAGGCCCCTTCAATCATGTTTCACACCTTCAGATGGAGCTGTGTAAAGATTTTCTTCTTGGATCTAAGCAGCCATTTTGCAACCACGAAGGAAAAACCAAGAAAATTGCAGAATTCCTGACCCAGAGCTCTTATACCGTGGTGCTGCTGAACCAGACCCAGAAACACCAACCTCCAGGCCTCTTGTGGACCAGCCCACTCCCAACCTGTCAAGAGAGGGCTGGATTCTCAGCTGCTTGCAGGTAAATGCACTCCAACCACCCCGTAGCTAACGGGGACTGCCTGGCTGCCACAGGTACACCTACGCAGCCTCAGGAAAGGAAAGACCTGGCCTTTTGCCTGGAGCAAATGGAAGTACCAGGACACCCCTGTGTGGTTTGAACAGTGTCCTCCAAAAATTCTCGTCCACCTGGAACTGCAGGAAACTTCCCTGTTTGGAAATAGGGCCTTGTAGGTGTAATTAGTTAAACACAGAGATGAGATCGTATTGGACTATGTGGGTCCTAAGTCCAGTGACTGCTGTCCTTTTGAGAGACAGAAGCATACGCAGAGGGACACAGGAGGGAAGGCCCTGTGCAGATGGAGGCAGAGGTTGGAGCGATGCTGCCACGAGCCAAGGAACAATAGGAGCTGCAGAAGCTGGAAGAGGCAGGAAGGATCCCCCCTTGAGCCGTTAGAGGGAGTGTGGCCCTGCCCACACCTTGATTTCAGACTCCTGGCCTCCAGGACTGTGAGAGAACACATTGCTATTGTTTTGAGCCACCAAGCTGTGGTCATTGTTACCCAGCACCCCCTAGAAAACTAAGACGTTCATTCTAGTCTGTCCAGTGGCCCTTACGCTCGCTGGAACCCACCAGTAAAACTACCCTGCCTCCCTGACCAGATGACCTGACCCACACCCCCTCTTGGGGCCTTTCAGGCTACGGGGATGACCACACCAGCTCCATCCTCCCCTCACCCGCAAACCTCATCCCCTCCTGCCCGGCCCCGAGACCCACCCCTTTCTTCCCACTAGGTCTGGAATTGGCAGGTGGCAGCAAGGAAGCAAGCTCTTTTTTCATGCAAGTCTGGAGTATTTGGGTCATCAGTATAAGGGTTTCCTCATGGGAGGGAAAAAGCCTTTCATTCAGATCCACATTTACAACTAGGAAACGTGTCCTCCCCGTGTTAAAGAACAGTTGAAACGCCCGTCAGTGAGGACCAGGATAAACAAATCATTGTGCATTTATCAGTGGAATATTATATCGTGGTTAAAAAGGAGTGGGGTATACTGACATATTTACAAATGCAGTGACACGATATTTGGGGTCATCTTCAAAATTACGTGGGAAGGGGCAAGCAGATGGCAGCAGGTCTGGATGAAATGAGCTTGGCCAGAAGTTGGGGGGATTCGTTATACTGTTCTCCCTACTTTGCGTATGTTTGAAAGTTTCCATCATAAAGAGTTTTTTTAAAGAGGCAGTTCATAGGTACTGTCTTGGGAAGAGGCCCATAATATATTCTAAAGTAAAAGAAACAAGCCAGGTGCAGTGGCTCATGCCTGTAATCCTAGCACTCTGGGAGGCCAAGGCGGGAGGATTGCTTGAGGTCAGGAGTTTGAGACCAGCCTGAGCAAGAGCGAGACCCCGTCTCTACTAAAAATAGAAAAATTAGCCAGGAGTGGTGGCGTGGACCTGTAGTTCCAGCTACTTGGGAGGCTGAGGCAGGAGGATCGCTTGAAGCCCAGGAGTTTGAGGTTGCTGTGAGCTAGGCTGACACCACGGCACACTAGCCCAGCAACAGAGAGAGAGACTGTCTCAAAAAAGAATAAGTAAATAAAATAAAGTAAAAGAAACAGCAAATTGAAGAATAATATATTCAGCATAATCCCATTCATTTGATTGTGTGTGCATGCGTGTTTTATATGAATGTAAGTACAGAGAATAATCTAGAAGACTGTACAACAAACCCCAAAATGGTTGTAAAGTCCGGCCCGCTGTTATTCCCTCTCATATCACCATTTCTTTCCCAGAATAGCGCTGCACACGCTGCGATCACGCACTCACAGGCCTGCGCGGCATCATCGCTCAATAGGCATTTGCCGGGTGCGGGTTTGACCTCACCCCTTCCCACCCGTGGAGCCCAAGAGCTCTCTGAATTCTTCAAATGAACAAGTGAGAGGCTGGAGCTAAGCAGGCTATGGAGTTATCACCCTTCCAGAGCAGTTTATTATTTATTCTTTTAAAACAGAAATTCTACTCTGAGCAGAATAGCCTGTGGGCACAAGTGCGGGATTGTAACACGAAGGCAGCTGCAAACAAGATCACAGACTCGAAATCGATCAACCGAAAGCGCTGGAAGCTTCCCATTAGGTAAAGCCCAGGAAAGCAGCACTTCGCTGGGACCCAGAGGTCGGCTCACAGGGGTCTTGGTGTAGGCCGGGGGCGGGGGGCGGGGGTTGGGCAGAGGGAGGCTCCGTCAGAGAGGATCTCTCTCGGCCAGGGTTCGCTTTGCCGAGTTTAGCTCAGGTTGTCATCAGAAGGCTCGTTCACCAGCCAGCCAGGGCTGGAGGGGTGCCCGCTGGCTCGACACGGGGGCCGCCAGCCTCCCCTGAGGCCAGGTCCCCACCTTCCCTGGCACCTTGCAAATGTGGAGAGATGCACCATCAACGCCCTCTCAGCTAGGAGGAGCCAGGGGAGGGGGAAGAGGAGATCGGACACTCGCCCAGCCCCAGCACACACCACATCAGCGACAACTGACCCGTAAACCGCACCGTATAAAGTAGAGGCTGAGACTTGGGAACTGGCGCCAACAGTCCTGGGTTCTAGTCTATTCCAGGCACTTAAGCTCGGCCAAGTGGCTTCAAGTCTCCAAGGCTCAGTTTTCTCATCTGTAAAACGGGGCTGTTGACAGTTCCTACCGGGCAAGGCTGACGTGAAGGTTAAATAAGATGATGATCTACGAGCTAGTTAGACACACACTGTCCCAGACAAGACCCCCTGAGACAAGGGTCTGGGTACAAGTGGATCCTCAGAAGCGGCGACAAGGGAGCAGGGCGGTAAAACAGCGACTGGAGGAACCCCGTGCCCTGGGCAGCTGGAGTGCGATCCCACTGGGGACCCAGGAGATGGCACAGAGCACGTCTCAGGCAAGGGGCCCCGAAGGAAAACCAGGGCTGCAACAGGACGGGATGAGATGGAGATGAGCTGGAGCATCACCTCTGCGCCACGACGACCACTTAACAAGTCAACCCGGTGGTCCCTGAGCAGCACCAGTGCTTCGCGATATATAATACAATGTCCTATGAGCAAGGCCACCTCTCCCAAACGGATGGGGCAACCCGGCTAACGTGCAGAAAGAGCCCTCTGAACCGCGTCTCCAGCAACGACTCTCCACATTCCTGTGCGTCAGGGTCGCCAGGGAGAAGTGATAAACACGCAGGCTCCTGGGCTCCAGCCCCAGAGGTTCTAACGAAGCAGGTGCCAGGCAGGGCCCAGGGATCTGCATGTTAACGAGTTTCCCAGGTGATTTGAGGTAGGCGGGCAAAGGACCACATTTTAAGAAACATGGTTCAGTAAAACCCAAGGCATTGGTTTTGCGGATCTTCTGGCCACACTAGGTGGGTAGGAGACACCTTCAGGGAGAGGTTGTAGATCCGTTCAGCATTTACAACGCGTGTGTGCGTGAACGCTCACGACACTCACGCACACAGCAGCGGTACCAATTAGTGGGGCTCGGAACACCAGCTATGTTTCCTCAGTGACATAAATGACTCTGCTCCTGCTCCTCAAGAAATCATCCAAGAATAAGGTATAAGCTCCAACACCTCCTCAACCAGCCCCCACCCTCCAAAACAACTCCGGAGAATGAACCAAGGTTCATGGGGCTGGCGGGTGTGTGCTGAGCAAGCTGGCCACGGAAGTTAAACTGCCTGAAGGTGGACTCAGTTTATAGGTCCGATTTCTCCAGGAATGCAAGGAAAAACGTTTGCACGAGGAGAGAGGCCAGATGCCTGAGTGAGAGGAAGAGACGGCGGGTTTCGCGAAGCCGGACTCAGAATGCAGTCAGGGGAGAGCAGCTGGCTCTTCAAATGCGTCTGTTCCCCTTCAGCCCATGCCCCACCCCGTCCGCTGAGCCCGGGGCAGCAAGAGGAACCTTTTCAAAATCTTTCAGCCTCCTTGGGTGATGTTCTCTGTTGCAAGCTTCCCAAGGTGAAGGTCGCTGTGGCTCCTGCTGTCCTGTTTGGCTTCCCCATGTCCCTCCCCAGACGCTGGGCAGACAGGCTGGTTTCCGTGAAAGCCAGAGCTGGGGGACATTTTTCTTCTGGCGTGCTCAGTGCTGTCACAGATCCTTGCAACCTGGCTGCTCGGAGTGAGGTCCTGGGGCCAGCACATGGGCACCGACTCAGGAGCCTGTTAGACGTGAGGGCTCTCGGGCCCCACCCCGACCCAGAGTCACAATCCGCAATGTAAGAAGATCGCTATGAGGCCCACGTGCACACATTAAAGTCTGTGTCTCCACGGTCCCCGGAATAGGACTCCAAGTCCTCTCCGTGTGTGGAGACACCTGCCGTGGACAGTTTGTGGGTGGGGAGGGTCCCAGAGCCGTGCGTCCCTGTGACGGTCATTCTCGGTCTCTGGGAGGGGACAGCACTCGCTCAGAGCTTTTCTTGAGTGTAAACTTTTCTTCCACTATTAATGGGAGCTTTATCATTTTTATACTGTCCCAAAACAAACAGAATTGAGTTTGGCCATTTCCATGGATGGTTTCACGCACTTTTAAACGGCTCTCTTGAGGTTTGCAACAGTCAGGCCGTGGTCCAAACCCGGGCTGCAGAGGGGTTTGCTTTTGCCCACAGGGTGCCTTTAAATTTTTGTTAATCAGTTGCCAGTGTTTAAAAATGAGGATCTTCCACATGTAAATATATGTATATGATTTCCAGCTTCGAGTGAAAACTCAGCTTGCCAGCCCTGGCCGTCTCCCCATTTGAGGCCCCCTGTCCCCCCCGCCCCGTGCTATCTAAACAACACATATGTGGCATTTTCACACTTTCCTCCTCCAGGAAATAGAGGGAGCAGGTACCTCCCTCCCACGTCTCCTGTGACCACATTCATTTCCTAGACCTGCTGTTCCAAAGAACCACAAACCGTGTGGCTTAAGACGCAGAAATTTATCCTCCCGCAGCTCTGGAGGCAGAAGCCCAAACCAAGGTGTCTGCAGGGCTGTGCTCCCTCCGAAGGCTCCAGGCAATCTTCCGCTTGTGGCCGCGTCCCTCCAATCTCTGCCACGTGGCAGGTGGCCTTCTCCCCATGTCTGTCTCCTCCATGCCTCAATTTACCTCTTCTCTGTCTTATAAAGACATCAATCATTGGGTTCGGGGGTCCCCAATCTATGCCTTTAAGAGGAGTATGAGCTCATCCTCACTTGATTGCATCTGCAAAGACCCTATTTCTAAATAAGGTCACAGATACGGGGATTCGGACGTAAACATGTGTTTTGGGGGGACCCAGCGCAATTCACACCGCCACCTGCTTCGCTCACACGCGGGCTGGTTTCTCCCCCTTCTCCCCGCACTCCCCCGCGGCCGCACCACAGCCCCGGAAGCCCCGCTCGGCTCCCCGGTGCCTTCCTCACTTTCTTCCTCCTGCCAACCTCCCCCCTCCATCTTGTCTCATTGCTACTCATCCTCAGTCCCCAGGGAAGCCGTCCCCTGCCCCTGCCCCCCATTAAAAGGGGCTCTTGTCTTCTGCCAAGTCTTACCCCATACCTGGAAACTGCCTCACACCTGGAACCCCATACTGTAAAGTTCTCTCCCACCACTGTACCTAAACTTCAAGACCGTACATAAACTGGTCTAAGTGTCCACCATTGAACTCTGCTGCCCAGCTCTGTGTGGGTACGTTGTGGGCACTCAAACATTTGTTGAATGAATGAATGAGAAAAGAATGAATGCAGGGGAGGAAGGTGAGGAGAAAGTAGCATAAGTCACACCCCAGATTCACAAGGATGCATTTAACAAAACACAGCCATTGCCTGAGATGACTGGGAACTGCTGGGCACGTTTTTTCCCTCTTGTAATCAACACTGCCCAGTCTCAGCGCCGGCTCCTGTCTCATTGACATGTATCAACAACGCTCAATGCCATGTGGTCTCCTGCAATTGCTTCCCGACTCTGAACTTTAGCTCATCTCACAAGCAGCCCACTTAGCGTCGGGTGCGGACGAAGAGCTGCTTCTCAGCTCAGTGGCCCCGGCCAGCCCTGGGTTACCGACACCGTCCAAACCCAGGCTGGACGGAGTAGCCTCTCCCCTTTTGGAATTACATCGATTCTAAGAACCCTCCGTGATCCAAACGGACGCCCCGTCTGGCTCTCTCGTGCCACCCTTTTGGTTGCCTGAGGACGGCCCTTCTCCATCCCGCCTGCCAGTGACAAGATGACGAGAGGTTGTCGCCCGCTCTGTAGGGTGGATGTGACATGTCCCCAGAGCATTGCCACCCGCGGAAGGGAGCTTCACTGCATGACCTCCCTGGGTACTTCCCTCCGCAGCAGCCCCGCTGGGAGAGCTGTGGGTCTCTGTCCCAGCTCTCTGGAAGGGTGACCCTCTCACCTCGCTCCCTAAGAAGGGCCTTGCTATGCTCTAGGCTTTGCAGGGAAGAACCCAGAGACCTCAGAGTTAGCGGCTTCTTGTGTCTTGACCTTGACTTCTATCTCGCTTCTTATACGCTGCAGCCCCATAAGCAAGAAGGGACTATTTTCCTGCACAGTGGTCAGTAACTTGGCTCTGGGCACAGCACACCAGCCTCCCTGGGCCTCCTTCTGCAGAACTGAGACAGCCTTTGTTTTGTTTCGAAGAGCCTCTAACATCTGGCAGATTCCGGCAAAAAAAAAAAAAAAAAAAAAAAAAAAAAAAAACACGCCTTAAAATTTTTTCTCCCTGGGGTTTATTTTATCTGAGGTTTGCTCTTCTTTGCCTGCCTGCATCTGCAGGACCATGGGGTGTTTCTCTGCTCCCATGATTCCTACCACTGACTGCCACCTGCATCTCTGATCCTGGCACCTGCTGATTCCGACTCACAGCTGCTGGGTCCCAGGTTGGGAGTGGGGGCTGGGGCCTGCAGGCGCTGTTTCTGGAGGAAGAGAAACAAGGAATCCACAGGCCTGGTCTTACCTTGGTTTTGGCTGGTTGGGAAGGCACAGCCCCAGCAGAAGCACAACATGGACAAAGTTTTTTTATACTTAACCTTGCAGCTGCCTTCATCCTAGCCCAGCACCAGGCACTCACCACCTTTGGGCTTTGCCTACCTAGGATAACCCCCTAGGCCTTCTCTTCCTCCAGGAAGGAAGTTGAGGTAGACAGAACCCTAGGGTGGCCCCAAGATTCCTATGGCTACTCCCTGTATAGTCCCTTCTCCTCGGGTGTGGGCAGAGCCTGTGATTAGGGTAACTGCAGAGGAGAAGGGGTTTTGCAAAGGTGATTAAGGCCCCTAATCAGTTGACTTTGAGTTCATTAAAAGGAAGATGAGTTCATTAAAAGGTGGGTCAGACCTAATCAGGTGAGCCCTTCAAAGAAGGTGACGTTTCAAGGCGATTCGCCTCGTAGCCTCCAAGGAGAGGCAGCCACGCCGTGAACGGCCTTTGGAGAGAGCAGCTCTGGGAGATGAGGGCTTTGGTTCAACAACCGCAAGACACTGAATTCAGCCAAGAAGCTGAGTAAGCTTGGAAGACAACCCTGAGCCTCGGATGAGACCCCAGCTCCAACTGACACTCTGGTTGCAGCCTTGGAGATCCAGAGCGGAGGACCCAGTTCAGCCCTGCCCAGAACCTTCGGCCCATGGAAACGGTGAGATAACAAATGGGCGTTGTTTTAAGTTGCTAAGTTGCAGTAATTTGTTACTCAATGATAGAAAATTAATATAGAAGTAAACAAACACTTTTGACCATCAGTGAAAATTATTAATCCTTTCATTCTCTCTTACCTAATCACCCTTACCTCAGCCCTGGGAAATAGATGCTGTTGAACCCATTTGTCACAGATGAGTCTGCGGTCCAGGGAAGTGATGGAGCTTAGCAGGGTCCACTTTGCTGTCCGGTGGCCCAGGCTAGAACTCAGCCCCAAATCCATGCAACTAGGTCCACGGTCTTTAAAACACCCACTAAATTTTGTCCCTCTCCCCCAGCCCTCCTCTTCTGAAAGCTGTCCCTTCAGCAATAGATCTGAAGTGCTAAAAGTTACTGAACTCCTGATTTTGATAAAATTTAGTAACTACCCCCCAAAATTAACAATAGTATTTTTGAGCCCTTATCTGTCAAGCACTGGGTTATCCCAATAGATATATATTCTTATTGTTATTCCCTTTCTTGTATAGGTGAGGAAACTGAAGCATGAAAAGGAAAAAAAAAAAAACCACTTTGCCAAAGATCACACAGCCCACAGAGCAGTAGAAACAGCATATGAACCCAACCAAACTAACATCAAAACCCTGATTTTAACCATCGCACCACACTGTGCTCTAACAAAAACCCTGATTCTGGCATTCTGAAACAAAATGGTGTTCAGTTATAGCTTGGAAATGCACATACCTTCTGCAAAGTTTAATGGATTGCAATTGGTTTCAAAACACAAATAAGGATTTGCATTTAAATGAGGCTTCTGTGTAACAGCCAGAGGTAGTCAATGAGGCTGTTCATGGATGTTTTTGCTCCCCTTCCAGGCACAGGGACGTTGGGCATGACTGTGTGGTCTGTTTTGTCCAGTGAAACACGAGTGGAAGCAACTTGTGTCACTTCCAGGAAGTGGTGAGAGCTTTTCGCCACATTCCCTTCCCCTGCAGCGGGGATCAAAGAGCATGTAGACATGGGGCTTCTGTCAGCCCCCATCCCTGAGTGACCACAATGCCCCAACACACACCGGACATTAACATGACCAAGAATGAACTTTGTTGCATTAGGCCACTGGGATTTGGGAATTGCTGTTACTGCAGCATAACCCAAATATCCCAACTAATAGACTGTCCTAACTCGGGTTTCTTACCAAAAGCAACAGCATTTTTAAAGTTCGTGACATTTAAATAAAAGACCAAGCACCAATATCATCTGCCACTTCGTCAGGCTAACAAACCCAAACAAAGCCCACATCCATAAGTTAAAGGAAACAAATCGTTAGGTTGAAAACAGAACTGTCAAAACAGACACACGTGACTTAGTTCATGACTGGTGATGAACACGGGCCAAGACATGGGTGTTGGCATCTTCATCACTTATCACATGCCTAACTGTGCACAATGTTCGACTAAGAAAAACACCAAGTGTTCAAGCTCATCATCCGTAGTTCAGAGAAGTGATTCTCCATTTATTTATCCCTTCATCCTGGATTTATTTATTGAGCAGCTATTGTGTGTCAGGCACTGTGCTGGTGATACAATGATGACCAAGGTGGGCACAGCTCTGCCATGGAGCAGCTTATGGGCCACTGAGGGAGACAAACAGAAAATAAGTCCATAAAAGGAATAGCAAGAGGTTACAGTGGAGAATGGCGGGGAGGGTCCACTTTCTAAAACAGTCAGGAAAGACTTCTCCACGGAAGCAACATTTAAGCTGAGACCTAAAGGATGCTAAGAGCGTGGTTTGGGCTGAGCAGAGCAGACTCTCCAGGCTGGAACAGCAAGTACAAAGGCCCTGGAGTGGGAAATGCCAGGCGGGTCCAAGGGACAGAAAGGAGGCCGGGGGGCTGCAGCAGAGTAGGCGAAGGGGAGGAGACGGGAGGTGGGGGAGAGGAGGGGGAGAGGTGGGCAGGAACAGGCAGGAGGCTCAGGTCTCCTTTTTATCCTACGAGCAACGGGAAGCACAAGTGGGGATGAGACTCAACTTACATCCTGAGATCGCTAGAGCTGCCAGGGCCGAGAGCAGGGGCAGGAAGACCAGTCGGGACGCGCTGGGAGGCAGCTGCCGTAGCCCCGCTGAGATACAGTGGTGTCCTGGGCTAAGATGAAGACGACGAGGGTCGGGAGAACGGGCAAGTCGAGATAAAGTCAGAATCACAGGACTTGCTGGCGGGGGGAAAGGGCAAAAGGGGAGTGAAAGACAACAGCTGAGTCGCTGCCTTGACCAGCCGGCTGGGGGTACCGTTTACAGAACAGGGATGGCGAGAAGAGGGAGGAAAAGCTGGAGTTCGGCTCCGAACATGACACGGTTGAGATGTCCATGAGTTCACAAGCGGAAAAATCCAGAAAAAGGTTTGGGTATGCAAGTCTGGCATTCAAAGGAGAGGGGGAAGCAGCTGACAGAGGTTCAGGATTCATCAGCCGGGGACTGGCACCGCAGCTGTGCGGGTGGGTGGCTCGCCTGGCGCGCAGGTCCACAGACAGAAGGAAGCGGTCTGGGACCAGGCGCCACCGCCCCCCCAGTCCCTGTGCTATGCCGATGACTTCCAGTGACTTCCGATGAACCCCCTGTGTTCCTCTTCCTTCTGAGACCTCCTCTAAAACCCCCTCCCATACTTCATGAAATGAGATTCTCTTTTTCCCTATCCAGTTTAAGCAAAAACTTTTGACTATGAGAAGATTGAGGACGCACTTAGTATCGGTTCTGCTCTGCTAATTCTATCACAGATTTCTCATTATTCACGCCTGGCAGTCTCATTTGCTTCTTGCGCCTCTCACGGCGCAGTCATAGCCTTAATTACTGACCTTTTCACCCTCCAATACCAGCGATTTTCCCACCTCAAGTTCTCGGGAAGTTCTGCCCACAAAACTACCTCCTGGATCCTCGTCTGTGGCTCGAAGTTCTGTGACCGTGTCTTCCCTCTGCAATTCTCATCGGAAAAGTTGGAGATCTCTGTGCAGCAAATAGTAAACCCAAGCTGGACAGATCCTACTTCTGGTTTCCGTCACTCTGGCCCACGGATGAACAGGTTTACAACCTTCCCAGAGAAGACTCACCAAATTCTCATGAGACCAGAGTCACCAAGGGTGCTGGTGACTCTTGCTCTCTTTCTCCTACTCAAAATGTGGCACCAGGGAGTGTCACACCATTGCGTCTGCAGACTGATGCATCTGGTTCTAGGGACCACACATTAGAGAGATGGACAAACTACCAGGCATTGAGAAAACAATTGCCACAATGCACAAGAAAATGAAAGCCCCAGCAACAACAACAACAAAAGAAACAATGATCAAAAAAAAAAAAAAACCCAGAGATATTCAGCCTGGAGAATATTCCAGAGCAGGGATTGGGAAACTATGGCCCATGGGCCAAATCCAATCTGCCTGCACGTATTTTTGTCAATAAAGTTTTATTGGAACACAGCCGCGCCCATGTACTCACATACTGTCTATGGCTGCTTTCACACTGCAGGGGCAGAGCTGAGTAATTGCTACAAGAAACCACGTGGCCGGCAAAGTCTAAAGTGTTTACTCTCTGGCCCTTTACAGAAAGAAGGTGCCAACTCCTGCTCTGGAAAAGGAAGGGAAGGAAGGAGGGAGGAGCAGAGAGGGACACATGGCTGTATTCAAACATCTGTTGTTAAGAAAGAAGGATTCAACTTACTTAGCATGGCCCCAGATACCACACTAGGAGCACGGGATTGAAGTTACAGGACAAGAACTCAGCTGAATATGAAGGAGAGCTGCCCAACGGGCTCCGAATCCATGCTAGAAAAGCTGCCTTGGAGCAGCGAAGACGATGTTTCTCGAATATCCTCAAATGACAGGTGAGCTGAGGTCCCCCAGAGGCAGGCATGGTTAGCGAAAGATCTTGCTAAGAAAGCATGCAAGCTGAAGGGGTTTGACAGGCAGGTGAGGTTCGAGGAAGAGCTGTTGCTAGAGAGGACCAAGAGGAGAAATTACGAGGAAGAGGGACGGAGTGATGTGACCACGGGGTGAGGAACTTTAGGAAAGGTGGAAGCTCCCAAACAAACCACTTGTAATCCTGTCCTTGTGTAGGGTCTACTGCAGGCCCAGAGTGACAAAAAGAACCAGACAAAAACACGAACATTTTTCTTACCCACACTAGTAAGATGAGTTTCTGTGACTTGCAATCAAGAGCTCTGACAATTACCTCCTTCTCGGATAATTCCTAAAACATGTTTAGGAATTTCCCTACATCCACCCAGTGCCTATGTCATAAACACGTAGATTGCTTCACGAGGTTTAATGAGATTCTTTGATCAACCTTAAGTTTCACGAAACACACTGCACTTCCATAATGGTTCCCCATGACTAATGTATCACCCATTCAAAAGACGAGGCAGAGATGGCTCTACTGGACTTACAGGGTAATATCTGGGTCAGGATGGCATCAGTTGGAGATGCTTCTGGAACCTGGGAGCCCCAAAGCCTGCATGTCCTACAGCCGAGTATTGGACAATTTGAAAAAATACTGGCAGGAAGAGATTTACAATCTCCCCTATATTTCATCCCCCACCCCATCCAAAGTGCTCAATAAATATTGTTACAACACATGAATGATGGATTTATTCCTTCCAAAGCACAACTCCCCAAAGAGAGGCCAAGACACATCACGATGTTGTGACCATGGCGTTGGGTGAATATGATGAACTCCTTGCAGCCGGCCACCTCCACCAGACCCTGCTGATTAGGCCAAACGTCGCACCTTGGGGAGGTTTCAGTGGTTACGGCCAATTGTTGCATGACTGCTGACTGTTTCTACTGTGTTTTCAGAATACAGAGATGGGTACGGATGGTCCCTAAGTGATTAGTATGCAATTCTCAAAGGGCCAAACCAGTTAGTAGAAGTGAGAACCCACCCACCGAGGACTCAAGGAATAACCGGCTTTGCGCAGTCTGTCCAGGCATCACCAGCCACTCCCCTTCAGGCTTGGTTTTCTCAGAGTAGCATATGTTGTTCATTGCCACCGAGGGTATCCAGGGACACAAACGAAAGGTAACGACGCTTTATTGTCCCTCCGACATCTATCCCTCCCACGTGCCGGAAGGAATATCAAGTCCAATTTGTCCAATTACAAAATAACAACATTGGCATCATGAGACCAGATAACAAAACTTTCAGTGGCAACTTACTCTGTCAAAGGTAACTAACATCTGTCCAGCACATACCCTTACTAGGGACCAACTTAAGTGCTCTACATGCTGCACTAGTCGGGACAAACTAGGTTATGCTACAGTAACAAATTCACCCCCAAATCTCAGTGGCTTAGCAACCGCTGAGACCTTTTTCACACTCCATGTCCGCATGGGCTGGCCAGGTGTGGCAGGCTCCAAACGGCCACAGACCCAGAACGACGGAAGTTCTGCCACCTCAACACAGGCTTCTTCCACAGTTACCGTGGCGGGAGATGAGAGATGGGACGATTGGTGATGCCCCAGCCTTTGAAAGCTTCAGGCCACAAGTGACGGATGCGACCTCCACTCGCAGAGCTTCACCCCGCCGGCCATGGGCCCATCTAACTCTAAGCGTGCTGGGAAATGTGGAGGTGCACAGGAAACCCCGTGAGCAGAAAGCATCCCTGCCGGCGTGCATTGCTTCATCTGAGCCTCGGAACCCCGTGAAATATACAACAGGCTTAGGAAGGGTATGGGACTCAGCCCAGCGTGTCACGCGTAGTAAACTGCAAAGCCCAGATGTGAACCTGTTCCTGGCAGGCTTCAAAAGGCTCTTAACCACTATGCTGCACAGTCATCACAAAATTCTATGAAACTCCCTCATATAGCAAACACCACACTAATTAAAGGAAGCCAAGTCGTGCAAGCACAAACCATAGCTCCCCTGACACGCCACCTCCTCGCCCCAAATGTTCAACCGACACAAAAACCTGGAATGGAATTCTCAGACCATTTCAGTGAGGGAGAAATGGACTCATCTCATCTGGATCTCACATCCACCCACATCGAGACAAAGCCTTCCCCAAACCGCGCCTGGACACCTGCGTAGGCTACCACCTCCTGTCACCTCTTGTCACTGAAAAGCCACTGATGACACTTTTACACAATTCACAGGTCTTTCTAAAAGTGCAAAGGTAAATGTCATCCGTGTACCTGCATGTGGATTGGAGGTAGGCAAACGTTTTCTGTAAAGTGCTAGATAGTAACTATTTTAGGCTTTGCAGGTCTTGGTCCCATATTCTTCTTCTTTTTTTACAAACTTCTAAAGATGTAAAAACTATTCGTAATTCTAGGGCCATGCAAAAACAGATCATAGGCAGGATTTGGTTTATAAGTGAGAATTTGCTAACTCTTGAATTCTGACTAGACCAAACTCAAGTCTTCTTGCCCCAGGTATATCTTACCTCCTCATTAGAGTTCAGACGGCCTTAGGGAGGCAGCTGGTCTAAACTGAAAGAACGTCTGAATTGTTGAAAGCTCAAAAATAAATGCCAGCGTGAGGACATCAGAAACTATGATTTTTAAGGCTATTGGAATGGAGAAATATCACATTTCTCTGAAGAGAAAAAAATCAGAATACAGACTCAATTTGGTGTGATCCTTATTACATATGCATAGAAAAAAAGGCTGGCAAAATTTACCCCAAATATTAGCAAAACTCGTCTGAGTAGTGAGATTTGGGGTGATTTTTTTCATAATTTTCTACACTTTCCACAATAATTTTCCTAAAATGCGTATGTACTATCTTTATAATCAGAAAAAGATTAGAAATGCCAAATTATTGCTTATAAAAATACGCAAGTACCTCATGCAATAACTGAGAACAAAAGTAAAAAAAGAAAATTTAAAAAAGAAAAAACATACAAGTAGGTAGAACTAGACTAATTAAGCACTGACCAGCATGAGTCCCTGGGCCACATATTTTAATCATTCAATAGGATGACTGCAAACTCTTCTTACCATGTGTGTTCTTGTCTGCCTGACATCTCTGGGACCACCCATCCACTTTATAAACCAATTCTGTGGTTTCAGTGGGGTTTTGGTAGGGTTGACTCCCTCTACTCAGGTATAACCATGTGACCCAACCCTCACCAAGTAGAACATTTCAATCTCTTGACTAGATTCTAGTCTCATGACAGACTCAGGGATGGGCACATGACCCAGATTATCCAATCAGAGTCTTCCCTGGGACTTTTGCTCATGCTTTCAGGAAATACACATATCCTTTCCCCTGGCTAGAACTTCCAGGAGCTCTCTTGCCCCCCACATAGAAAAAGGCAGCCTGAGGAGAAGGACACACAGAGGCACGTGGAGCTTCGAAATGGAGAGAGACAAAGTTTGATGATATTGTTAACCTTAGACTTAACTTACAGCCGGTTCCTTCCCAACTCGAACTTCACATTACATGAATCACTAATTCCATTTTTTGTTTAAACATGTTTGAATTGAGTTTCTATTACTTGCAACCAAAAGAAATCTTCCCTAGTACATTATGATATGTTTATATTACAAACATTTATTGAGTATTTACTGCAGGCAACAAATGGTATAAACCCTGGAAATTTGAAAATGACCACTAATAATAAGGATAACAGCCCACATTTACACAGCACTTGGGCCTTAACTCAGTTAATCCCCATGAAGTGGGGTCTATCCTCAACTCTTCACATGGATGGGAGACTAAGGAACAGAAGGGTTAAGGAACTTGCCCAAGGTCACACAACTGTTGTATCGTAGATCTGGGATTCGCCTGAGGCAGTCCTCACTTTTACCCAGTTCTTAACACCCCCAGACACCCTGGCCCCACTGAAGAAATGGACACTTAACAAATCACTTCAGAACAGATTCAAAGGAAGACTACCCAGGGCTTGCCAAACTGCAAGGTGCCTGAGAATGACCTGCACTCTTGCTAAATGCTGATTCTGACTCAGCCCATCTGGCCTGAAGTTCTGCAACTCTGATAAGGTCCTGGGTGGTGCCAATGCTGGTCTGTAGACCCCTCTGGGTGGATCAGGGGACAGAGCCATGGGACACATGCAAGGGGGCATTACCTGGGAAATGGAGAGAAGATTACAGGCCAAGTCCCCCTTGAGGGATAATACCATGACATAGGAACAGGAAAGGCAATGTAGGCAGAGGGGACAGTGTGAACAAAGGCCTGGAGTAAACACGGTGTGATCTATCCACACAATAGAATGTTCTTCAGCCATGAAAGGAGTGAAGCACTGACAACGCTACCACGTGGAGGGACCTTGAGAACGTGGCACTCAGTAAAAGAAGCCAGACACAGAAGACCACGTGTGGTATAATTCCATTTATAGGAACTGTCCAGAACAGCCATATCCATAGAGACAGGATGTAGAGAAGTAGTTTCCGGGGACTGGGGAGGGGATGGGCAGTGACCACCGAATGGGTATGGGGTTTCCATTGGAGGAGATGGAAGAGCTGTGGAACCAGACAGTGGTGATAACTGCACAATATTATGAATATACTAAATCTCACTGAACTGTGTACTTTCAAATGAAAAAAATGGTAAATGTTATATGTATTTTACCACAAGAAATTTTTAAATCCCTATAGGGAATTTTCAACTAATGAATTTCCAGGATTTAAAAAAAATGAAGTGGGGTAATATACACACCTACAGTGTCCAGCCCCTGTGGTCGCTCAGTCCACTGAGGCTATTCCAATAATCCTAATGGACAATCGGTGGTTCTCCCTGTGAAAACAGGATACACTAAGCAAAGGAAAGCATTCGTCTGGTTTTGTTCTCCCCAAATCTTCACCATGGTAGAATTAGTATAAAAGTCCAAAATATTTCACATAGTTTGACTTCTTCCTATTGCAGTAAAATATGTATAACATAACATTTACCATTTTAACCATTTTCAAGCGAACAATGCAGTGGCACTAAGTTCACAATCTTGCACAACCATCACCACCATCTGTCTCCGGAACTTTCCCATCATGGAAGATGTGGCATCTTGCTGCACTCCAGGCGTTTTGTTCCACAACAGCGCTGAAGCAGAATTATCAATTTGGACTTTGTTCAATGGTAGATAAAAGAGCGAGAAATTGGGAGTGGGCCCTGAACCCTGGGATAAGTGTGAGAGACACTCGCAGCATGGCCGGGCTCAGGGCCCTACAGCTGCTACTGCTGACACCCCATCCCTGTCCCCGGGAGGAAGAGCTTTGACAAGCCACTGCTGATCTCCTTCGACGGCTTCCGGGGGGACTACGACCAGGATGTGGACACCCCCAACATGGACAGCCTGGCCCGGGAGGGTGTGAAGGTCATGTACCTCACACCACCTTTTGTCACCATGACTTCGCCACCATCTCAGGTAAGTGCCACTCCGCAACTAGCATAGAACATGCCGGGAGACTCAGGGCCATTTCTCAGACCCCACCGGCCAGAGCCCTGAGCCCCCACCAGCAGACAGAACTGGGACCAGAGCTGCAGCCCCCTGAGGGGTCCTCCTGTTCCCAGGCCCACACCCTCCCCCATGCCTTTCACTTTGTGACCAGGGATCTTTTGTAAAAGTAAATAATTTTAAAAAATTTATAAAAATAGTAAAACATTAACATTTCAAGAGCTCAGTTAGATGAAGTAACTCCCTGCTTCACACCCGCCAATGGTGTCCCAATGCTCTTAGATGAGAATTCAAATGTTGCCTTTCTGTGGCCTGAAGGTCCCAGAGCACACCCTGGTCCCCACAGCTCACTGGGAGCATGTAGTGGGGAGACACGCACATGCATCAGACAACCAAACACACACGGACATCTCATGACAACGCAGGTGGCGCAGAGGAGGAAAAGGAGGTTTCCGGGAGCAGCACACAGGGGCAAACGGACTTTAAACTGGGCGGCAGGGGAGGCTCTCCGAGAACAGGGCAATTGAGCTGAAAGAGATCTCCGGGGACCAGAGGAAGGAAGAGAGTTCCGGGCGGACGGAACAGCATGTGCAAGGTCTCTGAGACAGGGAGACGGTCATTCCCGAATCCCAGTTGCCACTAAATGGAGGGAGGAGAGGAGGCTGCCGGGCAGCAAAGGACTCCGGTAAGAACAGCTGCAGCTTCCACTTTCCCAGCACGGGCTTGGTGCCGGCGCCGCGCGAGGTCTTCACCTTCGTCATCTCTGACACGACAAGGCCGCAAAGCAAGTGTCGTCCACTCTACAGCGGTGACAACCAAGGCTCAGAGAGGCTGAATAACTGACCAGTAGCTCGGCTAGAATGTAGGGAGGCCAGACCTGGTACTGGAGTGTCCCTGGCCACACGGAACTGGTTCCACCCGGGTTCTGATCCTGGAGTCCATCCACAGAGCCCTCCTGCAGTGCTCCCAGAGCAAGGCAGGGCCCGGCAGTGGGAGCCTCACCCTGTCCCGATAGCCATTTCTCCGGGGGTCCAAGGATGGCTTCAGGAGCCTCTGAGATTATATGCAAATTGCAGGTGGCTTTTTCTGGGGAGAGGGTTTTATCACTATCATCAGAGTCTCAACAGGGTCCTCAAATCAGAGACGTAAAAAATAAAGCTGAACAACCACACAGAGGGAGATTTGATGACGTGGGTTTTGCTACATGTAAAGTCTTCAAGAGGCGAGTCATCTGGGAGCTATTAGGGCCAGCAGGCAGGAGCTCATATACCCTTTTCTGGAGAAAGCAAAAGCTCCTTCCTGGTGGCATTAACTTCCTGTCACTTAAGAGATCTCCTGGGGGCAGATTCTGGAATCTGCTGCGAATATGATGGGCACAAAATATCATAAGCTGTGCCCGCCTTTTCGACCTTCCCGGAAGGTTTTCCATGAGCAGATACAAACAGTGAGAGCGAATTTTAAAAATGACAAAATCACCCCAACTGCTCTCCTGCGTTCCCTGCAAGTAACATGGCACGTCCCATAAGGGTACAAATGCACAGACTTTCTTATTTATCATTTTCGCTTTGAGAACTTTGTCCCGCAGACATATTCACTCAGTGGAAAATGATGTACGTGCAAAGCTACCCACGGCGTCCGTGTTTGTAACAGCAAACGGAAACAGGCGAGCTGAATATCCATCCAGAGGGGAATGGCTAAATAAAATACCAGACATCCACGCAAGGGCGCACTCTGTTTCCTTTAAAAGAAATACAGAGGAAGTTCTTTGTGTCCCGGTACAAACCAATCTCCCAGATGGGTCAAGCAACAAGAGCAAGACGCAAAGAGTGTGTATGGCGTGCAGACACACGTGCGTACGAGATAGCATGTGTGTACGTGCATAGTTGCTTACAGATGCAAAGGGGACCTCTTGGTAAATAAGCAAGAAATTGGCACCACTGGTTCCTCCAGCAAGGAAACGGGTGGCCAAGGGGACGGAGCGAAAGGGGGACTTTGGACCGTGCAGCCTTGCGCACCTTTTGTGTCTCGGGCCACATGAATGTATTGCCTACAAAAACAAACAGTTACAGCATAAAATAATCTTGTTCATTTGCCCATTGTGGAAACATGTTCCTTTGTCCCTCTTATTTATAACTAGATAGACCATTTATCGAGCTGGAGAACACTGACTACTCCCACATTAGAACAGGTTCCTTAACCTCGGCGCCGTGGACGTTCGGGACGGGATCATCCTGCGCTGTGCGGGGCATTCTGGGCTCAGTGTATTCAACTGTATTCCTGCCGCCTGCCTCCTCCCATCGTGACCACCGAAAAATGCCTCCAGACACCGCCAAATGCCTACTGGGGGGCAAATGCGCCCCCAGCTGAGCACCGCTGCCCTGAGATACCCCACACCCGGCTTAAGAAGATGCCCGGCGGGTACCACGATCACCACGTCCTTCAATTCCCTGAACACTGACGCGAAGTCAGGACAGTTTCCCTCCTTACAGGTGACAGATCAGAGGCTGAGATCACAGCTGCTGAGGGGCCGAAGCAGGATTCAAACTCGGCCCTGGATGGTTCCAGAAACTGGGCCGTCAATCCCTGCCCTGCAGCCCTTGGCCGTCTTTGGTTCTAATTAAGCAATCATTCCAAACCCCTTTGAAACTTGCCCATCTCAGAGCTTCCAGGCCACGGAGATATGTCCCAAATACGTTGCTTTAAGGAAACAGAGAGCTCCCGGGACCGGCAAAACCACCGGCGTCTGTCTTCATGAGCCAGGCTCAAGCCGACCTCTGTCTGACTCCAATGCAGAAATGAATCATGCGTAATAGAAAAAATAACGGATAATAATCGGTAGTGCCAGCACCCAAAGACCTCATCAGATTCCAGGGGGGAGGCACAACATAAACCACGATAAAGGGGCTCTCGTGGCCCAACGACTCATTATCGGGTGTTCTTATGAACACGTCTGAGCAACTGGAAACCGGGGAGATGGGCGGTGAGGCGGAGTGACTGCTGTTCACATCTGGGCTGCAGCAGGACACGCAGCTCCGATAAGGGCTCAGGTCCAGGAAGGCACGTGACCAGCCCTCTGAGAGTCCCAGAGTCCGAGGGGCCGGGGGCCACGTGGTCCCAAGCAGGAAGCAAAGCTGGCAGAGGCCGATCCCCAGGGCACCGGGGCCCCTGTGCGAGAACCTCCCTAAGACAGAGCCCTGGGCCTCCCTGGGGCCCGTCCCCCTCTGCAAAGCAGGCCCGGTGGGACCCCTCCACACGCCTGGGGGGCTGTCAGGTGTGCGGATATCTCAGCTCTCAGCCGGGAGACGGGATCACATGACCCTTCTCAGCATCCCCTGCACGGAGGAAGAAAAGCCTTCCCGGAGTATGATTCACGGGGCCGAGGCGGCATCCGCGCGTTCGTTCACGGAATATCGTCTGAGCACCTGCTGTGGGCCAGGCCGTGGGGATGGGGCAAACCACAAAACTTCCATGTCTTCAGGGTCTTGCCACGTCCCCAGGGCTTGCTTTGCTTCCTGTCTCTGACAGCCCAGGGAGTCAGCAGGCAGGAGAGCTTTGTTCTTGCACACCTGGTGGCCCCCAAACTTCCCCGCACCCCAACTCCCCGATGGTTCCTGTAACGGGCTAAGCTTGGGAAGCTCCAAGGCCAGGAGGAGTCTCTGATTTGTTCCTTCCCTGGAAGCAAGGAGGATGTGGGTCCCAGCTGTAAATGAGAGGAAAGCTGAGGACAGACAATTTAAAAAAAAGGAAAGAAAACATGGGCTGTCAATTCCACACATCTCACCCCAACATCCCTCCACGTGAGAAAAGTCTTTGCATCTTTGCAAAAGGTGTGTGTTTGCTTCTCCTCCAAGCATTTGCTCCCCTACCTGTGCCACCTGTGGAAGGTGGAAGCGGCGCCTCTGTCTGGAGTCAGAACTGCCAGGTGCGAGGCAAGACCTGGCTCTGGGGGGAGAAGCTCCCTCGGGCTCCCCAGGACTGAGGCACTGGGCAAGTCTGAGTATTGGTCAAGCTCCTTCCTCCCCCATCTGAAGGGCCTACTTCCGTCAACACGGTTTCTTCTCCCCACCCGGCTCCATGCACCCACCCACCCGCACGGCCCTCGCCCCTCTCTCCCCACCTCCACGCACACAAGGAGGGCTTGGCCACAGCACCTGGAAGCTTCTTAAAATGGAATGATGCGCCCATTCTCTGTGCTGCGTAACTCATCAACACAGACTTAGCAGCTTAGAACACCTATTTATCATCTCTCCGTTTCTGTGGGCACAGCTGCTCAGGGTCTCACAAGACAGTAATCGAGGCCAGGGCTGGGGTCTCATCTGAGGCTGGGGGTGGGGGTCCTATCCCAGGCTCACGTGGCTGTTGGCGGAATCATTGCCATGCAGCTCTCCTCCAGACCCTTTGAAGATCTCACCTGATCATGCCAGGCCCACCCTGGTTCATCTGCCTTTTTATTAACTCAAAGGGAACTGATTAGGGGCTTAGTTACAGCTGCAAAAATCCCTTCAGCTTCTCCATATTCTATTGGTTAGAAGCAAGGAGAATTAATTTAAAAATACTTATATTTGTAAGTTGTCATGAGATTAGTTCTTAAAAAAACAATATTTATATTCATTTCCTCGGGCTGCCATAACAAAGTACCACGAGCTGGGTGACCTAAAACCACAGAAATGTAACGTCTCTCAGTATTAAAGTTCAGACGTCTGAAACCAAGGTGGCAGCATGGCCAGGCTCCCCCCTAAACTTGTGGAAGGGTCCTTCCTTGCGTCTGCCTAGCTTCCTGCGGCTTGCAGGCAACCTCTGGTGTTCCGTGGCTTGCAGACGCTTCGCTCCGATCCCCCGTCCGACCTGCGGCCTCTTCCCTGCAGCTCTGTGACTCCACGTGTTCTCTCCTCTCCTTGTAAGGACACCAGTCATCGGATTAGGGACCCGCCCACTCCAGTAGGACCTCGTCCTAACTAAAAACATCTGCAATCACTCTATTTCTAAATAAGGTCACCTTCTGAGGTACTGGGGTTTAGGATTTCAAAATATCTTTCTGGGGGGATGCGATCCAACCCCTAAGAGGACTATGGCACATAACTGACGGCTGCAGGTATGGCTGCATCCAGGTCCTCAAACAATGTCATCAGAACGACCCCTCCCCCTCTCGCACTCCCTCTCTTTCTCAAGAGTGAACACAAAGTTCCCGAGACTGACTCTCATTGGGCCAATGTGCTTCTCAGCTCCAATCACTGTGGCCAGGGTGGTAGAAGGATGCTGGACGCCCCGGCTGGGACCACATGCCCACCCCAGGTCAGGGTGGGGCGTGGCCAGTCCCACACAAACCAGTGGACTGACAGTGAGGTCTAGTGACTCCCCAGTGGAAAGCCAGGGAGTGCGATCACGGGAGGAGGGCTGGCAGGAACTGCAGTGTGGCCTCCACCCCAGCCTGGGCCCTGATGCTGGGGGAATGGGGGTTTGCAGTCTGGTGACCCAGTGCTCGGTCCCAAGAAATAAAACTCCATCCACGGGGCCGCCCGCGGTGCATGGGCTCCCGGGGGACTTGGTGACCACATGCACGAACAGCCCCCTCCCAGCACCGTCCCTGCAGTCCCCCTGAACTCTGCCACAGTTTCCCTCCATTGTCACTGAAATAAAAAGCAATTCTCTGAGGGTGAACGGCTCATTCTGCTGGTTTAAATCACCCGATTCCCTCTTTCTCCAGTAGCCTGTACTTATTGCTCCATCACTGGTAATGACAATGAACATTTTTGCAATCTCAGTTTTTATTACAAAGTGATTGAGGGCCAGTTAGAATAATTTACGAGACTGAAACTAAAGAAATCCCGTCAAGCAAATGGTGTGTGGATAGAAAGTCTTAGGGCAGCTGCGGATATTTTTTTCCCCCAATGAATCAATTGAAAATAAGAAGCTATTGCCACCATGTTTCGGGGGAAAAAGCTATCAAAAGTGCAAGCCATGATATTATAATTTGGCGATTTTAAATCTAGTCAAATGGGTACGGCCCAGGGGTGAAAGTGGCTGCTCCATAACTAGACAAAGGCCAAGAGCAGTAGAAAAAGTGAGGCCTTCTCTGTCCAGCACTTTCTCCTTTCTTGGAAGGAGACTCGATGTCATGCTCAGGGCCTCTAGTGGCCAGAAATTAAGTTTCTCCCAGTTCCAAACTGCCCCCCAGGGCAACCCCAAAACCAGAGCAACCACTTACAGCCACGCGACTGTGTATTGTACAGTTCTGGGACGGGGGGTCATTTTCATAAATACCCATGCGGGCGGTTCTCCCCCAGAGGTGTGCAATGTACGATCTTCACAAATGATAAGTCACTCACATTCTATCCCAAAATCAACCCAGAAAAGGTAAAACTTTCGTTTAGGTGTTGTCATCGGCCACGAGCTCCCCTCCCCTTCTACATGGGACAAGAGCAGAGGAGGTTTGCCAAATGTGTTGAGATCATCCCAAGGGTCTGTTACCTTGGTCACTATTGATGTTTGGGGCCGGATCATCCTTTGTCTTGGGGGGACTGTCCTGTGCTTTGTAGGATGTTTAGCAGCACCCCTGGCCTCTACCCACTAGAAGCCAGTAGCACCCCCTCCCCCAGTTGTAACAATCAAAAATGTCTCCAGACATTGGCTAAATGTTCTCTGGGGGGCAAAATCACCCCCTGGTTGAGAACCCCTGAACTAGACATATAGTATGCACGTCACACGTAAATCAGAGCGCCTAAGGGCCACACCCGTGACACTCTATCCAATGACAAAGACAGAGTCTGGAAGAGGTAAAAGAAGCAGACAAAGAGACAGGAAATGAAGTTCCTGCTCCCAGGAGCTACAGAAGCCCGGCAGACGCCGGAAACCTCGTTAGACGACGCTGTGAAACCATCGGCTCCCCATCCTGCCCCCAGCGACAGCTCTCCCTGCAAACGCCCCGGAAATCAACAAAGCCCCAAACACAGGCAAACTGGGAACAGGTGGTCAGCGCACTCACTGAGAGGGAGACTCTATCAACTCCTGCTGTAGAAGTGAGGCTTACCCCCGACACCAGCATTCCGTGACGGCAGCGCTTTCCTAGGTGGGGAAAAATCTAACCCTAAAGCACCCATTTCACTAAACTGCTCTTGCTCATGTGTAAGTGCAAATGAAAAACGCTGACGCTGCTTCTTTCTGACATTGCTTTTTAATTATGGCCATCAATAAATCATTTTGTCCTTGAACAGGACTTGAGAATGGCCCTAGGGCAGAGGCACGATTCCTTAGGAACTAGCCCAACAGGGAATGGGCTTTCTCTCTCCCCACCTCTTCTCTGAATCTGCTGTCAGAAACAGGAATGTTCTCTCTGTCAGTAGCAGACGGCTGCGCTCGAGTTCCATCTGGGGACTCTACTCACACCGTTTTATCCTCAGCCTGCCTGCATGGCCGCTGCCGCAGAAACGGGCTCTGTCCTTCCTCCTCCATCTTTTCTCGTTTCTTCCTTCACTTCTTACCAGTGTAGTGGGCTGAATGGTCCCCTCCTCCCGAGATCTGTCCACATCCTCGTCGCCAGAATCTGTGCGTGTTGCCTTATTTGGAAACAGGATCTCGGCAGATGTAAATAAGGATCTTGAGAGGAGATGGGCTCATCTAGGTGGGCTCTAAGTCTAACAAGTGTCCTTATTCAGACAGAAGAGGAGGAGGCCGTGTGGCCACAGAGACAGAAAGCGGAGTGAAGCAGCCACAAGTCAAGGCGTGCTGGCAGCCACCGGAAGCTGGCAGAAGCAAGGAGTAGACTCTCCCCTAGAACCCTTGGAGAGAGTGTGGCCCTGCTAACACCTTGCGTTTGGACTTCTGGCCTCTGGACTTTCTGTTGTGCTCAGTCTCCCAGCTCATGGCACGGTGGCTGCCGCAGACGAATCCACCTGTGCAGCCAGTAGGACACTGCTGACCTTGCGTCTGCTACTCCTTGGCAGCTCTGCAAGGCCTGGGGTGGGTACGAAAGTCCTCCCTCCTTTCTCAAGCAGCCCCCAGCTCCCCTCTCACTGGAGGGCTTGGGGGCAGGAGCAGTCATGCTTCTTCGCCCAGCTGCTGCAGGGTTTGGGGTCGACCTGTCCTCTTGTGTGACCCGTGGACCAAGAGTGTCGTATCACCTGAGAGCTTTTGGAACTGAAAATGTTCTGGCCTCATCCCAGACCTGCTGAGCCCGAATCTGCATTTTCCCGAAGTGCCCAGTTGGTCTGTGTCCACAATCAAATTCGAGAAGCACTGGTGGGAGACACTCTAAGGTGGTAATTAGATCTTTTCTCCACCTACAAGATTCTTAGTTTCTTTGTGTTAAATCTGTTAAGTCTGGCAATGGCACCGAGTTCATTTAAAAACAAAACAAAATCCTTAGGTCAGAAAGGCACGCTGATGTGTGCTGGATGAAAAGACATGGTGTCTAGAATTTGCTTTAAAAGATTCTAAAATAAATACATAGCAAGGAAGAAAAGCAAAAAATGCATTGGCTGGGAAGCGTGGACCAAGATTGGCAGCATGTTAACATATTCTTGCAGGGGGGTTCACAGTACATAGGGGTTCACTGTGCAGCTCTCAGCACTCTTTGTGCATATTGGAAATTTCCACCATGAAAAAATTAGGGAATATCTTGATTTCCCAGCCTGTCACATTTTCAATTTTTTTTCATGACTCCATTTGTTTTCCCTCTTGGAGGTGCCGGGTCTTTGAGGAACATGTAAGGAGAGGAGCATCACATGGTACAAATGTTGTGCCTGGACCTGTCGTCCAGCAGGGCCAGTGAGTGGGGAGATTCTCAGGGGAGGCACCTGGGCACACAGCAGGCATCTCAGAACACACTGTTTTCATTCTCTCTCTCCCTGCCCCCTAGATTCTAAATACCATGGACAATCTAGGATGGTACCAGGCTCAAAGTATTTGAGAAAGGGAGGGAGAAAGGAAGGGGTTGGATCAAACTCCAGACTTCATGGCTTCCTAAAGTCACTCGGCTCGAGTATGTGAGGAATGGGTGAGAATCGAGAGAAGGGAGGTGACTCTAGCCAGGTTTGCTCGCAGAGCTACAGCGCTGAGCCGGGTGAGCGAGAGGCACCTTGCCACGACCGACGTGGCGTGGGCGTGCGCATGGCACACGGTTAAAGCACAGCCAGCGAACGGCAGGAACGGCACTCGCTGGGAAAGCGCACCCCGCCTCCTGTTTAACTCGCAGAATTACCGACGTTGCCAGACGCGGGATGACTCGCCAAGCACCCAGAACAATCGAGCCAGAAGGCCCTTGGAAATCATTAACCTCTCTCGTTTGACAGAGGGGGAAACTGAGGCCCGGAGAGAGAGAAGGGCTTACAAAAGCCAGGACCAAACCCGGGCGTCCCGCCTCCAAGTCTGACCCCCCTTCCACAGCACCGCAGCAAGGACAGTGTCATGTGACACGCCAGTGAAACCAGCTCCGTGGCGGTCTCTGGGGTCCAGGCACGGCCAACATTGTCACCTTCCTGTCATTTTCAAGCCAGATCTCTGGTTTTCTCCAGGTAGAAAATTCTGTCTGCTCTTGGATGACTGAAGCAAAACTGATTGCTGCTCCCCGCAGCTGCCATTCCTGAGCTGTCCCTCGTCACTGTATTGTTTTGCCCACATCCCAGACCTGGCCCCTGGCTGGCATAAAGATCATTAAGCAGCGAGAAGGACAGAAGAGGCGGTAGACGCTGCTGCTGGTCATTAGTGGTCCCGGCCGCTGGTTGGACTTAGAACATTCCTGAAGCGTCAGGGTGGAAATGACCCAAATATTACAGAGGTGGTTCCCTTCGTGCAATTCCTGGGACTGGCAGCACCGCAGAGCGGGAGGGTCACGTTGCCAGAGCTCGTCTTACGTTTGTTGATTGAAACGTTGCTTTGAGTGCACCCCCACTCCTCGTATCTTATCCCCCACTCTGCCACCCCCTGAGAGGCCATGCGGCAGCGGCTAAGAGTACAGTCACAGATGCTCAAATCCTTAGCTTGAGGACACAGAGTGACCCAAGGGGCTTGGCCTCCCGGCTGTCCCCCCTCCCTGACCAGCCTCCACAGCCAGCACAGGCCTTCCCCAGGCCGTGAGGTCTGTGATGGGAGCAGAGCCCAGCGGCAGGCATGAGGTGTGCTTAGCCCTGCCCTCGGGGACACCCCGTGGACACCTCGTGGAGGTCGGCACCTCCAGAAAAATACGTCTACAGCGCAGGGCAGCTGCCCAGAGTGACAGTCCCCCAGAAGAAAGCAGGCCAACCAGGAGGATGCTGGGGGAAGTGGCCGTAAGACTCAGAGCGTGTTCTGTGAAGCTTCGACACCCGCTGAAGCTGAGTCACACTCCTCAACCAGAATCTTCCAGTCCTGACCTTCCCCCAGTGCGGTCTCGAGGTCTGTCTCTGGAGAGGGGATCTGGGGGGCCGTGGGTGTGTCCACAGGATACTTCTCCATCCTGGTGGACAGCCCAACGCCTACGTGTCCGGCCCATGACCTGTGTCCCTCCCACAGGAAACCTGTTTATCCTGGCAGCCACCCTGGTGGCTCTTGTCCGTTCCTCCCCACCAGGAGAGCCGCTCTCTAGGGGAGCCCCGGCCGGGAGGAAAGTTGGTTCAGGTCTGTGGGCCAGGCGAGACACGGAGGACGCTTGACAGCACGCGGGAAACGGCAGAACGGTTTATTACTCACAGATCCGGAGAGAGGCGCGGTGACCACAGGGGCTGACAGGAGGTCCAGAGGCAGCAGGTGGGGAGCCAGAGGGTGGGAGGGAAGGACCTGTGGGACAAAAGCCTTATTAGGGTCTGTGGATGTGACCCCTCTGGCGTTCCCTGGGCAGGGTGGGGGCCATGCATTGGCTGATTTAAAGAGAACACGCACGAAGGGTGGAACTCATTGGCGTGACTCTGGTGTGGACTGTTGGGCTCTATCGTGGTCGGCGGCCACGGAAGATGCTGGGTTTGGGTCAGCGAGACGAGGGATGCACAGGCCACATCACAAACCCCTACATGGTATGAGGGAAGGAGAAGCGTTAGCTAGGCCAAAAACGTTGGGGTGCGCCTGGGTTTTGGACACCTCACATCACGCCCGAAAACGAATGCTGAGGCAGCAACTGCACCAAATACGTTTATGGCACGAGGGAGGGAGTCAAGACGTCTGATGCTGCTGAGAAGACTCCAAATGTCGATCATGCAACTTATTATTTACATCATGCCGGCTCCTACCACACTGCAGGCTTCCTTGAGAAGTTATCTGTGGGCCTGCCCCACCCCTCCAAGTGGTGAGGTCCCCAACGGTGGGCTCATGACTTTTATTTTTTATAAATGTGGCATAAAAACTCACACCGGCCACCATGTGCCCACTCGTGGTTCGATGCTGCGTTCAAAGAACTGTCAGCCCAGCAGCCAAGCCCACTTCAAGGCAACTGAAATGTTTACTGCCATCCCTCAAGACAAACGCCAAAGAAAGACTGCTTTCCAAATACGGAGGAACATTTCTTAAAACCCTATTTTCCCATCTCTGTCTCCCACATGCCTAGAAGTTTCCTAGCAGCACAATTATTATAAAGACCCAGGAGTAAAATGGTTAATGACTTCACTATATGGAATCCTGATTTAGTCGGTTTAGAGTGCTGTTTGGGCATGAGGTTTTTGGGGGGTTTTTGTTGTTGTTATTGCTGTTGTTGTTTTGAGACAGAGTCTCATCCTATCGCCCGGGCTAGAGTGCAGTGGTGTCATCATGGCTCACTGTAGCCTCAAACTCCTGGGCTCAAGCAACCCTCCTGCCTCAGCCTCCTGAGTAGCTGGGACTACAGGCATGCGCCACCATGCCCAGTTAATTTTTTCTATTTTTAGTAGAGACGGGGTTTCGCTCTTGTTCAGGCTGGTCTCGAAATCCTGAGCTCAAGTGATCTTCCCACCTTGACCTCCCAGAGTGCCAGGATTATAGGTGTGAGCCACTGCACCCAGCCTGAGCATGAGTATTATTTTTTAACATTTTTCTGGGCACAGTGGCACATGCTTGTAACCCCAGCTACTTGGGAGGCTGAGGTAGGAGGGTCATTTGAGCCCAGGAGTTTGAGTACACCTGGGCAACATAGCAAGACTTTGTCCCTAAAACAAAAATAAAAAAAATAAATCTCTCCCACATACAGTCAGCATTGAGAACCTGGGGCAGCCAACCTGCAAGACACCCCCTAACAGCTCCACCTCCTGGTGTCCACTATGGAGTCCTCTCCTATACTGTGCCAGGGTTGGTCTACGTGGCCAATAGAATTCACAGCACTGATGGTATGTCACTTCCGAGATTAGGTTATAAAATATCACGGCTTCCATCTAGGTGCTCATTTGTCCTCTCTGTGTCTCTCTGTCATCACTTGCTCTGGGAAAATCCAGCTGCCACATTGTAAGGACACCCAGGCAGCCAAGGGAGAGACCCCTGTAATGAGAAACTAAGGAAGGAATCACATGAGTGAACTGGGAAGCAGATCCTTTAGCCCCAGTTCAGCCTTCGGATAACTTCAGCCCCAGCCAACAGCTTGACTGCAACCTCGTGACAGGTGCTGGCTGCAACAACCAACTAGGCCACTCCTAGCTCCTTACCCACAGAACCTATGCAATAATAAGCATCTGTTGTGTTAAGCTTCTAAGCTTGGGGCTAAGTTGTTACACAGCAATAGCTAGCTGATGCAATGATCTTTGCTCTCCAAGAACCCTTTCCCTAAAACACCTGACTCCGGGGACATCAGCCCTGCTTAATTGCCCTTCTCCTCCCTAACCACTGACCATAAATTCCCCATCAAAGGCCCCACCTGCTCCTGGGTGGTCTCATCTCTTTGCCACTCTCCCAGGGTCCAACCAATTCCAATTTGTACTGGACCTTCACTGCATTCCAAAGCTGACATTACTGACAAAAACCAAAGACACTGGGTGCAGTGGCTCACACCTGTAATCCTAGCACTCTGGGAGGCTGAGGCAGGAGGATCACTTGAGCCCAGGAGTTTGAGGTTGCTGTGAGCTAGGCTGACGCTATGTCACTCTAGCCCAGGCAACAGAGCAAGACTTTTTCTCAAAATAAAAAAAAAAAAAGGAAAAGGAAAAACCAAAGAGACAACAGGACAGCAATGGGCTTAAGAATCCCCTTGTTACGTCTCCTGGAGTTTTCCCCAGGTGTAGTTTGCCCACCTTTCAGGCCATGTGACTAAGGAAACTGAACCCCTCGATAAACTGAAATTCTCCCAAACATGTTTTAGATAAAACTGTCTTCTGTAAGTCCTTTTATCACGGGAAATCTTTGTGGGCTTGAGACCTCGTTTGATGGGCATTGAGAGGACAACAGATCAGGGTCCTTCACACTCTGTCCCTGTCACTCAGTGACCCATCCTTTTGGCCAAGACCACACGTTGCAGCCGCACAGAACATAACAAAGAGCAGAACCCATTTCTGCTCCTAAGGAAATGAGGGCCAAGTCAAGGAGACCCCAGCTTTGGGGAACAGGCTCCTGTCCACCTATGCAGGGTCAGTGAAGATTCGTCCTGAGCCCATCTGAAAGATGCCTGTTTAAGTTGCCCTGAGTCACTTCAGCCTCTTGCTCAAATTAGGCTGTCATCCGCGCCAGCTCGTGGGCAAGGCAAGCCAAGTCCACACAGTTCTACACTCGCTTTCCAGGCTGGCCTGAAAGTCTATAATGTACTTGCTTTGACCCTGATTCAAATGAAACAGCTATTTACAAAACTCATTTGAGATAGTTAGGGAAATTTTAACACTGGCTAAATAGTAGAAGATATTTTGCTTCAAAATAGCCCAGGCTGGTAAGAGTTGATAGTTGTCGAAGCTGGTGATGGGCACAGGGAGGTTCATGATCAAATACAAACATGTGGAAAGCACTGAATCTTTTCCATAATAAAGGTTTAAAGTAAAAACTAAAATATATTGAGTGAATAATAAGAATCTATGGTCTCGCAGGGATCAGCCCATAGGGTTCCCACTGGCCAGACTGGGGATAATTTAAGCATCAAAAATAAGAATGACTGGAATTGATTGTAAGAGACGGTATAAATAAAAACTCATGAGTCTAAAAGATTACGGAGAGAGGGAGGGGGAGAAGGGGAAAGACAGAATACAGCTGTCATCTGGATGTTTCCCGGGCTCTCCTAGCCCGGGATCTCTCAAACTCTGCCGTGCTGAGGACCTTGCTGAAATCGGGTTCCCGTCGGGGCCTGGGACTCTGCCCTGGTCCGGGAATCTCACTCTGAGCAGCAAACTCCAGCAGGGACCGGGCAGACCCCCACCCGGCCACCCCTCTCTTAGCTGAGCGTAACTCAGCCCACTCCTGCCAGAGCTCCTCTTTTAAAATAGGAGCTATTGTCAAAAGCCTCTTGGCAAACAGGCCCTGTTTTCAGACTGTGGTGTTTAGGATGGGCTCTCTGCCCACCGTGGAGTTTTAAGACCTTTGTCCACCCACTACCCCCAACCCCACCCCAAGCTGCATTTTTACTTTTGAAGGCTCTAGTCTACATCATAGTAAACTCATTAAAATGTACTCAGATTATAGGTCCGACGGAGGTACAGTGCTCCAAGTGGCAGCCGACAAGTTGACAAGGTTGCGATGCACTCAACATGCGTTAATTTCAGTGTTGCAGGTCTTTCTCCGCTTGTGAAGACTGAACCGTTCCACTGTCTTGGGAACATAAAAATAAAGAAAGAAAAAAGAAAGAAAAAAGGAAAAAAATAAATTAAGAAAAGAAAAAAATTGTTTCAATGTTGCAGTTTTCACATTTAGGAGCCAGTGAAATTTTTTCAGGTCTAAGCGTTCAGGCCTGACATTGTTACGGGCCCTGACACTGTGCCCACCAGCCCTGATGGCCTCTGCCACGCTGCTCCCCCGCCCGGGGTCCTGTCTCGCTGTCTACCTGCCTTGGAGGCCGCCGGCCCACACCCTCGCTGCGCCGCACCACCCGGGCTCAGGTGCGCCCCACACCCACGGTTCCCAAACGCACCTTCACTTTAGGGTCAGCCGAGGAACATGGGAAAGCCCAGGCCACACCCCACAGTGATCAAACCCCACCCTCTGTGGCCCGACACAGCATCAGGCTTTTCTGAAGCACGGATACATTTGAAAACCGTGCCCTAGATTGAGCCCAGCTGCCTGGCCTCATCTGACCGTGAGATTCAGCTGGGCTGCTTTTAAAACAGAGCCTCCCAAGCCCCTGCCCAGGGGACTCTGATTCAGTGGGTCTGGGCGGGCCCCGAAAAGTGCACTTTTTGCAAGTCCCCCTGTTAAATCTTATGCCCAGGCCAGATGGGCTCTCAGACCCTTGAGGTCACCCCCAGCTTCCCTCCTCACGCAGTTCCCAGCCGTGTGGCCCGCACCTCCGCCCTCAGCGGGCCTCTGTGACCTTCTGTCCCCCTCACCCAGGTCGCTTCACGTCTGACTCTGCTGATCCCACCCGAGACTGAAGCCCCAGACGTCACAATCCTGTGCACGTTTTACAATAACAAGGAAACGCCAAACACGTGTAAAACACACTTGGGATTAGCATTCGCCTTAACCTTGCCACCGTCTGGAAAAAGGCGGGCCACCTGCTACACACAATCCTTAGTGCTCTTCTGCGTCTAATATTTGCATAATTCGTTGTTGGAAGTTCAGGAAGCTTCTCTTTCTGAGAGGGGTCTCAATCAATTTCCCCATTTCTGGAGGAGGGAAGGAAATGAGGAAGCCCCGCCTTTCACTGGGTTGGATAGCGTCCTCCGAAAATTCACCTTCACCTAGAACCTCAGAATGTGACCTTATTAGGAAGCAGGGTCATGGCAGATGTCATTAGTAAGACGAGGTCCCACTAGAGTAGGATGGACGTTAATCCAGTAAGACTAGCGACAGAGACGCAGAGGGGAGAAGTCGGAGAGTTGATGCAGCAGACCTTGAGAGACACGTCCACAAGCCGAGGGACGCTAAGGACCAGCAACCGCCAGAAGCTGGGAGAGGCCAGGATGGGTGGGGTCTTCCCTGGGGCCTTCAGAGAATGCGTGGCCCTGCCGATTCCAGACGTCAAGCCTGCAGAACTGTGAGAGGACGACTCTCTGTCATCCTAAGCCACCAGTGTTTTGTACTTCGTTAGAACAGTCCCAGCCAGGTCATGGGCTCCTGGATGCGTCTCAGGTATTAATAAGCACCGTCTTGCCTGTGCCATCCAAAATATTTGATTCAGGGTCAGCCAGAATGCCTGACATTTTCACAAGTGGACAGAAGGGCCAAAAGCTAATACGTTTTTTGCATTGAGGCAAGAAGGATAAGAATCTTATTATGAAAAACAAAACAGAGGGATAGTGTTGGTGGGAGTTGGGGAGAGACTTTTGTCCTCTTGGTTAAAAAGAAACAGAATTAGGCCAGGCGCGGTGGCTCATGCCTGTAATCCTACAACTCTGGGAGGCCAAGGTGGGAGGATTGCTTGAGATCAGGAGTTAGAGAACACCCTGAGCAAGAGTGAGCCCCCATCTCTACTAAAAACAGAAAAATTAGCCGGGTGTGGTGGCGTGGACCTGTAGTTCCAGCTACCTGGGAGGCTGAGGCAGGAAGATAGCTTGAGCCCAGGAGTTCGAGGTTGCTGAGAGCTATGATGATGCCACTGCACTCTAGACCAGGCGACAGAGCAAGACTCTGTCTCAAAAAAATGAAAAAGAAAAAAGAAACATAATTGTAAGTCCACTATGTAGAATTAAAAAATATATTCCAAAACATATTAATTTAATTAAAAATACAAAAAACAGATTCCCATTGTGCAATGCTTCAGAATCTTTTTCAAACTTCTATCACATGTGGTCTCATTTGATCTTCATAACAGCTCCTCGCGGGGAGGAGGGCCGGCCTCTCGGAACACCTGCTTCCTACCTTGCTTGGGGGCAGGGAATAAAGCGACTTCTCAAAGTCGCCAGTAAGGGCCGCTCTGGTGCTCACATTCATGTTTTCCCAGTTTCAGCTCTGACCTGTTTTCTAGCAGTATCGTCATGAAAATACCGACAGTTCATGAAGGAGATGGGGCTTCAAGGCTGGATTAAAAGATGGTAAAGAGAGAGGACAAATAAATTCTGACCTCCCAAGAAAATAACGTTCATAACACTTACTATATACCAGTTCGTAACACTAACTATATATTAGTTCATGACAACTCTGAGATAGATGCTATGATTATGCCATTTAACAGATGAGTAAACTGAGGCACAGAGCGGTGCTTGGACTTCTCAAGGTCGCATAGCTATTGAGAGGCAGAGCTCGGATTTCAACTCACTCTGGGTTCAACAACCCACAACCCTCAACCATGCCACCATATTACTTCTGTGGCCAAAACATTCAGGGCCGGATTTCACAGTGAATCTGGTGTTGACCTAGCTGCTAGGCCGGTCTGCACAGTCTCCCTTAATTCGCCATGCAAAACTCAGGGTCTCTCTCTCTCCCGCTACAGTAGTCGTTCACTGACAGGAAGCTTCTGGTAGGATTCTCTTTGCCTGTCGTTTTTCTCATTCATGGTTTTTGTCCCATTGCTGTTTATTTGCAAGACTTTGTTTCTTTCTGCTCAATTCATAATCTGAGTGGTTTTCCTCTTGGCTAAATTCATAAGCGGGTGTGCAAAAGGAGGACCCGGCACGGAGCCAGGCGACTGACGCTCCGCCACTCGTCTGGCAAGTGAGCATCAAATTGTTGTGTCTCCCTCTGCCGTTGGCAGCTCCCACCGAGGGGCCAGGGCCTCAGCCAGCTCTCCAAGGAGCTGGCAGGAAACCGCTGCAATCACAGAAACCTGCAGCCTGGGTCAGCCCCCGGGGGCAGTGTCCCAGCCAGTGCTCCCGTGTCTTCTAGGGGCACATCTGCATTGCTGGGCAGGGCTGCAGGAGGCAGCCTGGCCCCTGTCCACCAATGGGAAAGTCCATCCTTGTCCCCAGTCTCTTACAGGCTGCCTGTGTGGAGATGGCTGCATTAGCCTTCATTGTGGCCAAAACGTTTTCCTTCAATGACACCAATGCTACTAGAAGCCATCAAGACACTCGAGAAGTGACATGCCTTCACGGATCATGCTGCAAAGATGGGATTCCTGGCAGCTTTTGCGTCCCTTGCTCACAGCCCACGGGCGTCCTCACATTCCAGCAGGACTTCATTAATGGTCAGGCCATAAAGAGAGAGGATCCATTTAGAGCTGGCTTGGATTTTAAGTGAGTGTCCCCGATAATTTAGCATGATCAGTGGCTGAGGTATTTCACCAAATCCAGAAGTTCCTAACTCCCAGAAAAAGGCAGGCAGCCATGGCTGTAAGACCCAGGCAAACCACACAAACTAGAGGCAGGTCTCGCCTCTCCCCAAAGAGCTGCAGAGTATCAGAGAGTGAAATGGCAGAGGGACAATCTGCGTGAGGTCCTTGTGGCTGACGAGGATCTGTAAGAGGACCCCGTGTTAGGCTACCACCGGGAGGGAATTTGGAGAGTGGGTGGGGAGGCCAGGACGGCTGTCAGGTGTAAGCTGAGTCTCTTAGGAAACATTAATAGCTTCCAGACTTTGGAGAGTTGTGAGCTAGACAAGTCCAGCAACTGCTGCCTAAAAGAACCTTAACAGTGCGATAACCATCCTAATATTGGCCCAAGCTGTGTCTTTATGATGCATTATAAAGGCTCTAAGAATAACTATCTGACCTCCAAAAGGGTGGGAGGAGAGAACACAGAATCCTGGCCAGCTAGCTTTCCTTCTGCTCAGCAGAAAAGCAAGGAAAACTCCCAGAGCCAACCTCGACTTCCGAATTTCAAACACACGGAATCCATCTCTTTCCACCAGATCGTTCCCCAGAATAAGTTGCTGACTCCTTTCCCTTGACCACACATGCTTCCCACCAAAGCGCAACCGTGATGGGCTGTTCATTGGCCTCCCCAAAACATGTGCACCTTTAAATTCTGTCACCTAAAGGAAGAGACCAGACAAAATGCAAAACCAAAGTGAAACTTTTCCTCCAATTATTGGTTCCAAAGAGTTTGGTGGACCCTGTACACAACCCGAGAGTCAGGATTTGCCTGTAGGAAGTACCAACCCTTGTTTTAAAGAAGCAACTTAAGAGTAATAGCCACATTGATGCAACACTACACTAAGGGAGAATAATGAACCTAATAAAACCAGCAATTTTCCAATTGCTATTGCTACTGGAAACACTGATTATGCTAATTAAAGGGTAGAATAGTAAATACCCACTCTTTGGCATCCAATTAAGTGCTCAGATTATTTCTCAGAAGTATTTGTTGAAAATAGCACTTTTGATTATCACAGGCCCCAAATAAACAGAGTCGTGTGTGTGTGTGTGTGTGTGTGTGTGCGTGTGCGCACAGATGTGCGTGTTTCTCTCTGGAGTTCATTTTAAGGAGCAGCATAAGCTTCTAAAATTCCTATGAAACCACATAAGAAAAATCATAATTTCCCAAGACTGCAGCTTGCGACATCCTTGAAGAAGTTATATGTGTTGAGAACATAGCATAAGAAAACAGTTTCAAATTGGGAACATCTGCGATTTAACATGCAAACATCAGGAACTCGACTGGTTATTCAGAACTGCCTAAGTCTCTTGTAATGTCAACATCAGCTTATGCTAATTAATAAAATAGCCAGTGAAACTATGATCTCCAAAGTGTTAGAAGTTTCATCCCTCTAGTCCATTCCATATTTCAGGGCAAAGTCAATTTATATGCAAGTTAGGCAAAGTGTTGTCACTAAGAACTGAGAATTATGTTTACTGCCAATCAGAAATTCGATAAATAAATATGAGAGGATTTGACGGTGAAAGCAGCCATAGAAATTCTATTATCAGAAAGGAAAATGTGTTAGCTGTAGAGATTGCAGAGAAAATGCTAGAATCCAAAAGAGAACAAATTATAATTCGTGTGCTCCTCCCCAAGCCAGGGCAGGAGGAAGCCCTTTACCAGGTGCTGAAGAATGCACACCCTCGCCTCAACGTCTACAGGAAGGAGGAATTTCCAGAACGCTTTCACTTTGCTAAACATGAGCGAGTTCTGCCAATCGTGATGTATGCCGACTCTGGTTACAACATCGATGGGGTAAGTTGATTCTAAAATGAATAAAGTTGTCTTGGTTCTGGGAGACAACCACTAAAGAAAGACAGTTCTGAAAAAATTAAAATGTAAGTGCACACACTGTAAGTTGTAACCCACTAGTTCCTAAGTGTTCCCCACCCCTTGCCCCACGTCCTGCCCAACCAACACTGCCCCAAAGTATCGCTGTGCAACAATAACGATCAATATCAGTATTCATCAAAACTGGGCCCAGCACTGCACTAACAGCTTAACAGGAGGTACTTGATTTTTGTCTTCCCAACAACCCTACAAAATAAAGGCTCTTAGTTCCCCCATTTCAATGAAGAAGAAATCAAAACCTAGAGAGAAGTGACTTGAGATGAGAAATGTAAGGCTGAGGTTTGACCCGAAGCCTGTGTGCTCGATCATGACACACAGATCACCAAAGATTCACCAAGAAAGCCACCCCACTGGTTCTCATTTTCTCATATCAAAAAGCCTGCAAGTCTTGTTCACACGAAAACTTATCCACGAATGCTCATAGCGGCATTATTCATAATAGCCAAACAGTGGCAACAACCCAAATGTCCATCAACAGATGGATAGATAAACAAATATGGTCCATCCCTATTATGGAACGTTACACAGCCAAAAAAAGGAATGAGGTACCGATTCACGCTGCAACATGGATTAACTGTGAAAGCATGATGCTAAGTGAGAGAAGCCAGACTCGAAAGGCCACATGTCACATGATTCCGTTTATACAAAGTGTCCAGAACAGGCAGAAAGCAGATTGGTGGTTTCCATGAGCCAGGGGTGGGGAGGAGTCAGGGAAAATGGGTTGTGACTGCTGATGGGTACGGGGTTTTTTTGGGGGGTGATGAAACTGTTCTGAAATTGATTCTGGCAATGGTTGCACCACTCTGTGAATACACTAAACATCATTGAACTGTATACTTTAAATGTGTGAACCGTGTGGTATATGAATTATATCTCAATAAAGCTGTTATAAAAAAAATAAATAAACAAGCTTAAAGAAGAAAACGCTAAAATCAATGCTAATTGGGAGAGATAAATGAGGTGGTGTGGTTTTTGTCAACTGCCAACCAATAATTCATGGCAGAAACAAAGTTTAGATGATGTTATAAACATCACATGGCAGAAGACCGCCCCAGGTGGAGCTTGAAGAACTCTCGCTGTGAACAGGAACCAAATGTGATAATTATGTTTGCAACTTGTTTACTCTCAGCTTGTTATAACTCCAGAGTATAACAGGTACAGGAAAACTCATGGGGTTATTGTTTCATGTTGGTGGAGACATTCACAGTAAAATGCAACAATTTATCACCTGAGATATATTAATATTTTATCCCTCGAGTGGCCCAGAACACTGTGATCGGTCACACGCCCACAGCTAAGGCCTTGCCAAGGAGAAATTCCACGGGCACCTAGCCTGTTTGTAAACCCGGTTCCTGCTGATTGCAACTGAACAGTTCGGGGAGTGCCTTGAGGGCATTTAACGGGACACGCACATTCTCAATTGCCCAGCCGGACAGTTTGAGGGAGTAGGATGCTGTGATCAGTTTACTCTTTTGCTGAACTCACCACTAGGCAGAAAATCCACTGGGTCTCAAAGCCTCTCACTGAATGCACTTTGCAGATTCCCATCCACCCGCTGCCCTGCAGTGCAGGGTGCAGTGGAGCTCACCCGTCTCCGGACTGAAGCGCCTGTGAGACCGTTACTAGGGCCTTCATCCCTGACGGGCCACCACATGGCCTCGAAGGCGGTTGGGTTGGTTTCTTCAGCCTGAGCTGAGCAGGCACTTTCCGTATCCACCAGGCCACAAATATCAGACCAACTTCTCAATGTACACAGCATCTTGTTTCTTACATGCTACAACATACATGTTGGTCTGAGAACCTATAAACAGTGTCATGACACTGATGTTACTTCGTCATTTGAAAAGGAGGAGAGACAGACAAAAAAGCTATTTGGCATTTATTAATAAACAATTACCTAGAATCCTGACCCCCTCCTAACCACCCCTCAAAAAATATACATACATATATAGTAGCGCTTGCTACTGATGACTCAGGGCAGGTTCCTTAATCTCTGTGCCTCAGTTTCCCCAGATGATCATAGAGATGATCATAATAGCACCCTTGCTAGGCTGCTGTGCGGATAAAAGGAGTTAACGTATATTCATAAAGCACTCAGGACAATACATGGTACATAGCAAGCGCTGTATGTTTGGGCTTAGCAGTCTTGTCGGTACTATTATTATTTTCTTGTTGTTTCCAACGGGCATGCTTTCTTCATTCTCTTTCTTAAAGACTTTTAGCGTCTTGGTATTCTCTCTGCCACTGCGGGTAGCAGTGTCCTTATAGTTTAAATTTTCAAAGATTTCATAAATCCAACAAGCATGACATTAACTAAGGGACAGTTTTCTTTCAGAGGATTGGAATCCGAAATGGCTTTTTTATTATTATTGTTTTTCAACGAATTATACTATATTTCAACAAAGGCGATCATGGCTTTGATAATGTCCTCACGGACGCGAAGACTGTATTCAGAGCTTTTGGGCCAGATTTCAAGAGGAATCACCTGGCTGAGGCTTTCGACAGCAGTCACAGCTACCTACTGACGTGCAAGCTCCTAGGAGTTGCCCCCGAACCCCACAGCGGCTCCCTGGAGGTCCCCCGGGAAATGCTCGTGGACCAGGTGAGATACAAAAGCAACCGCCAAAAAACTGTCAGCATAGCCTGCTCTGTCCTGAGATGAAACAGAATCAAAAAGGGGTCTCCTGGGGTGGAAAAAAAAAATTCCAGCTGAACAATCCTGTTTCCCAGCTGCTTTGGAGCTCTCAGAGTGAAATAGCAACAGCTCGACACAGATGGCGGAGGAAGCGGGGAAGCCACAGCGCCTTTCGGCCAAAGGGAAGGTGCTCCATGAAGAAAGTCAGGCTATAATCCTTCTGATCCCCGGGAAATAGTGTACGGCCTGCCCCCAAGATGCCCCGGATAGATACAGAGAATCAGCCTTCCTTCAGCTACGCAGAAAGCTGCTCAGAGGAGAGGAACAAAGCCTTACAATCCCTCTCATTGCTGAAAACAAGACCAGGGACGTCAGAAATGGGATTGCTAATTCTTAAAACTTCAAAATCCTAAATCTGGGTGATAGAAAGCAGGAATAAACTCATCTCTGAGGTTTGCTGTCACCCATGTTTAACAGGTTGTTTACAAACACTGACCATCATTTCTTCTGCCAGGAGAGGCTTAGATACTGTCCAGTGATTTATTGAGTGTTTATTGCACTTAAAAAGGAGTAAGGTACATCCCTTCCCTTCTGCTAAGCCACTGCCCACGATCTTCTTGTGAACAGACAGGAAGCAGCTCCTTTTGCTGAAAACTAATTAAATAAATGACCGATTCACCAAATTACCGAGGATTTTTTTCTTCTTAAGCTTAAAAGTTTTGCTACAACTATTTGCCCCTCCCTGTCCCACCACCCATCAGGAGCCTGGGGTAAGGTGTTCGACTGTCAGTTGCTGATAAGCAGGACATCCGCAAACTGATTTCCAGAGAACTGGCTTTCAGCAAATTGGTCATTTGGCAAAGTGGCCATTAGGCAAATGGGTCATTTGGCGAAGAGGTCATTTAGTAAATCGGCTTTCAACAATTTTCCCTATGAGATTTTCTCTAGAGTGAGCACTTTCTTGGGTTAAATGTACATTTCATTTCCATAATTAATATTCACTAGCGGCTGGATGGGAAACTTCCCAGAGAACCAGGAGCAGCCAGAACAGCCTCTTAATAATTGGGCAATTAAAAATCCTCTGGTTTTTTTAATAGGAGTGGAGATACAGAGGGCGCCTGCTCTCCAAAACACAGTCATCGGGCTCAGCAGCATCATCAGAGTTCTCGAGGGTCTGTTTGTGGCTAGTGTGACACACTCAGCCATTCACAGGAAAAAGAAATAAGTGGTCTTTTAGCCTCCTGTAGTTGGTCATCGTGCATTGTAATAACCCATTTCAACCACTTCCTGCATGCCACGGGGGGTCCGGCACTCTGAGAACCCAGCGACCCTGGCTGGCCTCAGGGACTTTCAACCCGGACAGTCCCACAAGGCTCAGGGCTGTTTAATAATCTGCTGTCACAGTCTTGAAATTCTTGATTCTTTTTTTGTTTTTTTTTTTTCTTTGAGACAGAGTCTTGCTCTGTTGCCCAGGCTTAAGTGCTGTGGCATCAACCTAGCTCACAGCAACTTCAAATTCCCGGGTTCAAGTGATCCTCCTGCCTCAGCCTCCCGAGTAGCTGGGACTATAGGTCCGCACCACCACACCCAGCTAATTTTTCTATTTTTAGTAGAGACGGAGTCTCGCTGTTGCTCAAGCTGGTCTCAAATTCCTGAGCTCAAGCGATCCTCCCACCTCGGCCTCCCAGAGTGTTAGAATCACAAGCGTGAGCCACCATGCCCAGCCAAAATTCCCGATTTCTTAACAAGGGCCCCATATTTTGGCTGTGCACTGGGCCCTGAAAATTGTGCAGCCAGTTGTATTCATTTCCTAGGGCTATAGCGACAAAGAACCACAACCTGGGTGGTTGAAAACAACAGAAATTTATTGTCTCGCAGACCTGGATGCCTGAAGTCCAAAATCAAGGTGCCAGCAGAGCCACACTTCCTCTGAAACCTGCAGAGAAGAATCCCTCTTTGTCCTCCTAGCTCCTGGTGGAGGCCAGCAATCCTCAGTGTTCCTTGGCTTGCACGCGCATCACTCTGATCTTTGCCTCTGTCGCCACGTGGCCACCTTCCCCCATCTGTCTTCACAGGGCGTCCTCTTTTATAAGGACGACAGTCATTGGATTCGCCCCCAGTGATAAGTATGACTCATCTTAACTTAGTTACATCTACACAAACCCTATTTCCAAATAAGGTCACATTCCTAGGTGTCGAGGATTGGAACTTCCAACTTACCCTTTTAGGGGTACAATTTAACCCATAACACAGGTCCTGCCACCAACTAAAGCATTACATGGCCCTGGCGTGCCTTATTCTGCTTCTCGATAGTTATGTCATTAGACTGAGCCTCTCGTTTCCTTATCACACCTGTCCCTGACCAACCTTCTGCTTTAACACGCTCCTATCTTGACGGCATGGGGCCCCCTGAGCATTAATTACAAACAGCCTAAGGAAAATGGGAACTTTACTTAACCTTAAATTCCATTACAAAGTCCACATTTAATGTAATTTATATTTGAACTATAAAAATTTTCTATAAGTCGAAACATGACCTATAAAGGTCTCCACACCCCGAAGCAACATTTTAGAAAGAAATCAATTGGTCCTTTTCTACAGAAACCATTAACCATAAGAGAGATAAAGAAAAAAAACCTCAGTGGACCAATTGAACTTCCATGCCCGCAGCACAATTTCTAAAAGGCAACCATTCCATACGATGAAAATGCCTTAGGTTATTATTATTTTCTTTTAAGCCTCAGATCCAGAAGTTGAATCTTTACTGTAGTTTGTGCACATACACACCCCCTCTTGCAACTGGAGGACGGCTCAGATTGTCCTAATGCTTCTCCACGTATCAACACCACATGGAATTTTACCTTTTGTTTTAAGCATCTGCCCTAATCTTTACTTGCACCTGAACTTACAATGCCTGTAACGTCCATGGGACATTAAAAAAATCCCTTTTAGTGCCTTGCTCCTTCCAGATTCAGATCTAAGACGTATGACCTCTGTCCCTCCCAAGAGCCCACACACCAAGAAAAAGGTTCCTTCTCTGGGGACAGGTCAGTTCTGTGGCCCCACAGGGTCGTTCCTCAATCTGCTTTCCAACTATGGCATCAGGAAATGCTGAACTAGCCTAGATGTATTAATATCTTAGTATAACATCATGCAGGTTTACTTACCATGGCATTGACTGTCCATGCCCTTTTGCTCCTCAGAGAAAAGGTAATTAATAGTTATTACGTGAGTTAATAAAATAAGCCTGGGATGTATGAGTGTAACTCACCTGCTCCCGTTTTCATTGGTTTTCATTGTCTACAGCAGGCAGAGAACTGAGCAAAACAGCCGAAGCAAACCAGTGCGCCTGACCCAGCTCTGAAGCCAGCCTCACCTGGCCAGCAAGACCCAGCCCTGGTTAAGATTCTCGGGCGACTGTCTGAGGACACAGTGACTGAGAGGATGTGCGCAGCTTCTCAGACCCAGAAACCATTGATTCTGTCTGAACACACACACAGCAAGAACAGCAGCCCACCATCTTTATTTAAATCAACAGCATTCAGGGAATAAAAGACAATTTTTTTTGTCAGATCTCATGCTCCCTTGGTTCTGGGGAGGGAACAACAGATAGGAGAGAATAATTGTATTCAATTTGAATTAATTCCCCTCTCTTGTTCTCATGGTTGAGCAGGGCTCAAGTGTTTCTCATCCGAAAGAAGGTAATAAGATTTAATCTGTCTCCTCACCTACCTTCTGCGAGTATATTTAACAAATTAGCTCCTGGGACTCTGCACGTGGAATTTTATGAGGGATTTGCTAAGGTAAACGTCTCAGACTTCAAACACAGTTCAAGTTCCAGGGGCAGCACCAGTGGGCTGCTAAGTGCCCTGCCTTTCAACTCAAGACACAAGAACTTTGAACTAAAATACTTATTTTTTTTTCTTTTCCACTCTCCCATTCCCGCCTCTGTACCCTACCTTCCCCACCGCCCCACCGCCGCCCCAGGAGCCAGCTTCTGCTCTCCCTTCAGATTCCTTTCCCTGCAGTATCAACGCTCCCACAGCGAAGATGTTGCCATTGTACTTTCATACTTGTGTGATAATTACTTCCATGTCTACTTGTCCTTGCCAGACCCCGAGCACACATCTGGGTTTTCTCACTGTTACATCTCCCAAGGCCTAACACCGCCGGGTATACAGTAGGCGCTTAATAAGTACTTGGTGAACGCAAGACTGCCCGGTCCCAGAGGTGGCGCTGATGGGGAGGAGGCTTGGATAAAGCCACCCGGACGGCCCCTTCCAGAAAGACCCTCCTGGAGGGGCAGGACCAGCGAGAATAATCACGGGGCCAGGCGCCCGTCGCTGCCCGCCGGGCCCCAGACCCGCTTTCCGTTCCCCCCACGAAGCTCCTCCTCCAAGGCCCCGCCCCTGTCCCTGCTCCTAGGCCTGCCCCAAACCCTCCCCAGGTAACGCCTCAACCCCTCCCCAAGCCCCGTCTGGGTCGCATCTCAAGCGTCCGGATCATCGCTTGGCCCCGCCCAAAGCCCCGCCTCCAGGACCCTGGACCCCGCCCCACGCCGGGCCCTCCCTAAGCTCCGCCTCCCCACGTCTGGTCACGCCCCAAGACCAGCCTACGCTCCGCCCCGGGCCCGCCTCCCAGGTCCGGCCTCGAATCTGGCCTCGGCCGGCCCTGAGCTCTGCGCCCCGCCTCCCGGACCTGGGCATCGTCTGGTCCCGCCCTAATCCCCGCCCCCAGGCCCTCACCAATCTGTCCTGCCCCAGCCCCGCCCCCAGGGCCCTATGGCCCCGCCCCAGGGGCCGCCTCCTCCCGGC
>NW_012148285.1:3370294-3380901 GCF_000956105.1 Propithecus coquereli | reverse complement strand
TGCTCAGGAGAGCAGGAAGCCACGTTCCCACGAGCGCGGTGAGCGCGTCGCAGGCCGTCCCGCCCCGTCCTCAGTGTTGTCTTCTGTATATCGGGCACTGGACAAAATCATCTCAGAGCAGCTTGAGGTTCCGAGGCCAAAAGGGTGGCCTCCCCTCGCCCCGGAGACCTGCCGTCCTGCACAGGCAAATGGCCTGGCAGCGGCCTCCCTCGTGCCAACAAAGGGGCTTAATGGACCCTGCCTCGTTCATAATTCATGTGCAGTGAGCTCACCAGGATTAGTCAGTCTGGATCCGTATTCCTCCCCGGTCTGCCCCCTCTTATGGGGTGGCGGTTAGTCATCCGTGTTATTTCATTGACATCAAACATTTGGCACTCAGAGATCGTCTCTGGTCAGTAGGGATATATACATTTTTAACCCAAAAGCTTCATAATAGCATCCATAGCTTCCCATTCAGTAGCTCCCATGATTATTCACGTGCCCATGGTAAATGCTGACTTAGGCTCACCCAAACACCCATGAGGTCGGTACTATTATTGTCACTCACATCTGACCAGAGAGGTCAACTGAAAGAAGAGTGTAGTAGTTGAGAGCTCAGACCCAGGAGACAGCCTGCCTGCTTTGAATCCTGGTCCAACCCCCTACATGCTGTGTGATGCTGGGTAAATGACTGCATCTCTCTGTGCCATAGTTTTTTTATAATATTAGTAAAATGGGAGATATAATGATAGCTGCCTCATACGGTGTTGTCCATATTATTTGAGTACGAAAGCCCGTGAGTCAGTGCCTAGCTCATGGTAAATGCATGTTAAGTGTTCGCTAGTATTTTTATTCAGTCACCAAATGTTTATTGAATGCCTTCCACAAGCCAGGCACCAGGGATCAGTGGTACTCATTACAGAGGAGGCCCAACTTTTGTGGCAGAGCCAGAGAATAACTAAATAAATGAATAAACAAGAAAACATCAGATGAGAGTGGCTGTAAAGCCAATAACACAGGGAAATGGAGAATGGAGCAACTGGGGGGAACCATTCATCAAAGTAGGGAATTCGGGGAGGACCTCCCCGAAAAGTGAAGCAGCTGGCCATGGAAGGTCTTGGGGAACAGGATGTGCCAAGGCCCCGTGGTGGGGACAAGTCAGCTGTCATTGAGCAGCAAGGCAGCCAGCGTGGCCAGAGTGGAGTGACCAGGGATGGGACGGGGTGGTGGGAGAAAGGTCAGAGAGAGGGGCCGGCCGGGTCTTGCAGGGCCTTTTAAGGCGTGGTAAGGAGCTCTGAAGCGTTGATGTGACTTGCCCTGTGTCACATTCCAGACAGTCCGCCTGACTCTGGAGCACCTATAACCCAGCCTCGCACGAGCACATTCTTCATTTTCACTTTAACTCGGGTGTCACGTCCTAGGCAAGCCCCTGGGGACTTGGTGCCGTGGCTTCCCTGGTAATTCCCTGCTGACAGTGCAGCCGAGGAGCTAGTCTCTGACCCAGGAGACAGCTCAGCAGCCACAGATAATGTGAACCAAGAGTCAGTCTTCTGACACTCTCCCTGCGACTCATCCAGGTGCAACCATGACATCTGAAGGTCAGGCTTTCAGCCGCTGTGGCTTCCCCTTCCGACTGGCTCCAGGTCCCGGGGGAGAGATCACTTAGCGCTTTGCCAACACGTTCTGTTGCATGTTTAATGTTCCTGTGAAAATGCCCTTGAGATCTCTCTCTCTCCCACCCCCTCCAAACAGAGCCTAGAAGAGAAGCTAAGGAACTCGTCGGATTCCGAGCTGCTGCTGGGGATTTTGCAGAAGGTGAGACTCCTGGAGTCCCCAGGGCACAAAACCCGGCCTCCTGGCTCGCCCGGATGCCAGGCAACAGAGCCTGGTATCCTTTAAAAAACCTCCGCTTGAAGGACAAAAAACCATCGAGTCAGCACTGCGGTGGGTGTCAGCACCTCAGACAGCTCTGGCTCTTTGGTTTTCTTGGATGAAGATGTCAGAATATACAAAAATCTGCATGGGAGGAGGGAATCTAGGGAATGTTTTTTAAACAGTCCACATCAAAATCAGAGATGACAGGCGTGGGGATGGCTTCTAGCGTTTGGTAGCTGCTCAGAGACTTTCTTTTTGCATTTAAAGAAAAATTAAGGAGGCCCATCCTGCCCACACATGTGTCTCTTCTAGACATAGATGGGCCTTTGCTCTGCCCAGGATGGGGTGTGGACTCTGAAATGCATCTGCATGCAGGTTAGAGGCAGGACCACCACCCGGCCTGGCCTGGCCCACCCCCAACCCTGACGATGTGGGTCAAGTGCCAATCACACCGTATCCTGCTTATTTCCACCCTGAGCCTCGCCCTCGAAGTTGGAGGAGCATAAAACGTAGGGCGGGCTGCTTTAAAACCAAGCACAGGCCAACTAGAAGGCCCTTGAAGGTCTTGTGTGTCGTGTGGGGTGCTTTGTTGCCCTTGTGTAGAATCCGCATCCCTCCTGGCAGCAGGCCCGTGACCCTCTCCCCTTCTCCCCGCAGGTGCACGGTTCCCCACCTGTCCCGACCTACGCCGCTCTAGTTGCTCTGCCCACCTTTCCAAAACGCCAGGCCATGGCCACCTCAGAGCTCTTCCCTCTGCTTGGAACTCCTGTGCTTGGCTTCTCTAGGCTTCAGCTGCAGTGTCACCCTCAGAGCCCCCTTCCCCTCCACCCTGTCCCCAGGGACTCAGGCCTCAAGAGGGCAGGTGCTGAGTGGGCCTTCCCACCTTCCCACCGTTTGGGCTCCTGCCTCTTCCTTGGAGCCAGACCATCGACAACTGCTGTCACTGCAAAGCCTAGTTCACAATGGCCACCCTGGGAGGGAGGAGGCTGGACCCCTGCATTCCTGCCCAGAATGGGCACCCGAAACCCTGCCGCAGCCTGTGCCACTGCCGAGGGAACATTTTTAGGAAAAGGCTTGTATCTTAAGACTGAATGCACAGGTCTGTCCAGCAGCATTCTGTGCTTTGTTGCAGACTGTGAAACATCCTCTGTGTGTGAAGCACCCGCCATCAGTGAAGTATGCCCGGTGCTTTCTCTCCGAGCTCATCAAAAAGGTCAGTCATTGGCAGTGACCAACCAGTAGCCAGACAGCGTGGCTGCCAAGCAGGGACTTGGCTGGCTCCCCAGAAGGGGGCTCCTTGCCTGCCGGAGCCCGGGTCCTTCCTGTGCCCTTTGCCTGCTTTGCAAACCACCGCATGGTGGGAGCCTCCCCGGGCAGCGGGCTGCCATCTGGGTTTGACCAAGGGAGGCAGTGCAGGGAGCGAAGGCAGCGGCCGGGGTCTCTCTCCCTCACCCTGCTTCCTGGGGCTCCACAGCCACCACTTCTCCATGGGGCCCAGCTCCCACCGTGCAAGAGTAGGTAGGAGTCTCTCTCCTGCCAGGCAGCCCAGCCCCGGGGTGCTGCAAACCTCACCTCCACCCCGTCCCACCAGCCCAAGGGCTCTGACAGTCTCCTGCTCTTGACGGGCTCTGCATCGCCCCAGCTGCCCGTGGGAAGTTTCAGCTCTCGCAATACTTTCATAACTCGCTCCCCTTGTCAGATTCTCCCCACTGATCTAGCTGGGATGGGCTCTCGCCCTGACCGATACAGGGTGGATTTGAAGGATGAGCCCAAACCTACTAGGTTTGATGCTGGACATCAGAGAAGCGATCCTCAGTGGTCAATAGCAGAACTGCTGTTGCTGGCCACTGAACCAAGGGGCCACACCTCACCCAGGGTTAGCAAACAAATAATCCCTGCTTCTGTGGTAGCCCCTCCCCGCAGTCCTTGGTCACCGGCAGGTCTCCCCAGCACCGCCAGGAGATGGTGGCCGGGGTCTGCCTGCTGAGAAGCGGCTTCACAAAAGCGACACCCCAAAACGTGGAGTGATGTCCCTGTGGCTTTGCCTGGGGCTCACTTCAAAGCACCTTTTGTTCTCTCGGTCTAGGACAGCTGCTCCAAACGCAGAGCGCTCTGTCTCAGTCACTTGGCGCTCTCGTGGAATCCCTACCCTAGACTACACCTAACCCTCACCTCTCTACACCTCTCTTTGAGGTACCCCCACAAGTTCCCCCCTTGCAAGTGAATTTTTTTTAAGAGATGGGGTCTCACTGTGTTGCTCAACTCCTGGGCTCAAGTGATTCTCCCGCCTCAGCCTCCTCAGTAGCTGGGACTACAGGCGTGCACCATTACACCCAGCAAATTGGCCTGTATTACGTCTTTCCATCCTAAATATCCCCTCCAAATTTGGTGAAAATCATGCAGCCATTCTTACAGGTCAGAACAAAAGCAAACAGGCAGAACCTTTGTTTTTATTTATGAAGATCAGCTTAATCCTCTTGGCTGAAGCTCTTGCTCTGTCTGCCCCCAGCACGAGGCTGCCCACGCCGAGCCTTTGGATGAGCTGTACGAGGCGCTGGCAGAGGTCCTGACCGCCAGCGAGTCCACCCAAGGCCACCGGAGCTATCTGCTGGTAGGAGACGTGCGCGCTGCTCCCCCACGTAGCCCAGACTTGTCCTCCACAGACGAAGTTAAAACCCAGGCTCCAGTCAGCCTCCCGCGGATTCAAATCCTGGTTCGATTCTGCAATATTTATTTATTGTTTGATTGATTGTAGAAAACAAGATCTTGCTATATTGCCCAGGCTGGGCTCAAACTCCTGGCCTCAAGCGATCTTCCCACCTCAGCCTCCCAAAGTGCTGGGGTTACAGGCGCCAGCCATTGCTCCCAGCTGGGATCCTCTTTTTGTTTGTGTTTTAACCCGTTGTTATAAAATAAAATAAAACATGGATACAGAAAACCACACCAAAGAAATACACAGGTTATGAGTCATCGCAGCCACCCCCTGTAGCCGCAGCCACCCCCTGTAGCCACACCCACCCCCGCTGCCACCACGCTGGCCGCACAGATGTGCTGCGTCGCTGCAGTTCTGCCACTTCGGAATGTTGGCCGAAGGGAGCCAGACAGGGCGGAACCTGAGACTGGCTTCTTTCTCTCGCACAGTGCCCTTGAACCCGTCCAAGCTGTCGCGGGTTTCGGTAGTCAGTCCCCTCTCCCTGCTGAGTGGTGGTCCCTGGGGTGGCCCCATCAGTTTATTCAGCCACCCAGCGGTGGTGGTTTTCTTTTAAGCACCAGCTACTTGCATTCTGATGGCTGGATCAATTCTCTCGCCTCTCGGTGCAGCCTTCGGGGGACTCAGTCACCCTCTCTGAGAGCACAGCCATCGTCTCCCACGGCACCACCGGCCTGGTCACGTGGGACGCCGCCCTCTACCTCGCGGAATGGGCCATAGAGAACCCAGCAGCCTTCACTGACAGGTGACGTTGGGCACAGGGCAGGGCACCAAGGCGGGTTTGCCCTGGCTCAGTGGTGGACATGGGTCCCCCTTCCTCCCTCCCAGGACTGTCCTGGAGCTCGGCAGTGGAGCTGGCCTCACGGGCCTGGCCATCTGCAAGACGTGCCATCCCAGAGCCTACGTCTTCAGTGACTGTCACAGCCGTGTCCTCGAGCAGCTCCGAGGGAACATCCTTCTCAACGGCTTATCGTTAGAGCCAGACATCACTGCCAACCCGGAGAGCCCCAGGGTAGCAGTGGCCCATCTGGACTGGGACGTTGCAACGGTCCCTCAGCTCTCCGCCTTCCACCCAGACGTCGTAATCGCAGCAGGTAACGCCCAGCCCGGGCAGGTAGCTTCCTTGCAGCTCCGCCCAGCTCTCGGCTCCGGGGGAAAAGGAACAGTGGATGCTTTCAGGCGGGGAAATGATGGGGCTTCCGGAAGAGTCACTCTGGGCCTCCAGGGGACATCAGAGCATCAGGGCGTGCCTGTGAAGATGACCCTAAAACCACAGCCCTCTTGTTGGTTCCAGACATGATGGTTCCACCCAGTAAACGAGCCCTGGCTTTTCCCAGCAAGGCAGGAGAGGAACAGAACAGGCCCCGGCGCGCCAGCCCAGTCTGCCCCGTTAGCCAGGCCACGGCTGAGTAGACGCACTCCATCTCCCTCCCCAGCAGCCTGCGGGAGCGTCCCAGTCCCTCCCAGGACCAAACGGAGCAGCCAGAGCAGCCCGCCGAGGAAGCGAGCCAGACCGGCCCCACCCCCACCGCCCCCTGAGATGCGGGTGTTTCACCCCCACGTGTCCGGCAGGGCTGCCCCACCCTCGGCAGGTCTTCACATGTGGGACGGAAATGGCCATGGCAGCACTTGACTTCTCCAGGGCCACAAAGGACAGCACAGTTCTCTTAGGACTGCCTGATTCCTGCGCGTGTCACCAGCACCCCGTCCTGGGCAGGCCTCAGGTGGGACTGCAGCGGCCAGGCTGTCAGGGAGTAAGAGTGTCCCCCACCTCCATCAGTGCTGGCTCCTTGCACAGCTCTGCTGCCTCGGTGTCGTCACTGTGTGTCCCTGTGGCCCTGGCTGTCTGCGCCCCAGGTCCATGCCCCACATCCTTCAGACACCAGAAGGAGGGACCCAACCACTTCTGGTACAAGGACGGGTCCTTGAGAGAGGGCGGTTTGGCTGAGCCACCAAAGGCCCCTTGTCCCCTGCTGAGCTCACTCGGTCCCCTTGCTGGCCTAGCAGTGCTCTGCCCTGTCGGGGCCCAGCCCTGAAACCCACAGGCCCCACGGCGGGGACACAGCCCTGCCCCTGCCAGCCCTCTGACAAATCAGCAGAGGCTGGAAACACAAAGTCCAAGGCAGAGAGGCAGCTTCTGCTCCATTCCTCGTCTTCAAAATAGGCCAAGAGCCGAAGAGTTGATTTTTTTTTAGAGGAACTCCAGTGAGTGGGGATATTTTTTCATTTGTTGCAGTGTCTTTTAGCAGCTTTCTCCTTCCCAAGGGTTTTCGTTTTCCACCCGAGTAATTTCCTTTCCCTCTAATAGCCCAAATCTAATGTAACTGCGGCTTCCAGACCTCGTCCTGCTGAGGTCAGCACGACCCGATCCCTCCGTGTGGTCCCTTTTAGTAACCTGAGGCTGTTCCCCGTAGATGTGCTGTACTGCCCAGAAACCATCCTGTCGCTGGTCAGGGTCCTGCGGAGGCTCTCTGCCTGCCGGAGGGGCCAGCGGGCTCCTGATGTCTACGTTGCCTTCACCGTCCGCAACCCAGAGACGTGCCGGCTGTTCACCACTGAGCTAGGTGAGCCCCCGCGCCCAGGAGCTATCTCCGAGAGGCCACCCAGGCTTGCAGGGCCACCGAGCTGTCCCCACAGGGCTCCAGGAAAAGAATGGGTCCTGGGGAAAAGCTAGTAAGCCCCACACCCCAAAGAAGTGTCTTGGGAACTTGCAGAGACGGGACGGCGAGTGGGGCGGGGCCACAGGGCAAGAGGGAGGCAGCTTGGTACAGTGACTGCAGTGACGGGTGTGAGACCTGCAGCCCTGCTGTGTGTGTCAGCAGGTTTCCTAAGCCCTTCAGCCTCGGTTTCCTTATCTGCAAAATAGAGGCGGGTGTCAGGGTGCCGGTCGGTGTCAGGCCCACCTGGCCATCCCACCAGCCACCCTCGTGGAGCTGGGCCGTCACTCACCTCCCCACGCCTCAGTGTCCTTCCTCACCTGCAGCCAGAGACACGCACCCCAGAGGGAAGCCCGTACACACCCGGACAGTGCCGAGCACGCGGGGCCTCTCAGGAACGGGGCAGCCACTGTTACAGGCACTCAGTAAGTGGAAGAGCAAGGTGATCTTAGAGAAGGGGTAGGCGGCCCACCCGCACACAGCCACCTGCTGTCCTCAGACCTGACACATGTCAGCCCCCAGCACCTGCGAGGGGTGTGCCGTCATCATCCCATCTCACGCACAAAGACACTGGGGCACAGGAAGGCCGAGCAGCCCCCAGGCTCCCAGGGGCCGCAGTCAGGCTGCCCAACCCACCCCGGACCACCTGCCTGCAACCCCCGGGGCACAGCAGGCCTGGCCAGGGCTTTCCATGTGCAACCTGCCGGCGGTGCAGAACCCTGTCTCTGCCCCAGCTCCCCGGGCACAGCCCCTCCTGGCAGCTGCCTGCATAGACAGACAGACGACCCAGATGCCCACTTGTGGCGGCAAGTTAACTACAGATCAAACGAGCAAGTGAGCGAACGAACACTCTCGATGCTCCGCTCACAGAGCGCTGTACGGCCTTTCGTAGAACGTCTGCAATGTCTTTTAAGTGAAAAAAGCAAAGTACCAGATACATATAAGCTTTTTTTTTTTTTAAAAGACAGAGTCTCACTGTCCCCCATAAGCCCATTCTTGTTTTAAAATAATAATTAGCTCGGCACAATGGCTCACACCTGTAATCCCAACTGCTCAAGAGGCTGAGGTGAGAGGATCACTTGAGCCCAGGAGTTCAAGGCCAACCTGGGCACCATGGCAAGACCCTGTCTCTAAAGGAAAAAACGTTTTAATTATAAGAACCATCTTCACATGAGTACACCTACAGGGGGAAATCGAGAATACATGCCAATTAACAGTTGTTACGCTGGGATGGTGGGATCGTAGAGACTTCTACACTTCTATGTCTGTACTGATTCATTTTCACAAGTACTAATTTTTCATTCATACCAAAAAACTGATTTAAAAAATCATCCCAGCTAGTGGCTCTTGAGACAGCTGTGCTTACGAGGAGGGCACAAGCCCCTGGAAGTTTTGTGAAGAGCAGGCCTGCGGGGCAGGGGCAGGCTGGGGCGTGAGGAAGGCCGGCTGCAGTCACTGCTGTGCAGACCACCTTGGCGGGGGCCCAGGCCTGCCCTAGGGGCGCCACAGAGAAGCCCAGGTCCTGCCCCAAATGCCCCATCCTGAGACGCATGTGCTGTTTCCAGGCCGGGTCGGGATCCGATGGGAAGTGGCACCTCCTCACCGCCAGCAGCTGTTTCCTTACGAAGAGCGCTCAGAGATGGCGATTCTGCAGCTCGTACTGTAGGCCCTGCGCAGGCTCCTGAAGGGTATTGTGAAAATTAAATCACTATCGTGAGAATTTTTGTGGGAAAGCAGATAAAACTTTCATTGGGGCTAGGTGCAGTGGCTCATGCCTGTCATCTTAGCACTTTGGGAGGCCAAGGTGGGAGGATCGCTTGAGACCAGGAGTTTGAGACCAGCCTGGGCACCACAGTGAGACCCTATCACTACAAAAAACGGGAAAATGTGCCAGGTGTGGTGCCGCTCGCCTGCAGTCCCAGCTACTCAGGAGGCTGAGCCCGGGAGCTGGGGGCTGCAGGGAGCAACAGTCGCGCCACTGTACTCCAGCCGAGTGACCGAGACCCCATCTCAAAAAAAACATAAACAAAAAGATTTCATTGGACTTGAATGTTTGAAGAATGTTAAATCACAGACCACAAACAGTTCCAATAAAACTGTTGACATGTGTGGGTGCCCCTTTCTGTCAGCAGTCCCAGTTCTTAAGGAAATCACCATAAATCAGAAACGAAAATTTCGGCTCAAAGGCAAGCATTTCCTCTGTGCAGATAACATGTATATCAAGTATGGCGTCCCCCAGCCTGGACACTGAGTTCCCTGTGAAGCCGAGCCCAACGCAGGCGTGACACACCGCGCTGCACCTACAGCGCCGCGGGGGCCGTTTCCAGGGCAGGAACACGACAGGCAGAGCGGGGAAGGGCAGACGCCGGGGACAGCAGCACAGAGGATGGATGTTGAGTGTCCCATGAGTAAGAGAAACATAACCCACAGGAGAGAAGCACAGAACAGGAGAGAAAAAGAGGCCGCGCCTCGGAGCCCGCAAGGAAGCCAGCACGGACCGCGGCTTCCCAGGACACCACTCCTGGCCGTTAGAGCTTTATTCACGTTTCAGCCTCTGACCACCAGGCGGCGCTGCTCGGGGAGGTCTACCCTGGGACTCGGCTGGTGGGGGAGAAGGGCCCAGGGGATCCTGGGTTTTAGTCTCTGGCCCCGGGGGTCACGTGTCCATAAGCAAAGGGAGCACAGTCCGCGTCCAGCTCTCATCCCACCGAAGCTGCTCTGACTCCCGGAGGTTCTTCCGGAACTGGCTGAGTTTGCCAGCAGGATCGGGAAACTTTGAGAAAAGCATCTATAAAAGATCAAATACAAGAACTTAGCTCATTGTTCCTCCCCACCCCAGCCCAGGAGACCGCCTAACTGACCCCAGGTCCCCGAGCCAGCAACGCCCCTCCAACATGCCCACTCCCTCACTGGGCACCCACGGCCTCTCACACCCTGGCAATGCTCCATCTCCTGCTTGACAGCGAGTTTTCTGGAAACGTCCCTGCACGTCCTGCTCTCCCGCACTCCATGCCCTGGAGCACCTCCTGGCCTGTGTTCCTTCCCCCAGGAGCACCTCCTCCCAGCCTCTGGCCTGCACGGCCCCACCCGTCTGCTGGGATGTCTGTGTTCTTTCCAGCCTTGCCGAACTGTCTAAATCAGGGATCGGCACTCTACAGCCTGCAGGCCAAACCCAGCCGGCCACCCATCTTTGTAAACCAAGTTTTACTGGAACACAGCCATGCCCTTTCTTCAACAGGTGGTCTGTGGCTGCTTTCACGCTATAGCAGAGTCGAGTAGTTCTGACGCGACTGTATAATAAAACCTAAAAGATCTTCTACCTGGACCTTTATGGAAAAAGTCTGCCAGTATTTCAGTTGTCAAGAATGATGATGTAGGCCGGGCGC
>NW_012148285.1:3351941-3369931 GCF_000956105.1 Propithecus coquereli | reverse complement strand
AGTGAGACTCTGTTTTAAAAAAAAAAAAAAAAAAAAGAATGATGATGTATTACTTTCTGGAACAAGAAATAAGCATCCAGGTGGACATGGTGGCTCACAACCGTAATCCTAGCAGTCTGGGAGGCCGGGGCAGGAGGATCACTTGGGCTTAGGAGTTGGACATCAGCCTGAGCCAAGAGCCAGACCCCATCTCTACTGAAAACAGAAAAATGAGCCAGGCGTGGTGTGCACCTGTAGTCCCAGCTACTTGGGAGGCTGAGACAGGAGGATGTTTGAGCCCAGGAGTTGGAGGCTACAGTGAGCTACGATGACACCACGGCACTCTATGGCACTCTAGCCGGGGCGACAGAGTGAGACTCTGTCTCAACAACAAAGAGGAAGCAAGCCTCCTTTGCAGAATCCCACCCGTCTCTCAAGGCAGGTTCAAGGAGCTCCTTTCACACCCACTCTCACTCCCTGGATCCCGATCGCGCCCTAGACTGCAGCCCAGCCCACCTTGTTCTGGCTTCATCTGTGTGTTGTAAGCCCCATAAAGCCAGGGGGCAGGCGGGCGCATGTCCTAGTTTTCCTGAGCCCACTGGTCGCTTGAAGCAGGACAGCACAGCAGGCCGGCCTCTGTGACCTCTGCTCCCTTCCCCAGCCTCTCCTCCAGCCCGGACGTAGTCCCACCACGGCTGCGGGAAGCAGTAATCGGGGATCACAGCTCAGGGCCCATCTCCAAAACCCCAAGCCCTGGAGCAGGGCCCGACGCGGCTACCTGCAGCTGAGCTGCCAGTTCCTCCGAGTCCTCGAAGACCAGGCCGTTTTCTTCGTGTTTCACAAGCTCATGCAAACTGCGGAGAGAACAAGGGGCCCGAGGGCTGCCTGGAGAGGGAACCGGACCCCGTGGTGCCCACCCGCCCCGCCCACCCACAGGCAGGCAAAGCCGGGGCAGGAATAGCCAGCTTGGTCCAGCGAGCCTGTTCCGATTTGGCGTCTGAGTAGGAGAAGGACCTGGAAGGATGCGCGTGAAAATGTCCAAACCGGTTTGGACAAGGGGTCCTAAGGGGACGTGGACCTTTTGTGCTGCGTGCTCTTCGATGAGAACGTTCTCAGGAATTATTTCTGCCTTATTGTTCTTAACCCCATGCCCAAGAAACAAGGTAAAGGCACCCCTGCCCCTGGGGACTGGCCCGGCACACTAAGGACGGCTTCTCTGGGTCACCAGAAGGTCTGGTCCCAACACGACCCAGCTCACGCGAGGGTCTGACATCTCGAACTCCCCATCCAGAGGCTGCTCCTGAGCAGGGCTGAGTGCTCAGCACGCTGGGGCTGCTGTTTCTAGAACTTCTAACACTGCCCTTTCCAAATACCCATCTTTGCCGGGTCAGGTGGGGTCTCAGAATTACACTCATTTAACTGATTCAAATCCAGCTATACGAGCTCAGCCAAAGGGGACGTGGGGAGAGAGAGGGAAAGAGAGATACAACCACACGAGCTGCGCAGGCAGTTCAGCCACCGTTCTCCATGACAGTGAGCAAAACACACCCTGCTCTCGGCCACCTGTCTGTGCGGGGCTGACTGAGGTGACGCCTTGCTGGTGGCGTGTCGCGAGCAGCTCAGACTGCAGTGGTTCCCCCTCGGCTACTGATTTGAGAACCTAACCCCAGGAAGACTCAGTTTCCACTCCTACCACTGGAAGTTCACGGCACACACGGGCAAACAGCACCCGAACATGTCCACCACCTTCATGGGCAGGTCCAGGCCACTGGAGGATTTGTGCAGACAGACACCCAGGTCCGCCGACCCTGCGGGGAGAAGGGGCAGTCAGTGCCGGCCTCCACCCTGGGAACACAAGTCCTTCCAGGACAGTGGAGCCGCACCTCCACAGGGAGCGGAAATCGGCGACGTCCCCGACAGCCCCAAATACAAGTGGCTTAAGTTGGCCCCACAGCCTGGCCAGGGGCAGGGAGCTGCTGGTGCTCCCAGCTGCCACGCCTGACATCTATAAACTGCCAGTTACTTGACTTTCGTATTTCAGTTGACTCAGTTTCTCTACTTAACCACAACTTACTTTAAAAGAACTCCTAAGCGGTTATTGTTAATGGGTACAGAGTTTCTGTAGGAGGTGATGAAAGAGTTTTGGAAACAGACAGTGGTGATGGTTGTACAACACTGTGAATATAATGAATGCCGCTGAGTCGCACACCAAAAATGGTTAAAACGGCGAATTTTGTTATATATATATCTTACAGCAATGATTTAAAAAAAAGAACCCACAGCAGACCCCCAAAAAAACCAGCTGCCACTGTGAAAATAAAGCCAAATAAACAACTTAACATTACTAAAAACTGGCTAGAAACTTCTGCCTGCCAGAGGCTCTCCACCCAGGCTGCTTCCTGGAGGCTGGAAGATGAGGCGTTAGAGACGGTCAACGGCGAGCCTCGACGCCCCGCTCAAAGCAATCAAGGGAAAGAGACGTCTCGCTGGCGGAGGCAGTGCCGTGTGACACGCTATCCCTGCACCTCCCAAAGCCATGGCCCTCCCACACCTGGGGACGGTGGCCCCAACCCCAGGCCCTGGCCTTCTGCAGAAGGGAGGGCAGGACAGAATGGAGTGAGGGGTTGGAGGCCAAGAGGCCAGGGCCTCCTAGAACCTCAGCAAACAGCCTCAGGGCCACCAGCCAGGGCGGGGCCGGTACACACAGCGGCCTCCTCTCAGGAGCTCAGCCCAAGATCTTAAGTGGCCTCAGGCAAGGCCCAGTCCCGCCTGAGGCCTGCCAGTGTTGGCTGCTGAGCTGAGAATGGCTTTTCCATCTTGAAAGGGTTATAAAAACAGTATAGGAGGCCCTAAAGTCTTTACTGACTGGCCCTGTTTGGAAGAAGTCTGCTCCCTGCCCCAGGGAACTCCCTTTAAACACCGCCCTCCCTGAGGCCTCCCGAGTGGCCGAGTGGCCGCTTACCTAGCAGCAGCGGGTAGTCCTCGGCCTCCAGCCAGGGCGTGCAGACCTGGACGCGCTGGAAGCTCTTCTGGCCGATGAGGCGGCCGTAGTGGGCCTTCAGAGGCCCTTTGCCTTCGCAGAGAAAAGCAGACACTGCCACAGACTGGCCCCGCCCCTGTCCCTGCCTCAGGCCCCAGATGCTCCTGCTAAGATGCAAGCAGCCACCTTCCTAGAAGCCCCAGCCTTGGCAGCTCCAGGCAGGCCCCATCCCGGCCCCTTCCAGAAACAGCCCAAGAGCCCTGAGTCCCCCAGGGATGCACACTCTGACCGCTGAGGCCCTGCCACCTGCAGGCAGATGCCTCGTGCCGTGACCACAGCTGGACAAACGCTGGCCTGCACCAGAGCACCAACTGGGTAGATCCGGTTTCTCCATCTGTGCCATGTGCAGGGGGACACAGGGACTGCCCCTTCCCTGCCAGGGCCCCCATGCAGCATGATGTGTGCAGTGGGCGCCAAGGTGCCCCTGGAGCTGGGGCCAGGAGGGGAGAGAGGACAAGCCACTGGCCCAGGAATTCCCTCTGCCTTTCTCCCTTTCTCTGGGGCTTCGGAAGCAATTTCTCGCTGGCCAGTGGGCTCTTTCGTTTGAAAAATCCAGTGCTTGGAAACCACCAGAAAAGGGGCAAGCTCGGTATCTCTGCAGTGCTGCTACCTGAGATTCAAATCCGGGCTCCAACCCTGCTGGGAGGCCCCTCTGAGCCTCAGTTTCCCCCACGTGAAGCAACAGAAAACCCTACTGCAGAGCTGCAGCGAGGACTCCGAGACAAAGTCGCATGGAAAGCCCTGGTAGCAGCTGCAACTCACCCCCCACCGTCCCCCAGCTACACGCAGACGTCCGGTGTCCCAGGCAGTACCTGTTATCACGCAGACTAGAGAAGGAAGACTGTCCCCAGCAAGAGTCAGCTGTTCAAACTCTGTGTTTACAAAAACAAAGAAGCCATAACCAGGGTCACCCTGTCAGGTGGGCAAGGCGCTGCTCCACGGGGGCCGCCAGCCTCTGAGATACCCCCCAGGGCGACACTTCAGCTTGAGGGCCTGGCCACTCAGTGACCCAAACAGGGACTCGGAGTTGCCCGCCTCCACAGCCCCGCGTCCCTGAGCTGTCCTCAGGCCGGCCCACCCAGTGCAAGGCCAGGCGAGCATCTCCCAGCTCGGCGGCCCCGGTAAGCCCAGAACCCCCGACCACAGCCACACACCTACTTTCCAAAGCTGCCAGCAGGATGGAGAAGTCCTCGTCCTCTGTGAGAAAAGACTGGAGTGTCACAGGCTGTTTCTAGAACCCCCCCAGCTGCCACGCCCGCCCCTTCTCATCAGGCAAGGGGGCGGGGAGCACGCAGGCTCTCCGGTGTCTGTCTCGATAGCCCCAAGTGCCCCGGGGGCTGCACAGACCTGTCCAGCTCGTGCTGCTGACCAGCAGGGCCGGCCGCCCTGGAAGACACGTCACCATCCCACTCTGGGCGTCCCGCTCCGTGAAGGCTGACCTCTCCGTGGCCGGGTCCCCGGGGTCTGCGCTGAAGAAGCAGAGAAAAAGCCCGTGAGATGCCACAAAGCAGGCCCCGGCCCAGGACGGCCACCTCTCGCCACAGCGAGGCCCGCGGGCTCCTCAAGGTTGGGGTGCCCGGCCACGGCAGCAGCACCGGGCTGGCCCTACCACCAAGGTGTGGGCCTGCTCCCTTCAGCAGCACTTGCCGCCGGGTGCTAAGGTGACAACAGCAAACGAGACCGACCGGTCCCCTCCTCCGTGGGGCTCCCCATTCTCGCCGCTCCCGCAACGTAAGACTGGACGCTGTAATGCGCCTCCCACCCATACCGGGGACTGAGGGGCACACGACAGGACGTGTGGACAAAGGTCCCCTCCTAGCCCATGAGACACCCCAGGGGACACACAGGTCCGCTGACCCTGCCATGGGCACAAGAACCCGCTGGCAGGAGGGTAAGATAGCACAGGGGTCGGCAAACATTTCTCAAAGGGCCAGAGAGTGAATACTGTAAGCTCTGCGGGCTGGACGCTCCCTGCTGCAGACCCCACGCTGCCGTTGCAGCTCGAAAGCCGCCACAGCCACACGGAAGGGAACGCGTGTGCCGTGTTCCAGTGAAACTGCAAAAACAGGCAGCAGGCCTGCGGCCTTTGCCAGCCACTGGATTCACGGGTTCCCAGGTCTGCAGGGGGAGACAGGACAGGCCAGGACGGCAGGGATGTGAGCGACGGCAGCTGAGGATGCGGCCTACCAGGCCCGGAACGCAGCGTGGGTGCGGCCCAGCTTCATGAAGAGCTCGTGCTGCAGGTCCAGGGGTGTCTCCTTAAAGAAAGCTGCCGGCTTGTCGTAGACGGTCACAGCTCTGCAACGAGATCGTTGTGGTGGGGACTCTGGGGAGGAGTGGAGCGGGGCCTACGAATAGTGGATCCAGGCGAATCCAGAAAAAGGACGCTTGGGGAACCCAAGTCTCAGTGACAGTAAGAAGCTTTAGAATTACTTGGGAAAGTGCTGAGAGATGCTCTAAGACCAAAACTGCCTGGACCTCTTGCCTGACCCGGAAAGAAACGCCACCTCCTCCGCCCTCGGCTTCCTGAGACCAGTTTCCATCTCCCGTCCCTTCGTATCTCAAGATGCCTCGCCAGATGCCTCGGTAGCAGGCACTGCACTCTCGTCCCAGCCAACCCCGGGACCTGCCCTGGGGCTGACGTCATCCCAGGCCTGCGTACCTGATGCCCCAGTTCTCCGCCAGGTCTTCCCGCATGGCGCTGGTCACACACAGGTTCACATGGGACAGGCGTCCAAAGAGCTTCTCGTACCTGACAAGACATGTCCCTGATCAGCCTGGAGCCCCGGACAGGCCCGACCACCACAACTGCAGTGTGACTCGACACCCCTCGACACAGAGGAGGCTGCAGAGCTGGGGTCTCCCGGACCTTCCCAGAGCTTGCGCTTCCGGGGCTCCACCCACACCAGTATTATTTCAGACCTTCCTCCGTGTCATACCACTTTCCAGCTTAAATACAACTGCATTAAAAGGAAACCATATATCACTGCCAAAGTGAAAGTCCAGCCTCTCTTGCTGTAAGAAGAAATACAATAAAAGCCTCATTGCCAGATCTCAGCCGCCCTGTGCCCCTGCAGCAAAAGCTGTGGGGCTTGCTCTCAACGTGGTACAAGGGGACTTCCGTGAGTGTCAGGGGTATTAAAGACACGTTAGCTCCAAGCTGAGACTGAACCCTGATTGCAGGGGAGAACCGGAAAGGGGATTGAGCGAGTCTAGGTTATTTAACACCGTTGGGATATTATAGGCTGTTCCACCCTCAAGACCCAGAGAAAGCTCTAAAATGGGACTGCCTAGGGCTGAATTTTGGTCCTCACACGTATTAGCTATGTGGCAAGAGGCAGAATTGCTTTCAGCCGCGGTTTCCTGACATGTGAAAGGAGAGTAATCACAGGACAGCCTCACTGCAGTGCGTGGAGACTGAATGCGATAAAATGCAGAAAGGGCCTGGCCTGGGCCCCAGCAGGCAGCAGGTGCTGCCACTGCTGCTGTGACCACTGCCAGTGAGCAGGCCCATCGGGGCAAAGGCCGAAGCTGCCGACGGCCTGCGGCTGGACGTGCACGCCAAGGCAGGTGTCATACTGGGGCCCAGAGTACAACAAATGACCCTTCCTGCTCCGGGTCCAACCTGCTCCGACAGTTGCGCGCATCAGCTGCGGCGGCTACGGCCCACTTCTCCACCTCTCATCAGCCCCCGGTTTTTATTCGGGGATCTGCCCTCATACACTCTCTGTCCTTGGGGTCTGACGCACCGGGGACCCAGCTCTCAAGGGAGTGTGCACTTGCCCCAAGCCTGAGAAAACAGGGATGGCGGTCCCTGCCTCAGTGGGCAGATCAGAGAAGGGCAGGTACAAGGCTATCAGAGAGGCTCACTGTCCCCACCAAGCCCTGAAGGGGTGGGGACGAGAGGTAGGCAAGCTCCCGGAACCACCAAACACCGCCAGAAGGGAGTGTGAAGAGATGTGAGCCAGGCCCCAGTGACACTGTCGGGAGCTCAAAGCCAGCCGCTTCTCGGGACCTTTCAGTTTCACGGATCAGCAAATGCCCCCCTTCGCTGTGCCTGTTTCTATCACTTGTAACCAGCATCCGCCTGATGCGCAGCCCTGCCCTACTCCTCCAGAGCATGCAGGGAACCAGTTTCCGGAGCCACACAGGCCCTTCTTCCCACCCACCCTCATGCAGTTTTGGGGAAGGTATTTGCACCCTCCCCCCAGACTCACCATTTGGCCAGCAGAACGAGGGGGTGGTTGGGGCCATGCACCAGACCCATAATGGAGTAGCCATAGTTGTGCCAGTCGATGACGAGTTTGCTTCCACAAAGGCAGCCCACAAACCAGCAGACGGCAATGCTGGGCAGGCCTGGGGGGTTCTAGGAGAAAGAGTCTTGAAGGAAGAGGAGGAAACCCAGACCATGCTCAACAATAAACTTGAGTGAAAACAGTTGCAACCCACATGGCAAGAGGTCATTATCTTTAAAGAGCTCTTGATAATAAGCAGAAGACAGACCCTCTCTGCCACCAAAATAGGTGTCAAAAGTCATAAAAGAAATCGAAGTGACCAGCATGAAAAGTCCAAGATCATTAATAAGCAAGGAGACAAAAGATGGAACAAAGACATGCCATTTGTCACCAATCAGAATGCAAACTGTAAAAACGCCTAACAGCAGCTGGTAGTGAAGGAGGAGAAGAGACACCTCCACCCGGTGTGGGATAAAATGGACAACCTTACTCTAGGGCTATCCAGTAACATACCACAACATTTTACAAGTATGGAAACTCTGATAGAGCAATTCCACTGCTAGGAATTTATCCTAAGAAACTGGACGTGTGTAAAAGATGGATGTTCACTGTGCTCTTAGCGGCACTTATTTGTAAAAGTAGAAAAATCAGGAAGATTCTATCCATTGAGATGAGACTAAATAAATACATTATGGTACATCAAATATTGGAATTCAGTGCAGCCCATTAAAAAGAAGATGCTTCTATATGTTAAAAACTGACGGAAGAGAAAGGTTAAAAGCATAACTCTAGAGCTAGACTGACTACCTAGGTTCAAATCCTGACTCCACCACTTCCTAGCTGTGTGACGAAGGGTTACTACTTACAGAACCTCTCTGGGTCTTAGTTTCCTCATCTCTAAACTGTAGGAAATACAAAAACCTACTTCTTAGGGTTGTTGCGAGGATTAAACAACTCAATACATATAAAACACTTAGATACATGATAAACGTAATGTAAGACGCCATCTGTAATAACACAGAAAAACAGTATGGACAGGCACCATAAATAGAATGGACATGTACCATAGGTTCCTAATCCTGTTTTTAAAAGTTCACATATACACGCACACGAATATACAATGTATTATCAATCTGTGCATTTTTAAAAGGTGGGAAAATAAAGAAAACTGTTAATAGTGGTTCTCACAGAGGAGGCAGAGGCTGACACATACCTGGAGAAAGATGTAGGCTGCTGGCTCCCTCCACATCAACATCCACAGCAAGTGCACTGCCTGAAACACAACTTTGACTCCGTACTGGAGAACTCGGGGCCCAACTGCAAGTCAGAAAACGCCTATGACTACCAAAGGAGCTTCTGGCAATCTGCAGGCTTCACACACACACACGCATGCACGCACATGGATTCAGAGGAATCTAGAATTGACTGCATCCTACCTGCAAGATTCTGAAGTTCTGTCAGCTGCACAATTTGAATTCTGTCACTCTGCAAGAGTTCATCATGGGGTTTGGAGTCTGAAAATGAGAATGTTCCCTTTAATGTACCAGATGTGGCAATCTACTTTAAAGTCAGATAATCTCCCAGCTCAGGCTGAATGGTGGAGAGTGTTTTGGAAAATAAGACTTTTCAAAACCTCTGTTCCTCACTAGCCAGAGCAGAGAATAAGGCCAAGTCTTATCCAGATTCCGCTAGAATGCCCACCGAAAGAGGGCCCAAATGTTATCCACCATTATTTAACATGATGCCTGGCACATAGTAGTAGGCACTTAATTAAACTGATCTGAATTTCCTGGATGGTGGGATTTTCCCACCTCGCAGAGATCCCCAGGAAGCGCCACTCTACCTCCACACCCTGGGATAGCCAACTCTAACCAGCGACCCAAGGCAACCAATGCTGTTCCCATTTTTCCCTGAGATGAGGTTGCGCTACCCTCTAAAGATATCAAAATAGAGAATAATGAAGGGGCAGGCATCCCTGCCCTGCACACTTGGGGGCAAAGGTGGACATGAGAAGCAAATGAAACACCTCCTGCCTGCAGAGCTCTGCGCTGAGGGATGAGGAATGAGAAAAGATGTGTCGCCCATCAGCTCAGACACTGCATGACAAGGGTAGTTGCACACAGATCTGGCTACCAGCACTGGCCCTGGAGTTCCCCACACCTGGGTTACAGCCCCAGTCTTTCCACTTACTAGGAGAATTAGTGAGACCATGCAATGGATGGACTTAACTTAGCACAGTCCTGACATAAGGCAAGCGCTCCACTAACTTTTGCTGTTCCTAGCGAACCACCCAGCAGAGGCTCGACAGAAACCTGGAAACCGCCATCCAGGCCAGAACCCGCTCGTGCTATCTCGGAGAGCTGGCCAAAGCGGGGGACAAAAGGGGGGACTTCGGTCTCCACCCCCTGGTCAGAGCCCAGGGCCTAAGGCTGAGAGCACCTTCCCTCCCTCCGGCACTCACTGCAGAACCCCAGGAGGGTCACGGAGAAGCCGTGCTTGGCCAACGACAGCGCGTGGTATTGCATGCGGGGGCTGCGGCCCACGTCGCCCAGCACCACGACGAGTACGTGCCGGGCCGCGCGCTCCCGCCGCCAGCGCTTCCAGCTGCCCAGCAGCAGCAGCGGCAGCAGCAGAGACAGCGCCAGCAGGACCAGACAGGGTGCCGCCATCTTGGCGAGCCGGCAGCCGTCACGTGACCGCTCTTCTGCAGGCCCCGGTGCTCTGTGCGCAGCCGCAGATGGAGCTTCCGAGTTGGGCGGGGCTGGCGGTGTGGGTGGGTTCCACACGGGAAAAGTCATCAGGCAGGAAAGTTACCTCTTCATTTTTCAGGGTGTTGGTTGCTTGAATAAGACATTTAAAATATAAAGAGGGAAAAGGACACAATAGAAAGTAAAAACCATAATAATTTTTTTCAATATCCATAGTTAGAAGGGAACATTTCCCCACTGACACTCCAATGTCACCTCCCAAAGTAGCCACGGAAGAGTTTAGTGAGCGTCCATGTGACAGCCTTTTCCCCTTGAAAGCGGTTCCTTGCTGAGAAACGTTGATAGCACATCGGTGAAGCCACCTCGTTGCCCCCCACCCTTGGCAGCTGCCACAGAACCTGCAGTGCCACCACCCAGACCCCTGTTCAACAAACAAACGAGACAGCGCCTCCTCCCTTGATAAGAGCCCATGGCAGCACCCGCTAGACAGGGCTCCCGTGATGACGTGGCTCCTAGTGTTCCCAGAACTCGGCTCAGAGCTTGGCACACTCTCATCTGCCTTTCACAATAGCACTGTGACCCACCTTCTTATGGATTAGAAGGTAAAGGGCACACCCTGAGCCAGACCTTGAAACCCGAGCGTTCAGGTGGAAAGGAAGGAAGAGTAAATATGCACAGATGGAAGGGATGGGCAGGCGCTCTTGGGCAGCAGCATTAAACCTCCAGTGCTTCAGAGAGTCCTCTGCCTCCAGGTTGCGTGGGCTGGGGGTGGGGAGCCGGACACTTCCCCTGCCCAACTCTGTCCACTCCTGTGATAGGATGGGCGGGGATCTGGGACCTCAGCCTCAGGGTTTCTGGCTCCCGCTTGACCTTAGGCAAGTCATTCCATATCAATGTGCTTTCCTCGCCTGTGGATTAAGAGAGTGGGACCTCATAGCTTAGAGTCCTCTTGCTCTGATGATCTAAGAAGATTAGGACCAGGCACCATGGTGATGACAAACCAAGAGTAGACAGGTGAAACCTGGGGGGGGGAAGGAGTTGCACTTCTGTCTCTGGGAAGAGAGGGGTGGAGGCATCGCCAGGGAGGGCCACTTCAGCACTGGGCCAGCCTCGCTTGCCCTGCTTGCTCACTTGGTGTCCATGCCACGTGAGATCCAATCCTCCCAATGATCAAGAAGGTATTGATAAGTCACTTAACCCCCTCAGAGCCTCAGATTTCATTCAGGGTAGTTGAGTACCCGCTTCAGGGGTTGTCTTAAGGATTAACAGAAGTAATGGCAATGACATCTTCCCCTGGGACATGTGTTCTCAAGGGTGCACCCAAGGGGGAAATATGGTTCTTGGGGAGTAAAAAATTCTCATTCTTGTTATGTATAAAGCGTAGACATAAAGGCAGTGCACAGTTTACAATAGACCTGCCATAGTAAAATTTCATGGAGGGGTGCATGAGGAATCCTCATACACTGCTGTGGGAATGTAAATGGTCCAGCCACTGCGGAAAACAGTTTGGCAGTTCCTCAATAGTTTCAGCATAAAATTGCCACATGGTCCAGGAATTGCATTCCTAGGGATATAACGAAGAGAAATATAACGAAGAGGATTGAAAACAGGTTTTCAAACAAAAACTTGTAAACAAATGTTTATAACGGCACTACTCACAAGAACAAAAAGGAAACAACCCAAATGTCCATCACCAGATGAATGGATGAACAGAATGCAGGCTACCCATACAATGGGGTATTCTTCAGCCATAAAAAAGAATAAAGTGCTGCTATGTGCTACAACACGAATGAAATTTAAAAACATTACACTGAGTGGGAGAAGCCAGACACAAAAGGCCACACATTGGAAGATTCCATTTATAAGAAATATCCAGAACAGACAAATTCATAGAGACAGAAAGTAGATCGGTGGTTGCCAGGGACTGAGGAAGGCGATGGGGAGTGACCGCTAATGGATGTGGGGTTTCTTTTTGGGGCGATGAAAATATTCTGGAATTAGACAGTGATGGCTGCACAACTTTGCAAATATACAAAAAAACCACTGTGAAATTGTACACTTTTAAGGGTGAGTTTTATGATATGTGAATTATATCTCTATAAGCTTGTTATTTAAAATTTTTCAGGAATAAAATGTCTAAAAACACTCGAGGGGTGGAGGAAAGGGCAATAATGAAGTGAAAAGGTTGAGAAACCCTAACCTAGAGCCCACAAAGAGCATCAAATACACATGTTAGTGTTGTTATTTTTATTACTATTACAGATCTATAATCTCTTTTTTTATTTTTTATTTTTCTGAGGCAGGGTCTTGCTCTGTTGCCCAGGCTGGAGTGCAGTGGCAGCATCATAGCTCACTGCAGCCTCCATCTCCTGGAGTCAAGCAATCCTCCTGCCTCAGCCTCCCAAGCAGCTGGGACTCTAGGAGCCCATCACCACACCAGGCTTTTTTAATTTTTTGTGGAGATGGAGCCTCAGTATGACCCAGACTGGTCTCGAACTCCTGGCCTCAAGTAATCCTCCTGCCTCAGCCTCCCAAAGTTGTAATCTCTTAACTGAAGCCCTTGGAGCCAGATATGTTTCTGAATTCAGAGATTTTTGGATTTTAGAAAAATAATATGGTGCACATACACATAACAGTCCCAGCGAGGTTTGGGACAGCACTCAATAAGCCAACATTAGAATTTCTGCAGCGAAACAGATGTGCATCACACCGATGTGTGAGTGAAATAAATGGGGCCTCTAGGTCCTCACTGTCTGCTGCGGTTCGAATGTGTCCCCCAAAGATCACACTCTGGAAACTTAATCCCCAGTGCAACAGTGTTGAGAAGTGGGACCTTTAAGAGGTGATTAGGTCAGAGGGTAGATCAGGTTCCGGGACTGATGCCCTGATTGCAAAAGTGGACTCCTGGTAACCGCATGAGTTTAGCTCTTTCCCCTTCCTTCCCTGTCTCTCGCCCTTCCTCCATCGGATGACGAAGCATGAAGGCCCTCCCAGATCTTGGACTTCCCAGCCTCAGAACCATGAGCCAAATACATGTGTTTTCTTTATAAATTACTCTGTCTCGGGTATTCTGTTGTAGCAGCACAACACAGACTAAGACAGTGTCCAGTGCAGCCGCTACATGCGGCCACCATGCCCTTGAAATGTGGACAGTGTGCATCGAACCGTGCAGTGAGTGTAAAATACTCACCAATTTCAAAGACTTAGTATGAGAAAAATGGGAACTAATCATTTTTATATTGATGACATGGTGAAATGATCATATTTTAGATATATTGGGTCAAATAAAATAGATCGTTGAAATTAATTTCACCTTCTTATTGCTGCTTATCAGGATGTGGCTAGCGGAAATTTTTGGAGTACATTCATGGCTTGCCTTTGTAGTTCCAACTCTGTTTCTCTTGGCCGGTGCCTCTCTCAGGAAGCTTGCCTCAGCTCAAGGTAGGTGTGCCCTCAAATGAGTTTGTTCCAAATTTATTTAAAACAAACAAAATAACTTTGATTTTCAGGGCTTTTTCAGGATTTCTGAGTTGCAATTGCTATTGCAGATCAAAGATCGAGCCTTTGACCTGGAGAACCGGGGCCAAGAAGTGCAGGGTGGGCCCCTCTCCCCAGCCTGTGGCCAGTGGGCTCGCGCCCAGGACTGGCCTGAACGCCACCCCCTTGACGACAGCCCCCTGCAGCCGCCCTTCCGAGAGCCCTTTGCCCAGGCCACCCCAGGCTTCTGGGCAGTCCTGCCTGACCACTTGTCTGCAGGTCTGCTGGGGGAAGGCGGGAGGAGGAGGCGGGAGGAGGGTGTGCAGAGGCTGTCTAGCCCGGGCCACAGATCTTGGTGCTGAGCACGCAACCAGCCGCAAGCAGAGGCCAGCCATGGCCAGCCCGGAGCTGGTGCTCCTGCTCTTACTGACAGCACTGCCACCTCTGTGGCCCTCCTCACTGCCACGGCTGGACACTGCAGAGGGTAAGGCCACCATTGCAGGCCTGATCCTGTCTGCGCTGGAGAGAGCCACCTTCTTCCTAGAGGAGAGGCTGCCCGAAATCAACCTGGATGGCGTGGTGGGGTTCCGGGTGCTGGAAGGTGGGTGAGCCCCTGTTCCCCTGGACTGGCCCCTGCGAAAACCAGCCCTCTGCTTGGTCCCGTGCCCTGCTCTGCACATCTGGGAGCTGCAACCTTCTGGCCCCAGAATAGCCTGCTTTGGCTATGGGGAAAGAGGAGGCGGTGGGCTTGCTCTTCCTGGGGGTCTGGGGCCAGCCGGTCATCATTGAGCTTTTTAGAAGTAGAAAGGACTTAAAGCAACATGGGAACAGATTTGGAAATTATTATTTATGGGAAGGAAATGATCCGTTTGACAGCCCCCCACCCCACCCAGACATGCCACAAACAAGGGGTCAGGGAGCGTGCTGCTTTAAGGGGTACTTGTGGGAGGGCCCCTCCCCTTGCAGGAGAGCAGCTGCAGACAAGACTGGGGACCCTCGAGGTCAGGTTCCAGCCCCAGCTTCCTCTGCGTCCAGCCAAGCCACTGAAGGTTCTGTGAAAACAGCTGTTTGCTTATCTTTGAGAGACATAAGATCCCCGAGAAGGAGGCTGGAGGCAGGCCAAGGCAAACAGGGAGACACACACACACACACACACACACACACACACACACGTGCACACAGACGCGCACATAGACACACACACACCAGAGCTGCAGGGAGCCCCTCCTACAAACCACCCTGACCAAAGCGGCAGAGCCCTCAGGCTCGGTGTCAGCGTGGGCTCTGGCCTGGCGCCAGCTCCCAGGCCGGGACGTGGACATCTCCCCAACTCCACTCTCTGCTGCCAGCACAGTTCTCCACCCACCCAGGAGCAGGAGGAGCAGGAGGGCCCAGGACAACCTGCTCCCTCTTGGCCATGTGGCCTCCCCCGTGTCCCTTCCTCACCCATGGAGAACCCCAAGATCCTGCCCCTTCTGCCAGGCCAGGGCTAGGGCAAGGCAGGGGACACACCTAGGGGCCCGGCACTTAACTGCAGCACTGTCTAGTGACTGCTCTGCAAAGTAAGGACAATCATAATCTCACATTACGGGCCGGCTTCCCCTCCGGCACAGCAAGCACTGTGCCGAGGGACCACGGCACTTTTAGGGGCCCATGAAAATGTTTTATTTCTTTTAAAATAAGAAGAAAGAAATGAACTTTTAAATGGAAGAAAATGTTTTAAAATACAAATGTACTCGGCTTTATACCGTCAGAGCTGTACAATGTAATCTGTCATGTATCTTTCTAATAGAGGAAGGGGCCCATGAGGGCTGAGAAGCGGCCCTGCACGCAGACGTTGGGTGCTCCCCGGGCATCTGCCAAGCGGCTCAGAGGTGGGGAAACTGAGGCACAGAGTTCAGGGGCCTCCCAATGCCTCACAGCTAATGGGCGGTGGGTCTAGGGTTCAGATCCACCTGGCATACCAGCCCCCGGGGACCAAGTGGCGCTGCATTGACTCGTGTCCATCCTTGGTGCCACGCACAGCACCAGGTGTGCAGCAGGTGTTGAATAAGCGCTCATGAAACTGAGGGACAGAATCTCATCAGCAGCAGCCCCAGAGGTCTATGGCTCCTTACGGAGAGAGATGGGAGGGGCAGGTGGCTGCCACGGGGGCAGGAGCTTCCGGCCGCATGTGCCGTTCCCAGGAGGCTGCTGGATGCTGGCACACCCTGCGTACGTTGCATGGGGTACTTTGCTGCCTTCTCTCCACATCGCTGAGGCTACATTCATGATTGTTGTCCACTTTCTACCAATAAGGGGGTGAGGTTCTCTTAGCCATTACTGGGCAGCATTGACCGGCAATGTGGCCCCACATAACAGCCCCAGACCAGCTGCCCCTCCTCAGAGCCGCAGTGAGCCTGGCTTCCCCGCTGCTTGCATCCCCTCCACGGCTCCGCGCCTTCCCCTTGCGAGATCCATTGCTGCGTAGCTGATCTCCCAGGATCTTAGCTGCTTGGAACGGCGACAACAGCGAGCCGCCCCCAGAAGGGAGTGAAGGCAGCGCAGTCGGTCCAGAGCAGGGCTTCAGAGCCCGCCTGCCTGGGTTCGAATCCGGATCTCCCCGCACATCAGCCCTCCAGGTGGATGGGAGTGCCACCTGGGGTCACGTATGTCATCCCACCTGTAGGGCTCAGCACTTGTTAGCTGTTAGTGCTTCTGTCTGTGAAAGCATAGAGCGTCCTCGACTAAGGGCAGCGACTCCCTTGGCTGCCTCTTTCCAAACAACGAGCTCCAGGTGGGCAGGCTCTGGGTCCCGCTGGACTTTGTAGACCCGGAGCAGGCACAGGAGGAGACGCTTTGACATGCCCAGGCCCCTCCCTATGGGCACTCCCAAGCCTGTGCTTCTTCCCTGAAGGTTTGCGCGGGGAGGGAGCCAAGGGCGTGGGGGTCAGAGAGCCTGCAAGACACACGGACGGCATCCTCCTTAACCTAATCCACTCGCCCTCGCCTTTCTACCTGAGGGCAGCTACCCCACCTCCTCTCTTACCCCTCAGCCCTGCACTGATGCTAGCCCTCACGTCTCCCCGCTTTCTGGCTACTTCTTGTCCTCTCCCCCCATCACCATTCTCTCCCACCCCTACAAGGCCACTGCTAGCCCACAGTATCTTTGTGGGAATTAGAAAAAGGCACCCCCTTCTGCAAGTCACTTGACTGCCATCTGCTGGGAAATTGTCTTAGTACAGATATAAACCCATGATATGACTGTATCACCCTTTTCTGTAGTACACAACCAGCACAACTGTACACAGTGGCTCTCCACCCTGCAATCTGAATCCCTCCCTCATTTTTCCTCATGTATAGCAGACCCTAAGTCTCCTTAATTAACACTAGTGGCTGAACTTCACTAAGTGCTGACTTTGTACTATGGATAATACTAAATCCTCTCTACACATTAGCTCATTTAATCCTGACAACACCCCTCCAAGAAGTAAGGACTATTGTTATCCCCATTGTACAGATGGAGAAAGTGAGAAGGAGAGAAATGAAATGACTTTCTCTGGTTACACAAGAAGGATTTAGAGTCAGGCCCAACCTCCAGAAACCAAGTTCTTGGCTACCACCTTCCACCACCCTGACCCCCACACCTATCGCCCGGATCAGCCCCACAAAGGCCCAATTTCCAGTAAGCTCAGCAAATCCCTCCCCCCTGTGTGCGGGGAAGGCAGGGAGGCTCACAGGAAACATCATAACTTAGGATATTTTTTCCCACCCAAATGGCTTGTCAGATGGTGGAATGAACGAATTCTGCTCCCTCCCAGGGCAGCTAAGAAGCGTCCAGGCACAGTGGGCCCAGGACCCCCTGCTGCAGCCGCTGAGCCTGCGAGTGGGGACGTTGGCCGCGAAGCTGGAGTCGCTCCTCCAAAGATCCATCTTCTACCTGAAGCTGAGTGACCCCGAGTACCTGAGAGGTAACCACATGGGCGGGTCCCATTTCCAGGAACGTGTGGGCTCCTCCTGGTGCAAGGCAGGGTCAGGACAGTCTGTAACCTGCTTGTGACCAGTTGGCCGTGCAAGCCTCAGGTAGACCCTGGGGACATTCAGTCATCCTTGACTTCAGACTCAGATGACCCCCGCCTGTGCAGAGGGGGTGGGAAGTGGCAGCGTGCCTCCTCTCACGCCTTCAGCTCCCGTCCAAGCCTGGGGCCTTCATGCCAGACCAGAGTGGAGGGTCCAGCCTGGTCTGTTCCGGAGGGCGGACATCCAAGTGGCAGGCAGTTCAGCCTGTGCCCAGCAGACACTCATGTGTTGCTAGCACCTCTCTGTGCCTTAGAACGTGGGGAGCCTCGCTCCTCGCCAGCCTCCAGTGACCCAGCGAAGGTCCCATCCACTAAGCCTGGCCTGAGTTGTTCCTGGTGCGGGTCAGGGGACACTCATAAAACCGGCCCCCCTGTGCTGGTCCAACCCTGTGCAAACGGGTGAGTGGGGACACTGTCAGCCAGGCCACAATTTCCGGTCACACAATGGCCCAGCTGCAGGTGACCACACCCCAGCCCCTCCTGACACGGCTGG
>NW_012148285.1:3349440-3351406 GCF_000956105.1 Propithecus coquereli | reverse complement strand
GACGCCTCCTTGGTCTACCCGACCTTCGAGCCCGAGGACTCCTTCTCCGAGGACAGCAGTGACTCCTGCCTGGTGGAGCTGCTGGGAACCCGGTAGGGACCCGGCCACTCCACCCGCCACGCGTCCCCACATGCCCCGGGCCGAGTCCCAGGGTTTGTGCAGACCCACTCTCGGCTCGCGGGGTGGGGCGCCGCCCTGGCCACCTGGCCCTTTTCCTGGTCCCACAGCGGGTCCTTTTGCAAACCATGTCAGAGCGCACCCCCTCCAGTGCGACTTCCTGCACTTCCCTTTGTTCCCTGGACAAAGTCCCGTTTCCTCCATGCCCTGCTGGGCGACGCCTGCGACCTGGCCCCTGGGCCTCCTTTCATCCTCTCCACCTCCCTCCACTTCAAAGCCTCTGCTCCTCCCGCCCCTCCCCTGCACCTAAGTCACTGGGCCCCCCAGGACCAGCGCCAGCGTCCTGCCTCCAGAACTGTCCCTGACCCCCGCACACACGGCGGCCTCCCTGATGGGCTCTGCTACGCTCTGGGAGCCACGTGCAGTTTGCAGTTGTCTGGGGGGCCTGTCTCCCCACGGGCTGCAGGTCCCGGAGGCAGGACTGAGCCTACCTTGGCTAACCGGTTTACCCAGCCGCTGGGTGGGCTTGGAGCCAGGCCCTGGGCAGAGTGGCAGCAGGTGCTGGCCACATTGTCTCTGCGTCCTTCAGAGAGGTGTTTGGGCCAGGGCACGCTGGGCCCACCCCTGTTGCCTGCCTTTTTTCTGGGGCAGGCCAGGCGCAGGAGGAATGAGCAGTGTTGTGCTGACCCCAAGCCATCTGGATTCAAGTATCCGCGGTTTCAGGCAGTGCTGGGAAAGATGTTATTTGAGAGTCCCATGGAGCTACAGGAAGTCTCAACTCCTGGTGGCTTCCCCAACCCCAGGATAGCTCCAGCGTCACCTCCCTTTGCTAGGGGTGCCAGACTGAGCAAGTCAAGGTGCAGGACACCTGTATTTGATCTGGCAACCCTGTGCCCACCTGGGGGCCTGGAACCTACTGGGGATTCTAACAGCTGGTGGGGAGGTCACAGCCTGGGGAGGCACAGGGCGGGAATGGGGCGCCACCCTAACAGCCCGGAACCACTTTGCCCACAGGTATGACAGCGGCCAGCCCTGTGGGCTCTCGGACTCCTGCAGGGCCCTCATGACCAGGCCGGGCTGCTCGGCCTACTGCCTGTCCCACCAGCTGCTCTTCTTCCTCTGGGCCCAAATGGTGAGTGCCCAGCGCCCAGCCACGCGGGAAGGGGGAGGAGGGACGAAGGGGGCTACTTTGCGTGCCACACGCCAGGACAATAGGCAGCCCTTTGGGTTCGTGCTGCAGAGTCAGGAGGGAGAAGGGAGAGCCCGTGCCACCCCGCCATGTGACTGAACTGCCCACGTAGCGGCAGGGTTGGGGAGGGGGGATATGGGACTCTGTCGGACTGGCAGAACCAGAGAGCTTCGTGCGCTGAACTGGATCACAGGGCATCAGAAAAACCAAACGAGAGACACAGAGAGAGAATAAAAGAGGAGCGGCACACAGAACTCCGTGAACCACAAGTGAATGGAAAAGGACTCCTGACAAAGTCAGCTGAGAGCTGCTCGCAGGAGAGCAGCCCAAGTGGTGATGGACAGCGGGCTGTCCTTAGCTGTAGCCAGATGAAGGTCGTTTGTGCTGGGTGCGGTGGCTCACACCTGTAATCCCAGCACTCTAGGAGGCTGAGGCCGGAGGATCACTTGAGCTCAGGAGTTCGAGACCAGCCTGAGCAAGAGCGAGACCCTGTCTCTACAAAAAATGGAAAAATTAGCCTGGCGTGATGTTGCAGGCCTGTAGTCCCCGCTGCTCGGGAGGCTGAGGCGGGAGGATCGCTTGAGCCCAGGAGTTTGAGGTTGCCGTGAGCTAGGCTGATGCCACGGCACTCTAGCTGGGTCAACAGAGACCCTGTCTCAA
>NW_012148285.1:3319467-3349045 GCF_000956105.1 Propithecus coquereli | reverse complement strand
CACCCTTTCCTAGTGAAAACCCTTGAGGCTCAGCAATGTTGATCTAGCAGGCCAAGGCCACACAGCTCCTGAGTGGCAGAGCTGGGACCGGAAGCTGGCTCTCTTTGACCCCCAGTCATGCAGCCCCAAACAGGCTGGGAGTGTGGGGGGGACGAAATCCCAGAAAAAGGAGAAAAGACCTGCTCCAAACGCAGCCCCTTGCAGGGCCGTCTCAGAACTGCAAGTCTTGGCCCGTCACAGGGTGTGTGTCTGTCATCCGTTCCACTGACTCCCTCGTCTCGGGTGTTTGTCCCCCAGAAGGGCTGCACCGAGGGGCTGTTCCACCGCAGCCAGCACTATATCGACCTCTTCTGCGCCAACATGATGGACCTGAACCGCAGAGCCGAGGCCATCGGATACGCCTACCCCACCCGGGACATCTTCATGGAAAACAGTGAGCCTGGCATTCTGCCCGTGGGACAAAGCAGCAGGGTGTCCGTGACTGGGGCTCGTGTGTGCGCGCGCGCACACACACACACACACACACACACACACACACACAGGCACAGAGTCGCCAGATTAAGCAAGTGAAAATAGAGAGTGCTCAGTTAAACCTGACCTTCAGATAGGCAACTAATACACTTTTAGGGTAAGTTCATCCCAAATATTGCATGGGATGTACTTATACTAAAAAATCGTATTCGTTGTTTATCAAAAATTCAAATATAACTGGGCATCCTGTATTTTACCTGCCACTGTGTGACAGCTTCCTGTCCCCAAAAGCTAACCCAATGGCGGAGCTCTGGACAGTCACACGGACTAGCTGACGGCCAGATAGACCCTCAAAATCATAGGGGGGGGCCGAAAGGGAGCCCCTGGGCGGCTGCTCTATGGCTTGGGGTACAAATCCCTCCTACAAGGGAGCCTCAGGCTGCCTCCTTCCAGCCCACCTCCCCGGCGCTGCCCCGCCCAGCGGGAGGAGGCCGGCGGCACCGTGCGGGCCTCAGGGAGGGGGAGGAGGTGGGCAGGCCTGCAGAGGCCCCCTGTCTTTGCTTGCAGTCATGTTCTGCGGAATGGGAGGCTTCTTGGACTTCTACAAGCTCCGCTGGCTGGAGGCCATTCTCAGCTGGCAGAAGGCACAGGAAGGATGCTTCGGGAAGCCGGGTGAGCTGTGCTTCTGCCCTGGCTGGGGGCAGGACAGTTGCAGGGACAGGGTTTCTAGGCCAGGCAGGGAAACAACACACTGGTATCAGGGGCACTGAGAGAGATTTGTAACATGCATGTGCGTGCACACACACTCACACACAGACATGCGCGGTGGAAATGGGCTCGGAGCCTTGGGAGCCCAACTTTGCAGGATGGGAGGCAGTCTCGTTGGCGGATGTTGGCCCCCTGCACCTGCATCAACAAGTATGTTTTGAGCCCTGAGAATGTGCCAGACGCCCTCTGGGCTCTAGGGAAAACCAGAGTCCTTTGGAAAAGAGACAGAAACCACCAAGCAAACCAATAAGGGAAACAATTGCAAGTTCTGGTAAGAGCCATGAAGGCGACAAACAGGCTGAGCCCATGGGGCAGGTTCTTTAGGTGGGGTGGTCAGCAAGGGCGAGGGCCCTTCCAGCTGTGTGACATTTGACAGCTGGTTCTCTTTGAAGTCACTTCGCCTCTCTGAGCCTCAATTTTCCTGTCTGTAAATAAATGTGCATAAAAATATCCACCTTCCTCAGCCGTGAGGGGAGTGGACACAACACACATGAGGGCGCCTGGCCGGTGCCACGGGCAGGGAGAGTGCTGGCGTCCCGCACGAGAAGCCTGGTGCTCTAAGAGGCAAACGCTTTTGAAATAAGAGAGTTCGTTTTTAAAACAGAGTTTATAAAATTGGGCCCCTGCACCTATAGAATCAGCAGGCTGGGGGTCCTGGAACTTGCATTTTTTTCTCTTTTATTATGGTTTTTAATAGATACATAGTAATTGTGCATACATATGGAGTACGGCGTGATATGTCCACACAAGTATACAATGTGCAATGATCCAATCGGGCAAATTAGCCGATCCATCTCCTCAAACATTTATCATTTCTTTGTGTTGGGAACGTTCAAAATCTGCTCTTCCAGCTATTTGAAAATGTACAATAAATTTCTGTTCATTGTAGTCACGCTATAGAGCTGTAGAACATAGAATTTGTTCCTCAAATCTAGCTGCACTTTGGTGTCTGTTAACCAATCTCTCCCTCTCCGCCCTCCTCCCTCCACTTCCCCGCCTCCAGTAACCACTGTTCTACTCTCTACCTCTATGAGATCAACTTTGTCACCTTCCACGTGTGAGAGAACATGCAACATTTGTATTTCTGGGCCTCACTTATTTCACATAATATCCTCCAGGCTCATCGCGTTGCTGTGAATGACAGGGTTTCGTTCTTTTTCATGGCTGCGTGGTATTTCATTGGGCATGTCCACCACATTTTCTTATCCATTCATCTGTGGATGGACACTCAGGTCGGTTCTGTATCTTGGTTAGTGTGGATGCTGCTGCAGTGGACATGGGGCTGCAGGTATCTCTTTGACACACTTATTTCCTTTCCTTTGGATACATGCCCAGAAGTACGATTGCTGGATCCCATTGCACAGCAGGGTGACCACAGTCCATAACAATGTGTTGTATGTTTCAGAATATACAGTGACGCAATCACAGCTCACTGCAGCCTCCCACTCCTGGGCGCGAGGGATCCTCCCGCCTCAGCCTCCCAAGTAGCTGGGACCACAGGCACGCACCACCATGCCCTGCTTGTCTATGTGTTTTAAGTGGGGAATTTAACCCATTTACATTCAAGGTTATTGTTGACTGATGAGGACTTACTCCTGTCATTTTGTTAATTGTTTTCTGGTTCTTTTGTGTAGCCTTTGTTCCTTTCCTCTCTTACTGTTACCATTGCTATTTGGTGGTTTTCTGTAGTGATCAGGTTTGATTTATTTCTCTTTCTGCTTTATGTATGTGCACTACCAGTGAGTTTTATACTTTTCCTGTTCTTGTGATAGTGATTATTGTCTTTTTGCTTGCAGAGGTAGGACTCCCTTGAGCATTTCTTATCAGCCTGGTCTAGTGGTGATGAATTCCCTGGGTTTTTGCTTGTCTTGGAGGAACGTACATTTTTAACTAGCGCCTCCAGCCATTCTGATGGTGGGTGTTTGGAGGAACGCAATTTGAGAAACCATCAGATGACAAATTTAGGCTATGTGGCTATGTGGAAGGATCTGCAGACCGGTGCAGGAGGAAACCTCTGGAATAGCCTCAAGGTTCAAGAGAAAAATCTAAATTACTTGAAGTGCTGTGAGGGGGAAGAAGTTTAGTGAGTCACATTTAAAAATCCATCTCCGAAAAAAATCCATCTTGAGAAATTCACCTTTTGCTCTTCTCCCAGATGTTAAAGATGAAGAATTATCTAAAGCTATTCAATACCAACAGCATTTTTTGAGACGAGTGAAGAGGCGAGAAAAACAATTTACAGGTAATGAAAATACCCAAGGTACCTTCTCAGACTGAAACTGAGACATCCTAGCAAAATGGAGCTCATTCGTTCTCTTTTATACCCAGGTTTCCCTCAATGGAAAAAAAGGCCCCTGGCATCGCTGAAGGGGTGCAAGTCAGAGGGAGGTGGAGGGAAGGGTAGGCATCTCTGATGGCCTCCTCTCAGAAAGTGGGGGCTCCAGAGATACTGCCCCCAGTCAAAAGAGAATAAGAGAAATTTCGATTGTTGTTGAAAATCACAAAGATAACCCTTCTCAGCCAAGGTCTGGTCAGGAAAATAGAACCCACCCTGAGAACTTCGACAGAAAGAATTTAATATAGAGAACTCGTTTCAGAAGTGACCCCTTAGATTCCCTTTGCTGGGCTGGGCGCCCACCCACCACCTGCTAAGGGCTCCCTTCTCCGTCTGGAGGTACGCCCCCTCCCAAATGACTTACTCACACAGGGATGCAGAAGCCTGGCCGCCTTGTCTCAGGGGCATAACTTGGGGTGCAATTTATGCTCTAAACCATCCCCCCCACCCCTGGTGGGATCTGACCTGAGGCCACCCCCTTGTTCAGCTCCCCCTGGACTTAGCCTGTCCCCCCGATGGCCTACTTCAATCAGTGTTAGAAGAACTAAAAACAGAAAAAGTGACAACCCAGAATTAACCATTGCAGGAAACCACCCACCACCCTCCCCGGAGCTGGAGGGACAGCAGGGGGAGGTGGTGTTAGCAGACCTGCAGGAGCTGGACACGGGCGAGACATACAGAGGAGGCAAGAAACACGCTGGCTGCTCCCCTGCGCCTCCTGTTGTCAAACCTAACTGCAAGCCAGTGGGCAAGGCAGCCTGGGAACCGTAGTTTGGAGGGGTCTGTGTGCTGGGGTTTGGAGCCAGGAAAGGCAGGGAGGGGACGTGAGAGCCAATGGGCACATGACCATGACAGCCCTGGTGGCCACACGGCCTGGTGTTCCCAGGGCTGCTGCAGTTTACACCTGTTGTCCTGGAGCCATTGTGAACAGTGTCCCCTCTCCTCCCCAAAGTGTCCTGGTTGTGATGACAAGTTGTATGGTCAGCCCACCAATGTAGGGAAACTGAGAATAGGCTATAACTGTATTGGGAGGGAAGCAAGGCAAGGAGTAATGTTGAAGGAAGGGAGGGAGGGACACAGGCAGGGAGGGACCAAGAAGGGGGAGAGGGCTTTGATGCCAACTTCTTTTATAGTAAAAAGCAGGGAGGGAGGTGGAAGAGCCAGCTCCCGGAGCAGATGTCCGGCACGTGCCGGTGAATGATTCCAGTAACTAAACGCCTCTCCACCAACCCCCCCTGGCCTCGTCATCTACCTGCCGGGAGACAGGAGAGGGGAGCAGAAGCACAAATCCCTTGGGTCCATTTTGTAGCTGCCACCAAAAGGCTGCACAAGGGAAGGGAGAGGAGCTCTCTGGAGACTTCCAGAGGCCCCTGCCCTGGCGAGGCCTGCCTGAGGCAGAGCGAGCTGGGGCTGCTGTGGCTGGGGTGGCTGGGGCCTGCTATGCTCTCCCTGGACGGCAGCCCCTTCCCTGGAGCCCGACAGCCCAATACGAGGACTGTGCTGAGGCCCAGGGAGGGGGCTGCAGAAACCCCAGAGCCCACGGCCTTTCCTGGGACCCCTCCAGGTTCACCTGCAGCTAAGCAAATTGCCTGGGAGTGGCATGTTCATTCCTGCACTTGTGACACACAGCCGTGGAGCAGGAGGCAGCTGGCAGAGAGACAGACTAAGGGCACAGAGTTTGAAGTCAGACTGTCTGGGTCTGAGTCCAGCATCTGCCCCTTACTCGCTGTGGGAGTCACTCACCGTCTCTGAGCCTCAGTTTCCTCATCTGTAAAATGGGCACCAAACCATGCCCCTTTCATAGGGCTGTTGGGAACTAATACCTGATCCTCGTGCAAAGTGCTGCCCGTGGCATTTGGTGTACTGTAGGCCACTGATACTCGTAAACTGTTGGGGTTAGTAATTCAGCACCTTGAAATCTGCATTTCCCTCCCTCCCAGGCCCTGCCTGGGGTCCTTCCCTGTTCAAGGTCTTTCAGCAGGGAGGAAAGTAGTCCTGGCTCCCTCCCCCTGAGCGCATGGGTTGCAAGACCAAAGCTGTGCAGCCCACTTTGAGCTCAGAGAACTAAATACATCCAAGGGGGCACCGTCTCAGGCAGGGGCTCACACCTGACACTCTCACTCCATGAGCCATGAGGTCACATGGGACTGGACAGGCCAGAGGCAGCTATGAGGGGGGCTGTTGGGGTCAAGAAATGAGCTGTGGAGTCACCAGGGCCAGGGAGCTCAGCTCTGGACCCTGAGCCTCAGTTTCCCCATTTTAGAAGGTCTTAAGCAGGGCCGGAGACAAGGTACTGTCTGGTGCCTGAGGCTGATTGAAGTAGGCCATCAGGGGGACAGGCTAAGGCCAGGGGGAGCTAAAAGAGGGGGTGGCCTCAGGTCAGATCTCCCCGGGGGTGGGGGTGGGGATGGTTTAGAGCATAAACTGCACCCCCGAGTTATCCCCCTGAGACAAGGCGGCCAGGCTTCTGCATCCCTGTGTGAGTAAGTCATTTGGGAGGGGGCGTACCCCCAGATGGAGAAGGGAGCCCTTAGCAGGTGGTGGGTGGGCGCCCAGCCCAGCAAAGGGAATCTAAGGGGTCACCAAAGCGCCCACACAGTGCCTCGCGAGTTGGCGGGGTGACATCTGACAAGCATTTACACTGGAACCGTGTTGAATAAAGGGCCAAGGTCGCCACCACCCGGCACTCACAGGGGTCTCTCTCCCCAGATGGCTGCTCCACCCACAACACAGCCACGGCGGTTGCGGCCTTGGGTGGCTTCCTCTATGTCCTGGCAGAATACCCTCCAGCAAACGCAGCACCACAACCATCCACACTGTCACCACCAAGCAGCCACTGAGACCACGGCTCCACGCCTGCTGCCCTGAAGCTGAACAGACCCCTTGAGTCCTCCTTCCTTAGGTCCCCGGGGGTGGGTGGGTCACGTCCTGGGAAGGAGGCAGCTGAAGAAGGAGATGAGCAAAGCCGCCCAGGTTCACATCTCAGGGGGTTCGGAAGCCCCGAGGGCAGGCGGGAGCTGGGAGGGACCTTGGGGTGCGAGATAAATAAACTTAGAGCGCAATTTACCCAGAGTTGAGTCTTGTTTCTCGGCCTTGAGGACAGCCTTGAACAACCTCTAGGTCTCTGTTTCGAGTCTCCAACCCCACTCGGCGCAGGTTCTGAAGATGCCCACGCACTGGAGTCCCAAAGCCTGCGTGTTCAGGTGTCGGCTACGGCATCTGTCCCAGCCGGACAAGGAAGGTCTCTGAAGAGAACAGTCCGAGTCACGAGCTGGAACTCGAGAGACGCCCGCGAACGGCGACACGCACTGACTTCTACATCCCGTGCAAAGAGCCCCACGGCGTCATTACGTCATGTCGTGGTCGCGTCATTTCACGAAAGGTGGTGAGCGCAGTGGCTGATGGTGTGGCTCTGTGGTCGGGCGGCCTGGATTCAAATCCCAGCTCTCTGTGTCCTCGAGGAAAGTCACTAACTTCTCTGTGACTCAGTTTCCTCATCAGCAAAATCGGAATAATAACACGCCTGCCTCAACATTACCTCCACTGCGGGAGAATTGTGTCTGTAGAGTCCTGAAACCGCTGCCCGGAACACACCGAGTACCGGGCAAGCATTACCCGCCGCCACAGGTGACAACGTCCCATTGGTGGGGGCTTGTCCCAAAGCAGCGGAAGCAGCAGCCGATGCTTCAGCGTTCCTCGCGTTCCCAGCTCGCAGCTCTCCCCCACACTCCGACCCGGTGTGACTACACCCGGACCAGGCAGCTGGAGCGCCGACGCTAATTCGGCATTTGAGAAAAGACCTTCTGGAACCTCACTGGGGGTTCAGGTGCTGTCTGTGGTGCTGACGACAACCCAGAATCAAAATTAGACTCCGGGCTAGAAAACCACGGTAATCGCCCCGGCCCTCGGGCTGCGAGGCTCTTTAAACGCATCATCTCGCTTTGCTTCGAGGTGGGAAGCAGCTGTCAATCACCCTTACGTGGCTACGTGGTCATATTTGAACTCGAGCATCTGAATTAACATATCCCCTGCTCATTCTGTGCCCAGGGACCAGCCAGCGGTGGAGGGGGTGGGGAGTGGTTCTTCTAGATCTTGCCTTTGTGAAGTACTTTCCCTTCATCTAATCCTCTGGACATTGTCCCGCAGTCGCTCTAAGTTGTCAGACCCAGAGGAACATTCCTGGGTTTTGCTGACAAGTTTGGCTTACTTTTTTTTTTTTTTGAGACAGGGTCTCACTCTGTCACCTGGACTAGAGAGTGCCATGGCGTCATCACAGCTCAGCGCAGCCTCAAACTCCTGGGCTCAAGTGATTCTCCCACCTCAGCCTCCCAAAGTGCTAGGTTTACAGGCGTGAGCCACCACGCCCGGGCGTGGCTTACTTTTGAGATTGCTGTTTCCTTGGGAAACCAGGGGCAAGAGTTTAATACCCACTGAGCATTCTGTGTGCTTCAAGGATTTCTTTCACATTGTTCTTTCACAACAAAAATTTACCGAAGCAGGCACACTGCCTTGGGAGACGTCGGCTGCGCGTAGATGGATTAGGAGGGAATCGCCCCACCGCCATCCTTCCTGAACTTGGGATGGATTCGTCACTGCCGCCAGACACTGATTCATTTCAGAAGGCTTCAGTCACTAAACCCGGGGGGTGAAGTCACTACAGGAGAAACCTTAGCTTACAAGTCACTTTCGAGAAAAGGGAACCCTAATGCAAAACCGAGTACAGAAAGGAAAACGTGTCAGACGAGCCCACGTGAAGCGTCACTCCCCGTGGGATGTCCACCGTCAACGCAGGGCACCGACGGCAGCTAAAACACTGGCAGGGGAGCCTTCTCGCCTCCTTCCCCGCTCAGCCCTCGGCTTCTCCTCTCTGAGGATGAATCACGTGAGCATCTAACATGATGTAGACGCAGGGGCTTTGTAAGCCTGTAGTCCCAGCTACTCGGGAGGCTGAGGCAGGAGGATCCCTTGAGCCCAGGAGTTTGAGGTTGCTGTGAGCTACGATGACGCCACCGCACTCTAGCCTGGGTGAGAGAGCAAGACTCTGTCTCAAAAAACAGAAAAAAAACAAGAACTTTCTCGTTGCCAAGCCATAACAAAACCATATCCCAAAGTACCCATTCAGCAAACATAACCAGCCCACGCCAAGCTCAAGTCCCTTGCAAGTCTCTCCTGTCTTTCTGGAATACTCTACCCCTGATGTCCACACAATTGATTCTCCACCTTCCTCCCAGTTTCTGCTCAAATGCCTCCTTCGCAGAAAGTCATTGCCTAAATTCCCCACAACCACCACCAAAAAAAAAAGCATGTCCCCACAGTCTCTTGCTACTGAACAATATTCCCAGGCAAATACCTCTGTCAGGTAGATATCGAGAGAGTCCAGGCCTCCTAGGGACGAAAGTGGGTGCTCTTGCCTTGGTGCAATTGCCCCACCTGAGAGGAAGAACAAGGGAGGCCCAGGCCCCCATCTTAGTCCTACTCCACCCTAATCCTCTCCCCAGCGACTGCCCTACCTGGGAGGAGGGAATACCCTATGAATCGTCCAGTCATAACTTGGCACGCCAGCTGCAAAAGAATGCAGAGGACGTTCTAGCCCAAGGCCAAGCAGCACAGGGACCGCAGAGTCGACAAGTGACCTAGAACGCCCCGCATGCGTAGTAAGGCAACTCCCAACTGTCCAAAGCGGTTCCATGGCGATGTCTAAGCCACGAGGGAGGTCCCAATCCGGGCACTATAAAACAGGACTGAGACCATAACCAACCCCTTTTCGACCTTCTTTTGCTCTCCCTTTGCTGCGACAATGGGCGGGGTCGTCATCCCCGGCGTATGTATCATGCTCCATAAACCTACATCTTGCTTTTGCTCTATAATTCTATCTTTCTCTCTTCTATAAACCTCATTTTCATGCTTGCCTTACTTTGGCGTGTCTGGTCATCCTTCGGCCATGGGTGGGCCAAGAACCGACATTTCAGACTGAAACCTGACGCCTCCTCTATTCATCCAATAAATACAGATTGAGAACCTACTGTGCGCCAAGCTTTGTTTTGGGCATGGGAGATGCCGCTGAGAACAAAAACAAGCGTGTGTTCCCTTCCATTAATTCCAGAAATATCCGTGAGCACACGCTGTGTGCCAGACACTGTTCGTAGAGCTGGGGAAACAGCAGTGAAAGCAGACGTGGTCTCTGCCCTCAAATGTGACAGTCGGGGAGTGGGGGGGAGACACAGGAAACAGTTGTGACCAAAGGGGCCCATCGTATGATGGAGGAAGACGGGTGCACTGCCCAAGCATTCTACTGACTCTTTCCCTCACTTGATGAATTCATACCAATGCATAAATGTCCACGTTCAAGGTTTGTGGAGGAAATACAAATATATTTGCTATATTCCACACCCTGTTGGAGCTTAGCACTCTCAGCCAGAATCTGCCAAGTGCGTGAAAAAGGTGAACAGCAGCAGAAGGGGCGTGTTCAGGAAATGCATGCCCCAAAGCTGAGCAGAGTCACGAGCTCCCAGAGGTGCGTGTGTGGACACAGTGCTCACGGAGGCCCCACAGATGAACTCTGATCCCGTCTGCAGTATGTCTATAGCATGTAAATTACATCTTAATAAAACTACTTATGTTGGGGTTCGGGGTTAGTAATCTTGTCCATTCTCGGTTCTTGGTGTGCTCTTGGCCAAAGAATGACCAGACGCCCCAAAAGCAAAGCAAGTGCGAGAATCAAAGTTTATTGAGGAAGGACAAGGTAGGTTTACAGAGCAAGAGAAAGATACGTTCGCCACAGAACGGTGACCAGACCCCTCTGTGGCAACAAAAGGGCTCTGATTATGAGCTGCGGTCCTGTTTTCTACTGTCCGGATTGGGCCCTCCTCATGGGTCAGACGTCACCACAGAACCACTCTGATGGACAGTCGATGACATGTATCAGCCTAAGTTGCTCCAGGTCACTTTCCAAATCCCATTGTGCCTGGGCTGCCTGGCCTGTGGCTGGGGACTTCCCTGCACTCTTCTGCAGGTTAGCAGGGTCCCTCCTTCTTCCCAGGTGTGGCAGTTGCTGGGCAGGATTAAGATGGGGCAGCAGCAAGACCAGGCCGCACTCGTCCTTCTTCCCAGGTGGCGCAATTGCTGAGGCAGCCCCAAGGCCAGGCACGCACTTCGCCCCTAAGAGAGTCTCCCTTGCTATTTACCTAACACTTAAAAGGACAAACCTTCCAGTGACTATTTTTTTCCCCTTGGCTGAAATCCAACTCATGTCCCTGGAGCCCTCCCTGCAGGACCCGGCCCTGCCTGGCCTCCACCTCACACTCACCCCACGCCTGCGTCTCCTGTGCCTCCCCTTGAGGATCCCGGCTCCGCGAGAGCAGGCACCAGTCTGTCTCCTCAGCAGTTTCCTCAGCACGGAGCACACAGGAGGTGCTCAACCCTGCTCGGTATACAAATGATGGCAGAACTCGGATGAGGACATGAAGAGGGGACAAAGGAATGCCGGCTGAAGAGTGGGCATGAGCAAAATAGAAAGGCCCAGGCTGCTGAGTGCTTTGGCTGGAGCTGTGGGTTTGGGCTGCTCAGTCCAAATGGAGAATTTCCATGGCACCTGCCATGTGCTTAGAACAACTTGGCAAAGCAGCCAGAAACCTCAAAGTAGGGAGAGGACCAAAGTCAGAACTCGCCAGAGACAGCCTGCTCCTGGCTGACGTAGAGAAAAGAGGACCTTCGGAGGCAGAGACGTGGGCAGCAGGCCTGGGTTTGTGTGACTATTTTTAGCAGCCTGAATGCAAAGATCGGAAAAACATAATCTCTCTGCAGGACTTTATTTGCGTCATGCCAGGTTGTGTAACTCCCTGAGAGGAGCAGTCATTTCAACTGGGGTTAACTAAAGTGAACTATGGTTAGTTCAAGCGTCAGAGCTGCTCTTGGTGACCGTTTTGCGGTCCCTGACTGTATTCATTTCCAAAAAGCAAGGTGCCAGCAGGGCCACGCTCTCTTGGAAAGCTCAAGAATAGAATCTGTCCCCCAACTTTCTCCCAGTTCCTGGTGGTTGCTGACAATCTCACCATTCCAATCTCTGGGGATCTGGCTCTCTTGTTCTTTTTTTTTAGAGACAGAGTCTTGCTCTGCCACCTGGGCTAGAGTGCAGTAGCATCATCGTACCTCTCTGCCGCCACAAACTACTGGGCTCAAGCGATCCCCCTGCCTCTACCTCCCACCTGAGTAGCTGAGACTACAGGCACATGCCACCATGCCTAGCTAATTTTTTCTATGTTTGGTAGAGACATATCTCACTCTTGCTCAGGCTGGTCTCCAACGCCAGGCCTCAAGAAATCTTTCCACCTCGGCCTCCCAAGAGCGCTAGGATTACAGATGTGAGAACTACACCTGGCCTCCCTGTTCTTGTCAGGACACCAATCAGATTGGATTTAGGGCCCACCCTATTCCAGTATGACCTCAACTAATTACAGCTGCAAAGATCTAATTTCTACATGACATCACATTCTGAGGTTCTGGGAATGACATGCATTTCGAGGGACATTAGCCAACAGTACACTGACCGTCATCAGGCATTGGCTCAAAGGACCAGTGGCTCAAAGAGGGGCCTGAGTTCAAGCACTAATAGGGCTGATTGTGGACAGAAAGGGGCTGTCCTGGCCCCCATACCTGTGCCCCCCATACCTGCAGTCCAAGCCAACTAGATTTGCCATAGCTCCTGGCGTGGCCCATGCATTGCACTGACACCAAACACCACCTAACCCTGAACACTGCCCTGGAACAAGTGGCCTGAAAAGAAGTATCCTCTTGAAGCTTAAAGCACATGCTACAAAATAGGCTGGCTCTCATACCTGGGGCCAGCTACATGGGCTCGCTCAGAAGGGTCTCAGGCTTGCTTTTAACCCTTTCTCTCATCATCTTCAATTTTTCAATAGCTTTTTTAGCAAGGGGTCCCACATTTTCATTTTGCACTAAGTCCCACAAATTATGTAGCTGGCATGACTGTCCTCTTCAAAAATGTCAAGGTCATGAAAGACAAAGAAAGGTTGAGCAAGCCTTCCAGATTAAGGAAGACCAAAGAGACATGGCACTAAATGCGACTCCTGGATTCGGGGAGAGGGGGTGAGCAAGGGAATTGTTATAAAGGACATTACAGGAATGTCAATGGAAAAGAAGACAAACTCTGTAAAATAATTTAAGTAGGTTTATTCTGAGCCAAATTTGAGGACCATGACCGGGAGCCACGCCCAAGAAGCCTTGAGCAAGTGGACTCGCTGTGGCTGGGTTACAGTTTGGTTTTATACATTTTAGGGAGACAGGGGTCACAGGTAAAGTCATAAATCAATACCTGGAAGGCATACATTGGTTTGGCCCGAAAAGGTGGGACATCTCAAAGTGGGGGTTTACAGGTCATAGGTGGGTTTAGAGATTAAGGCAGGACATCCCAAAGAGGGGGAGGTGGGGGGAGCTTACAAGTCATAGGTGGATTTAGGGATTCTTTAGTTGAAAATTGGTTGGAAAAGTTAGGCTTTGTCCAAAGACCAGGAATCAGAGGAAAGGAATGCTTGAGTTAAGATAAGGGTCTTCTATCCTTCATGTGATGCTGTACGGGAATCAGGTCAGGAAGTAAACCACATCATAAAAACCTATTTACTGAGATGTTATCATTTGTAGGCATGACTCACCAGCCCCTCTTAGAAAAGAATTTTTTGGGGCAAAGAAAAAGATCAGAGTTCAGTCCTCAGGGACAACTGACAAAATTTGAACGTCCACTGTGGATTAGATAAATAGAACTATATCAATGGGAAATGTCCTAATTTTATCCTTCCTGTGGTTAAGAAAATGCCCTTGTTCTTAGAAGATAACACAGTGAAGTACTGGAGTAAAGGATCATGATGTCTGCAACTTGGTTGCAATTGGTTCTGAAAAAAATGTGTATGAATAAAGTACAAATGACAAAGTCAACGGGGCAAACCTGAACAACTGGCAAATGCGAGTAAAAGGCATACGGGAATTCTTTACGCCATCCCCGCAACTATCTGTATGTTTGGATTGCATCAAGATAAAAAGTCAGTCACCACGCCCGGCCAAACGCAGCAAACTGGAGAGAGCTCGCGATACCCGCAGGGAGCGCAGGCAATTCGGAGCGGAGAGCTACCGCCAGCCGGTCTTGAATCATGTGGGACGAGCCCACGTGACCGCAGGCCCGAGGACAACATGGCGGCCTCCACGGGTCGCTGGCATCTCTTCCTGCTCGCGCTGCTCGGCTTCCTCGGGGAGGCGGCCGGCAGCCTCGGCGCAGGGTGAGTGCAGCTCCGGGGGCGAGCCTTGCGCGGGGAGGGCCCCCTGCCCTCGGCACTCACGGGCTCAGCCCTCCCAGCTCACGGCTCCCCGTCCCCACAGGGCCTCGAGCGACGACGACTTGCTGTTGCCGTATCCCCGCGCACGTGCGCGCCTCCCCCGGGACTGCACGCGAGCGCGCACCGGCGGCCGCGAGCACGAGAGCTGGCCTCCGCCCCCCGGGACCCCCGGCGCCGGCGGCCTGGCCGTGCGCACCTTCGTCTCGCACTTCGGGGACCGCGCGGTGGCTGGCCACCTGACGCGGGTCGTTGCGCCCCTGCGCGCCTTCTCGGTGCTGGAACCCGGCGGGCCCGGCGGCTGCGCAGGGAAGCGCAGAGCCACCGTGGAGGAGACGGCGCGGGCGGCCGGCTGCCACGCCGCCCAGAACGGCGGCTTCTTCCGCATGAGCACGGGCGAGTGCCTGGGGAACGTGGTGAGCGACGGGCGGCTGGTGAGCAGCTCCGGGGGGCTGCAGAACGCGCAGTTCGGGATCCGCCGCGACGGGACCCTGGTCACTGGGTGAGGAGGTGGGGAGCCCCGTGGCTGTCAAGGGCAGAGGGACTGAGATCTGGTGTTCAGATCACTTCATCAAGCTAAGCCTCCGTTTCCTCATCTGCAGAATGGGCGTAGTCATACCTTCCTTGCAGAGTTTATTCATTATCCCGTATCTTTTAGCACTTGCTTTGTGTCGGGCAGTGTGCCGTGCCCTGGGGAGATAGCAGTGAACACAAACAGCCTTTGCCTTAACGGACTTACGCCCCTTACTAGGAAAAATAAATAAAAGCCAGGTAGATAATAAGATAAATTCAGACTGCATATGTGCAGCAAAGCGCTGAACAGGGTCAACCAATTGTAAACAGAATGTTGACTTCAGGGAGGGTGATCAGGATCAGGCCTTTCTGAGAAGGTGACCTTTGAGTTGAGACTTGAAGATTGAGACTTGTCAGCCAAGGTCAGAACTGCAGGAAGAGCATTCAGCCAGAAGGAACAGCAAGTGAAAAAGCTCAGAGGTGCAGGGGGGGTTGGTGCTTGTGAGGGACTGGAAAAAAGAGCAGGGTATCAGAGGATAACAGGGACTGAAGATTTGGGTTATTTTCAGTTATTTGACTATTTAGAAGCTTGCTCTAATCCTGCATGGATATTAGGTTGGGGAGACTAGAGTAGAAGCAAGGAGACCAGTTAAGAGGCTGGTACAGGCATCAGGGTGTTGTTAGGCTGGGGTGACGGCCCGGAGATGAGGGCCACAGATGGATTTGAGATCTGTTTGGAATGGTTGTTTATACTAAATGCAGACTGTTTGCAGACGTGCCTGGTGGGTATTGTCAGAGCGCTGCCTGGCGAGATTCCAGGAGCTGCAGAGCCCCACAGCCACACTCAGGTCCAGGAGGAGGAATCGAGCAGTGGGCTGGAGGATTGGGGGAACAGGGAGCCCCACTGCCCACAGCCGCCCCCGCTGGTGAGTGAGCCTTGCACCTTCCCTGGGTCCAGGTACCTGTCCGAGGAGGAGGTGCTGGACACTGAGAACCCATTTGTGCAGCTACTGAGCGGGGTCGTGTGGCTGATCCGCAATGGAAGCGTCTACATCAACGAGAGCCAGGCCACCGAGTGCGATGAGACGCAGGAGACAGGTGTGGGGCAGGGGAGGCCAGTGGCAACAGCCCTCATGAGAACCAGAAACAGTGTGTCGTGGGTTGCTTTCTTAAGTCTTTGGACAAGTGTTCATTGAGCAGCAACTTTGTACCCAGCACTATTCTGGGTACTCAGGATTAAGACAGTCTTACATGGAATAAGAAAATAGCTATATGACATGCTGAGAAGAATTGGTTTGCACTAAGAAGGAAAAATGAAGTTGGGGGAATGGGGCCAGACGGGGGCAGGAGCGGTGGACGTGGGAACAGAAAAGTACCGCTAGAGTGTCCGTGCACTAGCATCACCCAGGAGCTTGTTATGAATGCCCCGCCCACCTCAGACCCACGGAATCCAAATCCCAGGAGGTGAGGCCCAGGAGCCCTCTCTGTGATGCTGACGGATGTTCCAGGTTGAGGACCACTGGGATGCCGAGTACTGGGGCAAGGAAGGGACGCTGCGGCCCTGACGTGGCAACGGCTGTTTTTGAGCAGGCAGTCTGGAGACCTCACGGAGGAGGTGATCTTAGATCAGAAGGAGCAAGCCGTGGAAAGTGCTAGGGAGGAGGCAGCTCCCAGCCAGAGGGAACAGAAAGTGCAAAGGCCCTAAGGCAGAAAGCGGCTGCAGGGACTGGGGGCGCCCAGAGGTGAGACAGGAGGAGCAGCGGGGAGCTCATGCTGGGCCTTTGGATCTTGTTCTGAGATTACTGGAAGCCACTGGAGGCTTCTCACCTGGAGGCTGACGTCATCGTCACTAGGTTTACGTGTAAGAAGAGCCCTGGCTGGGGCTGGTGGAGGGGCAGGCAGGGAGACACAGTGTGGCTGGGTGGAGAATTGCTTTTGACATGTAGGAGGAGGAGCCAGGAAGCCTCGAGAGGGTGGTCAGCCAGGCTGCCTCCCCTTCAGGTTCCTTCAGCAAGTTTGTGAACGTGGTATCGGCCAGGACTGCCGTGGGCCACGACCGGAAGGGGCAGCTGGTGCTTTTCCACGCGGACGGCCAGACGGAGCAGCGCGGGTGAGTCCTGGGAGTTGGGGCGAGAGGGCGTATTAGTTTGCTATCATTGCAAAGCCAGTTCGCACAAACTTAGCAGCTTCAAACCCATTTGTTGGATCAGAGTTCTGTAGGTTGCAGTTCCAGGAACACTCGACTGGGAGTGCTCCACGTTCAGGGGATCCCAGGGACAAGATCAAGACGTTGGTTAGGTGGGGCTCTTATCTGGAACGTCTGGGAAAGAGGCCGCTCCCAAGCTTGTTGCGTCGTTGGCAGAATCCAGTTCCCTCCTTGTGGGGCTGACATCTTCGTCTCCCTGCTGGCCGCCAGCTGGGTGTGCTGAATCCCCCTCACTTCCTCTTCTGCCACCAGCCAGAGAAAGTGCCCCACCTTTAAGGGCTCCTTGATTCTGATGGGCCCACCCGGATGTTCCAGGCCACTTTCCCTCCCTTAAGGACACCCGTGCCGTATGACAGCCCAGTCATGGATGTGATCTTGCATATTCACTGGTGGTGGGGAGCAGGACAGGGCATGTTTGGGGGCCACTTAGAAACTTGCCTGCCACAGTGGGTAGGACACTGTTCACTGTTGTAATTAAGACGAGTTAGACCAGAAACGGTGGCGGACGCTGAGCAGCGCCACTGCCGTGCCGCAGCATTAACCTGTGGGAGATGGCCGAGTTCCTGCTGAAACAGGACGTGGTCAACGCCATCAACCTGGATGGAGGCGGCTCCGCCACCTTCGTGCTCAACGGGACCTTGGCCAGTTACCCGTCGGATCACTGGTAAGCACATCAGAGCCCTCCTTCTAAAGGGCCGCCGTCCAGGCCTGCCCACCTGTCCCACTCAGCCAGTAGTGCGTCCCACCCGTGTGCCGGGGCCGGGGGTTCAAGAGTGAGCAGGAAGGGCCAGGACCCCTCCCTGTCAGAATGCCAGGAGCACCCATGCCTGGGAGCGGGGTCAGCGGGTCAGGAAAGACCTCCCGAGGAGTGGGAGGGGTCGGGGGAGCCTGTAAAAGGCTGGAGAGGTGGGAATGGGGAGAGGCCGCCACGAGCGCTGGCTGGGGTGGCCTCTCCTCACACCCTGCTTCCCCCTGCAGCCAGGACAACATGTGGCGCTGTCCCCGCCGCGTGTCCACCGTGGTGTGCGTGCACGAGCCCCGCTGCCAGCCACCTGACTGCCACGGACACGGGACCTGCGTGGAGGGGCGCTGCCAGTGCACGGGGGGCTTCTGGCGGGGCGCCGGCTGCGGCGAGCTGGACTGCGGCCCCTCCAACTGCAGCGATCACGGGCTGTGCACGGAGAGTGAGTGGGGTCCCGGGGAGGCGGCTCTGACCGGCCCCGGCCCTGCCTGGGCCCTGACCTGGCCTCTCCGTCTTGTCTTGGCAGCCGGCTGCCGCTGCGAGGCTGGATGGATGGGGACCAACTGCAGTGAAGGTGCGCGCGGCCAGGCCGTCCCCGGCGATGGCGAGAGGGTGGTCGTGGCGGCCCCGAGCGCCTCCGCTGCCTCTATCTCCAAGTCTGGTTGGGAAGTTGCTTGTGTCCCGCCCTCGCTTCACATGTGAACCGCTGTGTGACCTTCCCGTGGCTGCAGCACGTGCCACACGCCGGGTGTCTGAAACAACAGGGATTTGCTCTCAAGTCCTGAGGCTGTGTCAGAAATCACAGTGCAACAGGGCCACGTTCTCAGAAAGGTCCAGAGGGGGGCCCTTCCCTGCCTCTCCCAGCTCTTGGCGGCTCTGGTGTTCCTTGGCTTGGGGCCGTGTCACTCTGTATCTGCCTCACGTCCCGTGGCCCCATCCCTGGGTGTGTCTGGTCTCCCTCTGCCGTCTCCTGTAAGGACCCCCCAGCAATGGCTCTGGGGCCCACCTGAAATCCAGGATGACCTCATCTTGAGATCCGAACTTAATTACATCTGCAAGGACCCCGTTTCCAAATAAGGTCGCATTCAGGGCCTGGCCTGGGGGGAGCTGGGAGATGCTTTTCCTCCAGCCCGACACCGCAGGCACCCAGGAGCCATCCTGTCCTGCCAAGAAAGGCTCTGACCTCTGTCCTCGTCTCTTCTCTGCAGAGTGTCCCCTTGGCTGGCACGGGCCAGGCTGCCAGAAGCCTTGCGAGTGTGAGCACCAGTGTCCCTGCGACCCCCGGACTGGCAACTGCAGCATCTCCCCAGGTACAGGCCCCTCCCAGGACCTCCGGGGACAGGAGACGGCAGACCCTTCTCCTCCAGCCCCTTCAGCCTCTCTCTGGTGTGTTACAGTGAAGCAGTGTCTCCAGTCTTATGAGGGAGGGGAAGCGTCCTCGTTCACCAGGTATGTGCTTAACAGGAGCTGGGGGCAAAGGTCAGAAAAACCCCCTCCCCCTCCCCATGAGGCTTGGCCTCTGCCCAGGGGCTGAGCAGGGACACCCAGGTGGTATGTCTCCAGTGTAAGCAGAGGGACAGTCACAGCCGATGCTGGCAGACACTGGACAGTACAGGAGGATGATGAGAAGAGCCTCCGGCCATTGCCCGGTGGGCGTCGGGGGAAGCCGAGGGCTGCTTGTCCCTGGCCGTGAAGTCTCATGCTGTGTTTCCTCGGCTGCTGGGCACAGCACAGACCTGAGCTGCTGTCCTCATTCTCAGGCACCCCGCGTGCTCGGGCCTTGTGTTGGTGCCTTTCTTTCCATTTTCTAAGGTGGTGGGTCTCGAACTTAGTCCCCCCCAGGGCTTGTTAAAAGAGATCCCTGGGCCCATCCCCAGAGGTTCAGATCTGCGTTTCCAGCACCATCCTGGGTGAGGCCGATGCTGCTGGTCCGGGGATCCCACTTTGAGAACCTCTTCCTGATGGTTCTCAGACCCGATAGCACAGTCCTGGGTGCCTCGGCCCAGCCCGGACTCTGCAGGGGGCACTAGCGTGGGTGCAGGTGGAAAGCTCCGTGGGCATCGTCCTAGAGGGAGCATCTCTGGGAGCTCGTCGGAAGCGCAGGGCCCAGGCCTCTCCTGGAGATCCGCCCAGGTGAGTCTGGGCTGAGACCCTGAAGGCTCAGGACCACCCTGGAAAAAGCGCTGTGGAGCACTCAGCTTACAAACGCACCAGGGCAGGAACGAAGTGGACCCCGGGGACCCGCTGCAGCCGCCAGCAAGGGAAGGAGAGCTGGGGAGGCGGGGCCAGCCCCGGGCAGTGGCTGCTTTTGCACTGGGGGCTTCTTTCCAAGATTCATATGAAAAAAAAAAAAGAGTCATCAAAACACCTTGCCCTTGCCCCCGGCCAGCTCCCTGTCTTGGAGAGAGGGGGACCCCCTCTGTCTTCAACACCCCCTGGAACTCAGGTGAGGTCCCCAGCTGTGTCTTATTTGGCCGGTGCAATTTTTTAAAATTTAAAATGTAGCAGCAACATCTTAGAATCAGTAACAGTCACAGAAGATGTCTGGCCTCTCTTGAGATACCCAGAGAGGTGGCAGCACTGGCCTGCGTCCTGCACCACGACCGTCCCCGCTGCTCTCTGCACGTATCTCAAGAGTGGCCCCGTCCCCACCTGGTCCACTTTGCTCGTCAGCCTTCCCCGTGGAAGCCCCCAGCTTGGTGCCCCCTGCTGAGGGGGAGCCTCCCCAGTGTTCCCCCAGCCCCTAGTCACCTGGTGACCCCAGCTCGGGCCTCCCTCTGTCCTCAGGACCGCCTGGCTGGCCCTCACCCTGGCCCTGGTGTTCCTCTTGCTGGTTAGCACCGCAGCCAACGTGGCCTTGCTCCTGGGCTCCCGAGCAGAGAGGCAGCGGCACCTGGACGGGGACTACGTGTACCATCCGCTGCACGAGATGAACGGGGAGCTCTTGGCCGCGGAGAAGGAGCAGCCCGGGGGCTCCTGCAACCCCTTCAAGGACTGAAGCCTCAGGCCGCCCGGGACGACCTGTCCCTAAGGCCCATTTCCACGGGTCCAGCTTCTGCAGGGGGAATTCCGAGGCCACTGGAGGGGCCGTCCGGGTGACCACAGCCCGGGCGCTACAGCTAAGCTTCCGATGCAACCGTGCCTCAGCCCTCAGCTGGCCCTGCCACCCCAGCAGTGCGGTGCTCCCTGGAGAGACTCTGCCTCCTTCCCTCCTGCCTGTGTCTGCTGTTCGGGGGGCCCGGGCCCCCCAGAGAGTCTGCTCTGCTGCCAAAGAGTCTCCGGCCTCCTGGGGAAGGGGCCGCTAGCAAACCCAACTCAGTGACCGAATCATGACAAAGTGGCAGATCCCAGCCAGCCCCCCTGGTCGGGGTGGGTTCAAGGGACGAGTCTCTGCCTTCCCAGCCACGCCCCGAGACCCTTTTTCGACAGACCTCATCACTGGATTTGCCAACGAGAATAGTATTTCCTGCCATAGGAAGCTCCGCAGAAGGGACGGGGGCGAAATCATGTTTACAGACCTATTTTGTCATCCTGCTGCCGAGAAGTTTTTTCTATCACTTGAATAAATTGGTATAATAAAAGGAGCCACCAGGTGGTGTCCAAATTCCAAATCCTGGACTTCACAGGGGGAATTCTTAACCGGAGCCGGTTATAAACAGCCCAGAGCCAGACGCAGCTCCCTGGTGTGTTCGTTTCATGCAGCGCTTCCCAGACCTGAACGTGCACCCACGTCACCTGGAGATACTCGCTTGCAGATTCTGGCCTGGGGTGGGGCCAGAGATCTGCGTTTCTAACGAGCTCCCTGGCGATGCTAACGCTTCAGGTCCCCAGACCCTACTTGGAAGGGCAGGGGTTTAGTTAGTCCTCACGGTATTTTTATAGAATTTAAATTAGTTACCCACATTTCAAAGTCCAGAAATTAACAGAATCTCCAGATTTCTGGTTTCTCTAAAGGAGAGAGAGCTGGCAGCCCCGGGGGACACTCTCACAAGGCAGCGGCAGCCGAGTAGTGACAGTCACTGCCAGCAAGCCTGTGAGTATGAGTTGGTCACTTGTGGCCCGTGAAGGGTCTTCAGGAAGTGCCTGAAAAGCCCCCATATGTGTGGCTGTGCTCAGCGGCTCTCTGGGGAGGAGAGATGGGAGAGGGGCTGCCACCATCTGCCGGTTCTCAGGCCCGTACCCCCAAAACGTGGTACGACTGTTAGCTCTCTGTTGCTGCATGTAAACCACTCCACGAAGTGGCTCAGAACAAGTAGTTATCGCTTGTCCTGAAAAATATTTCTCATGATTCTCGGGTCAGCTGGTGGTTCAGCTACTCTGGTCTTGGACCAGTGGTTTCAGCTGGGCCACCGTGGCGACGGCGATGTACCTGATGATGTAGCGCAGCTCCACGGGATGTCTCGGCCCCAGGACGCGAGCTCAGGCTTAAGGTCAAGATGGAGACAAATCCCGAGAGGGAAGCATGAAAGGTTTTGGGTCGGGATTAGTGTGAACTCACTTCCAGCACATCCTATCAGATAAAGCAGGTCACCAGCCCAGCCCAAACCCGGGTGGAGGGAAACAGGCCCTGCCTGTCTAGAGGAGCTGCAAAGCCAGGCACCTGGGGATCGCTTTGGCGTATCCTGGGGAGCAGCTCCCGAGCCCGGGTGCAGGTCCGAGTGTGTGCCCCGGGAATGCTCTATGAATGCAGGCTCTGGGCTCCGTCCCAGACCCGCTGAGTCAGAATCTCGGGGAGAGGGGTCCTGGAATCTGCAGGGAGCACTCCCAGGGGGTCTGAGACAGCGGCCCCAAAGACGGCTGTCCTAAAATGACCCTTGGCCTAAAAGCCCTGGCCTCTGAGGGGACCTCTCTGTCCTCTGCTGTGCTGGCAGCTGAGTCGGGGAGTGATGGCGCTGTGCTCCAGCGCGGTGGGTTCCAGGCCTGGGGGCAGCACAGCGTCACCGAAGACGGCCCGTCCCGGCATGCTGGGGGCCCCGGTGATCACTTCAATACCTGAGAACGTGAGTCCTCTGTGGCCCCGTGGAGTTTCACTGTAACTTGTCACTGCCAGCTGTCACCGCTGCCTGCCCAACATCCAGCGCCTACTAGTTACCGCCCTGTCTTAAGCTGGGTGCCCAGAAGGAGGACCTGAGACAAGGCTGTGAGAGCAAGTGGTTTGTGTGGGCGGTGACCCCAGGACGCACTGGCGGGGACAGGGAAGGGAAGGCAGCGCACACAGGGCGCGTTAGTGAGCAGGTAGGTGTGGTAGGCACCCGGGCTCGGCACTGCCGGGCCCTCTGCGAGAGATGGTAGAACAGGGCTCGGCGGAACCACTCAAGGGCGGGGAAGCTGGGGTATCTGTCAGCCAGCACCCACTCATCATGGGCCGAGGGCGGCTCCAGGGGTGAGCCCCGGCACGGCCAGTCTGCCGCACACAGGCCGCAGTGTGCTCCGGCAGCCAGAGGCAGTCGTTGGAGGGCAGGTTGCAGTTGTCTGCGTCAGTGAGGGTGCGGGGAGGCGGGCACGGCATCCGGAGCCCTGGCTGCAGGCTTCCATCGCGCTACCTTCGAGACCCTCCCTCTCCCCCACTCGCCATCCAGGTGCTTTGGCTGGCACCCCTCCCCCAAGTTGCAGGTGGGCCTCAGAGGTGGGCATCTGTCCCAGGCCAGCCAGTCAGTGCCCACCCCAGAAATTCTGCTGGAATCGGAGGAAGAAACTCCCTGGGGGACATTGTCCAGCTGCCAGGGTGTGGGCCACACAGAGAAGAGTAACTAACCTGCACCAAGACATGCAGAGAGCGAGCCAATGTGAAGGGCCAAACCTAGGGCGGGATTTGAGCCCCTGGATCCAACTATACCTGAAGTTCACTCTTGGGCTTCCCAATGACATGGACCCATAAATTCACATTTTTGCTCGAGGTGGTTTATGTTGGTTTTCTGGTAACCCAAAGAATGCAACGCTCATCACATACTGTTTGTTGGAGAGGCATGCTTTTGGACTCGGGCATTTAGATTTTGGACTGCAGAGCTCAGATGGGACACAGAGCAGGAGGCAGAACAGTGTCTGAGATTCCAATACCTGCCTTTGGTATTGGCGGTGGTGGGGACACATGTGACACAAATATAAAGCCATTGAGCTTCAGGCGAGCTGGTCAGGGATTAACGGGGACTGGTCATGGCAGTGCAAGGATTCCCTCCGCGACCTCCTGGCAGCGACTAAAGACCCTTCTACAGCCCGACTGAGACCCCCGAGAGTTCCGTGTGCTGGGCAGTTGCCACAGCGACGTGTGTCAGCTGTGGGGTGCTCTACCTAGAACCTCAGTATCGGGAAGGCCCCCAGAAAGCTGCTGCCCCTGGCGTCCATGGGTGGGCTCTCAGGGCTCTCTGAAGCCCTGAAACAGAAATGAAGTTCAAGTGTGCGTGTCCACAGCTTCCATCGGGTGTCAGCGTCTCAAGAAAATCATGGCTCCAGAAAGCTAAGTCAGAGGTTTTAAGTGGTGCTTTCTGGGGACCGGGACCCCTGCAGAATGCCTTGGGGTTGGGCGCTGGAAAGAGGGGAGTGGGAGGAGGGCTAGAGAGACGTTCGGCAGCCACAGCCACCTCTGCCATCCCTGGGAGGTCCTGGCCCTGCCCCCGCTCCCACAGCAGCAGCTAATGCCTGAGGCTCCCTCCACAGAGGTCCCAGAGGTCTGCGCCCGGGAGAAAGAACCAGTCCCAGGGGCAGCCTCTGGGCCACGAGGGAGCCCTGGGCGTGCTCTGCCCTCTCTGGGCCCAGGCCCCCGGAAGGCCCTGGGGAGTCATCGCAGCTGAGACAGACGTCAGCAGGGACCTGCAGCTCAGACTTGATCCCAGCTCCCGCCCACCCTCAGGAGCCGTCTTCCTGCCACGGGGCTGTTCTTTCTCACCCACCGCACCCACGAGTCAGCTGGCTGTTCCTTCAAAACCCGCCACCCACGGTTCAAGAGAAATCCATGGAGAGCCACAGCGAATGAACGAAAGCGCTGGATCGAGGCAGGGGAGGGCCGTCTCCTCCCCCCAGAGCTGTGTTGGGCAGGGCTGGGTAACAGGAGCTGGGGAGACAGGTGACCCTCATGCTATCACACAAAGGAACCACACCTCTGCTCTCCCAAGTGACAGCCCCTGGCCCCAGTTCCAAGACAAAGGAGCCTTTTCAGAGTCCCACAACCTATGTGGCTGCCAGTACACCTGTTCCAAGCCCCAAGAGAGCTCACAGGAAGGACAGGTGGCACCCTGGACAGGGCCCCTCACACCCTTCTGATGTCAGGACTGTGGCTGTCCTGGGATGCAGCATCCAGGACACCAGGTCTGGCTCTTTGGTAAAACCCCATGGGGCGTCCACCTGGTAACCAGCAGGTAGAATCTCAGCCGTGCTGAGCAAGCCCCAGAGGCCTGCATTTTAATACCACTGACAAACTATGCATCTCTGTATATACCGTGCGTGCATGCAAGGGTTGAATACCGTCCCCCCGAAATGCATGTCCACCCAGAACCTTAGCATATGGCCTTATTTGGAAATAAGATCTTTGCAGAAGTGATCAGTTAAGGATCTCAAGATGATATTATACTGGATTTAGGATAAATCCAATGGCTGGTGTCCTTAGAAGACACACAGGGGGAGGAAGGCAGTGTGGTGATGGGGACAGAGATCGGAGTGATGGGACCACAAGCCAAGGACGCCTGGCACCACCAGGACCTGGGAGAGGCAAAGGAGGACCCTCCCTTAGAGCCTTCTGCGGGAGCGCGGCCCCGCCAGCACCTTGATTCCGGACTTCTGGCCTCCAGAGCGGTGTGGATAAAGAACAGGAAACTCATACAATATGTCCGCGCTTTATACATAAAAAATGTTATCCTCTCTCCCGCCCCCCAAGAACCAATTTGCAACCCTTTGGGTGATACCAGCCCTGCTGAGATGCTCCAGAGTCTTATAAACAACCGCTGCAAAGTTCTTGAACAAGCCCAGGCAAAACCTCCAGGGTTTTAGGAAGCTGACAAGAGAAGTATATCCAAGTCTGAAATGTTTACTGCTTCTGGTTGAAGCAAATGACCAGGCAAACAAAAGACATCATGTTTCATGGCCTGAAACAGACTGGTGAAAAGAATGATGCTACTCACATTGAACAAATTAATGTCATGGGAGGGGGCGGAATTCCAGAGAGTGCAGAGTAGAGGAAAAAACACCCTCGAACTCTTCAACCTCTAGTGAAAATGGTCTCTAACTGCTGAGGGAAATGCCACACAGATCTTTCAGATTAGTGGATTTGCCCAGAAAACAGTTTCTAAAAGGGAAAGTCTGACTACAGACTACGCCCAGCTCCGAGGGAAACAGTGTCTCCACATCTACTCTTCTCTGAATGCATGCGGCGCTCTGAGCCTCGCTGCCTCGTGAAAAACAGCGACGGGCGTCCTCAGGAAGGAGCCTGGAGTCTTTGGATAAGAAGCAGTAAATGATGAGAATTGTCGCAGACATTCGGTGAACGCATTCTGGGTGCGCTGTGCTGAGAACTTCACAGCCACTCTCTCATTTCAGCCCACTGCAACCCAGTGAGGTAGGCACTGCTGTCCCCACTTTTAAAGATGAGGAAATTGAGGCACAGAGAGGTTAAGTCACTTGCTTGAGGTTACACAGCTAGTGGAAGGCAGGCTGGGGTTTGAACCCTGATCTAAATTCAAGACCCAGGCTCCCAAACACCGACAGTCAAGCTGAGAGTGGGTTGTTTCTGTCCCGGCCACAATGGATTAATGAAAAAGATGGAGCTTCCACCCTTTGGCTTGGGGGAAATTTAAAAGCCAAAATCTTGGCGGCCCCTTCCTTGGATTATTTTGAACTGCAGACCTCCCAAAGGCAGGAAGAATGGCCCATTGACAATGCTTCAGTGTGGGTCCCAGAGACCTCCATATGGGAAGGGAACTGTAGCAGAAACCACCATGGACACTCGCTGGTTCTGTGGCCCAGCTCCTCTTGTCCACTGGGGGCCTGGGCTCCCCAGTCCCACTGTTGCTTGTGGAGGGAATGCCAGTCGCAGGCTCCTTGCCAATATGGGTCACAGGAGTAAGCACGTGATTCAAGATGGGCCAGTCACAGCCTTCCATGAGATTTGAGAGGGGAAAGTGTCTCTGTCTTAGAGATCGTGACCCCGTGGTTATAGGCTTGGGGCTGCTGACAGCCCCCTTTCCCACCAAGTGGAAGAAAGAATGAGCTCAGTAGGCAGAGATGTGGAGTCAAGAGGCCTGGGTGCAGTTGAGAGGCCTGAGGACATTGGGCTCCTGGATCCAGCCATACCTGGACCAAGAGGCACCCTCAGCCATCCCAAATACAGGACCCAGGGAATTCCCTTTGCTGCTAAGCCAGTTTGAGCTGGGTTTCTCCCAAGGGAGAAAGCAGTCTCAGAAGGGGAACCGAGAGGGTCTGAGGATCCTCACCCCTGCTGTGGTCGTACACCCACCCCTTGGCCCAGTGACTCTGCCAGAGATGACCCCGAACTCTAAGCAAAGCTAAGAGACAAGAATGAGGCTCAGCCTCTTGGGCCCTAGAAAGGAGCCCAGGCTGCAGACGGAGCTAAGTCAGTGACGCCCGTCACAGGCAGATTGTGAGGGTGCGTGGTGTGGGCTGGGCACTAGTCCATAGGGGTGGGGACTGGTGTGGCCCCATATAAGGACACGGAGGTGTTGCCGTCATGCAGCAATAGTGATCCCACTTTGCCAACACTCCCAAATGCCTAAGGGAAGCCAGAAATTCTGATTTCTATGTGAAATGCCCCAATTTTTAAACCACTCTAAAGGCAAAAAAAAAAAAAAAAACCAACACTAAAGACAGGCCAGATCAGACTTCAGGCTGCCACTTGGTGACCTCTGACCTGCTGCCTTTGGGGTGGCCCAGGAAAGGAAAGGAGAAATGTCCTCAGGCCCCTAGAAACTGGGACTCCCCCATGCAGTCACTGGGGAAAGTCGTGGCAGTTATGACAGCTGGTTCCAGAGTCAGACCTGCCCGAGGACAGAGACAACAGCTCCACCCCGCAGGAGAGTCCTGATGTCATGTTGAGACGCTGGATCCAGCCTTACCAGGAACTCCTGGACTGGCCAGTTACCTGCACCCATGAACGGTCATCCTTTTGTGTCTAAGCACTGGGGAGGTAGGTTTCTGTGGCTTACAGCGGAAAAGACTGATAACTAAACAGCTCCCCGGGAGAGACAGGGACCTCCAGAGGGGCATACAGACAGCCTGAGTCGCCCGGTCACTGCCTGAAACTTAGCAGAAACCCACCCTCTTGAGTCGGGGTGTCAGGGTTAGGGCCTTCCCACCAAGTGCTGGGGGATTTTCAGTTTCCCACAGACAGCGGGGCCTGTAACTCATATAACTACTCTCCAAGCACATCTTGGGACAGGGGACATTGTTATGCAATCAAATGCCAGGCTGAAATGCTGTCACTGCTGCCTGCCTGGCATCCTTTCCTGCTTCTTCTTGGGGGGACTCCAATACTCTTTGAGGCACCTCCTTACGTTTTTCAGACCACGGGGTTAGTTCCAGGGACATGTGATCCAGGCTGGCCAATAACTGTACTGCCCCCATTCCAGGTCACAGTGATTGGTCCAAGTTGGGCACATGACCAACATGGCTGGCCAATCAGTGTTCTGCATTCTCCTAGGCAACTTTGATTGGTTCAGGAATTGACCTGGGCCCCCAGCAGGCTGACTCAGTTCTGGGGTGAGGATTGGAACTTTTGAGAGAAAGAAGCTCCCTTATGCAGCAGAGTGGGGGCCGGGTGCGGGGCGCGAACCAGTGACGGGTCCCGGATCCAGGGGGACCCAAGAGTGGTCGGATCAACGACGCCTTGGCCTTGGCCTTTCCTGACATGAAGCCGCAGGAGCTGGTTCTGCCCTCGCGAGCCCGAGAACCCCGGCCAAGGGCTGGCTCCCCGCCGTCCGCCCCGACATTGTCAGCGTCCAGGCCCGGGGCTCCGGCCCTCGTGGTCCCAGGCCTGGCGGCAAGCTGGCTTCTCCTCTAGACACTTCAGGACGCGCGGGCTGCGCAGGCTGCCCCGGAGCGCCGGCCCGGCTATCTGGAGACCAGGGAGCTGCTGTGGGACTGGCCGGAGGAGGAGGTGGAGGTGGCGGCGCTGAGCTGCGAGAAGCCGCTGGTGCAGGATTCCAGGCTGGACATGGAGCCCCTGGGGAGGAAGGGCACGGCACACGTTACCTTTGGGCCGACACACAGAGTGGAAAAGCTGTCGGTGCCGCAAATGAGGCCCCAGGGCTCCTTCCACACGGCTGTCAACCGCCCCAAGGGCCCAGGGAAAAGCAAGTGATGCAATGAGGAGAAATGAAGCGCCACCCATTCCCTGCACCCCTTCTCCCCACACAGAGCCCCAAACCAGGCATAGCCTGCCACAAACCACTCGGGCTTCCCTGACATGGGGCCCTACCGTGGCACAGAGGTCCCCACAGCCTGGGGAGTCCCCAACCCCATGTCCAGCCAGTGTCATCTCTCCTTGCTTTCTGTTCTCAAACCACACAGGCCCCCTTCCAGCTCCTCCAGCTGTTTTTGCATGTGCTGAGCTGGCTCCAAGCTTCAGAGTAGCGCTGTCCATGAGAACATTTCGCGATGATGGATGTGTCCTATATCTGCACTGTCCAATGCGGTGGCCACTGGCCCCGTGGGGCTCTTGAGCACTCGAAATGTGGCCAGTGCCACTGAATAACTGAATAGTTCATTCTGTTTCATTCTACTGGCTAAGTTAAATGGCTGCAGATGGCTAGTGCTACCCAAGTGGACAGTGCAGCGTTAGGGCCTTAAAGTGTGGTCCTGGGCCCAGCAGCACCCAGAGCTTGTTAGAGATGCAGAATCTTGCCCAGCACAGTAGCAAGAGCCTGTAGTTCCAGCTACTCAGGAGGCTGAGGCGGGAGGATCGTTTGAACCCCGGAGTTTGTGGACAGCCTGGGCAACATAGTGAGACCCCATCTTAAAAAAGAAAAAAGAGGCCGGGCGCAGTGGCTCACGCCTGTAATCCTAGCACTCTGGGAGGCCGAGGCGGGCGGATTGTTTGAGCTCAGGAGTTCGATACCAGCCTGGGCAACATAGTGAGACCCCATCTTAAAAAAAAAAAAAGAGGCCGGGCGCAGTGGCTCACGCCTGTAATCCCAGCACTCTGGGAGGCCGAGGGGGGCGGATTGTTTGAGATCAGGAGTTCGAGACCAGCCTGAGCAAGA
>NW_012148285.1:3304048-3319289 GCF_000956105.1 Propithecus coquereli | reverse complement strand
CCACTTAGATCTCAACTCCACTGTCACTCTCCAGATTCCCCCACCCCTCTTCTCCCACCCTAGGCCAGGCCCCTGTCCTGTGCTCTGGGTTAAGTCCCCTAGCACCTCCCGGCTGGGTGACCTTGAGCATGGCATCCATTGCCGCCCACATTTATACTCAGGTGTGAGCCTCTGGTCCCCTCCTCCGTGACAGCACACCCTGTCTGTGTGGTCCCCTCAGGACCCAGCTCAGCACCTGCCCACTGAAGGTGACCAAGTAGTAGCCCTTGAACGCATTTTCTCATGAGGCCATTGGAGGACAGGGCAGCAAGGTCCCCGCACGCTGACCAGCCCAGGCAGCTGGTGTGCAGTGTCCAGCCCACCCCTCTGGCCTCCACAGCCCTCCCGGAGGACCGGTGGCCAAAACAGGCCACTTCACAAAGAGTGAATCGCCAGCCCCCCGACAAGCTCGCCCCTCTTTGGATAGACTCTGGCCCAGTATTCCTCACGCTGGGCTGGGATCCCTGGAGCTCTGCCTGGGACTCAGGGTCCAGATTGGGCACCCTCCTGGAGCCTCAACTTCACCCCAGGTAAAGAATTCAAAGCGTTATTTTTAGATGGGAAGTAACGCAGGTATGGCACGAAGCAGGATGCAAAATCACATTCATTTTTAAAAGGTAAAACACAAGGCCTTGAAGAAGTTGCCTGCTCCTCCTCCAGATTCCCCCACCCCCGTCATTTCTGCCATCTCGTGCCTGCCCAGGTGGCAGGGGGCCCCCAGCCATTTCATCCTCACAACAGGCCACGGGGCAGGGGCTCCAGTGGCTGCCATGTAAGGGACGGGGCGCCCAAGGCTCAGAGAGGTGACGCAACTTGCACAGCAACCAGGAAGTATGGCAGCTCTTAGCCACCGCACTCCCCTGCCTCTCTGAAAGCAACGACTTGGGGAGAGTCATCTGTGAGACACCATTCTAGAATACTCTAGAATAATTCTTAACCCTGTGGAATTCTAGTAGTGAGGGGAGGTCTCCTCCCCGACCCCAGCTGCTCTGATGTGTTGGGCTGCTGTCCAGGGTTTCACTGGGTTTCATTCGGAGAATCTGTGACAGGGTCAGCCGCTCTTTCTCACGCTAAGGTGCTCGGGAGAGTTCCAGCCCTGCCATGCTGGGAGGGGAAGTCTGCGTGTTCAGCGTGCCCCTGAACCCGAGGCACCAGCCAGAAGGAAGGGGTGCTGCACAGGGTGGGCGGCCTGGCCTGCAGGGGAGTCCCGGGCCTCCCGGCACCTCCTACCTGAAGTCCTCAGAGGCCAGCACCTCGCAGTAGTACAGGAGTTTGCACTTGGGGCCAGGGCTGTGCAGGGCCGTCAGGACGTCGTCCACGCCCGGGAGGCTGCAGGCCACGCTGCCAGGGGGGCTGTGCATCTGCCACTGGAGCAGGTAGACCCCAGGCCACCGGGTCACGTGGGAGCCCTGAAACACAGCAGCCACGCCCTGAGGCCCGGCCCTCCTGGGGACAGGAGGATGGACTGAGCCTTCGTGAGCTCCCTGTCACCAGGCCTGGAGAATGGGGCCTCCCCCCTCTGTCCTTTCGCCAATCCACCAGCAAACCCTCTCTGAGGGCCTCCTGAGGCCATCCTTGCTGCCCCCACCTGCCCCCACCCCACAGCAGCCCTGGGACCAGAGTGTCTCTCTTAACCTGGGGGGAGGCGAGGCCCGGGGTGGGGGTGCAGCTGCAAGCCGGCACAGGTGAGAACACCTGGATTTTGTGGGGCTTTTGTTCTGGGATTTGGAGAGGCATTTGGGCGGGGAGCTCACAGGTGTTAGAGTTTGTTGAGGGGCGGTGGAGAGTGGGAAAGGGAGGCGCTGGTTGTTACAGGAGCAGCTCTGAGGAAGGGCTGAGATGTTCGCTGAGAACCAGGGGTGGCTGGCGGGTGATGTGCGAGACAGCCTTCTGCTCCGTCCCCCTCGGAACCTTCCGCGAGAGCTGCCGCGCTCGCCAGGGCTTGTGCAGGTGGCTCTGTGTGTGTCCTGTGTGCATCTGGGGGGCAGGGGGTGATGTTCCACCCACAGCACTGGGGCCAGCTGGGGGACTCGTATTCCAGTTACACGTCCAACTTCGGTTCCAGACCTACAGAGTCTGCATCAGACATCTGCGCCCTGACCTCAGGGGACGGGGGGGGGGGGGGACGCTGCACCTCCCCTCCCATGCAACTGACCTCCTCCCACTGCCCAGCACTCGCCCTGCCCCCACACCCTCCCGCCTTCTCCCTGCTGCCTCCACTTTGTTCTTGCTGCTCCTTCACCGGGACATCATCGCCCCTCTCCCTTCAGCACCCGGCCACTCCTCCAGGTCTTCCATGTTGAAGCCCCTTCAAGTCACGCAGAGAACTTGGACTTCCAATTCCAACACCCTTGTCCTTCTCTCTGCATGAGCGTGAGTTAATGTAGTGGGTTGAATAGTGTCCCTCCAAAATTCATGTCTCACCAGAACCTCAGAATATGACCTTATTTGGAGAGAGAGCCTCTGCAGTTAAGGATTTAGAGGGCTGGTGTCCTTACAAGAGAAAGGACAGGGAGATTTGAGACACAGAAGAGAGACACAGGTGCCGGCGCTGTACGGACAGGAGCAGAGACGGCAGTGATGCGTCTCCAGGCCGAGGAATGCCCAGACACTGTGTGTCTTTCCCACTGTCCTGCATAGTCCCCGAGGCTGGGGACCACGTCTGGCACACAGTGGACCCTCAGTACTGCTTGATGAGCGAATACGTGATCCTAAGACACGAACCTGGATGCTCTCCCCCTCCCGGCAGACGAGGGGTGCCTCCACGCGGCTGTAATCCCTGCCGAGGACCCAGCCTTTGTCGATCAGCTGCTCCCGGGGGCCTGGCCTGGGCACCTGCCTGGTGTGGTACAGGCTGAACACCACGTCCCCTCGGAGGATGTCGAAGTCCCAGGTGATGACCGACTCCCCTTCCAGAATCTCCACTGCGACCTGCTCGGAGACAGGTGCCGTCTGAGGGTCCCAGCCAAGAGGGCTGGGGACAACGGCAGCAGGAGGTGCCGTGGGTGCCCACAGGGGTCTCCTCTGCTGGGCCACGTGCTCATTCTCGGCCACAGGGAGGGCGGGCTGCCAAGGCCCCCAGCTGCCCCCTTGTCTGAGAGCTGCCCTGGGCAAATGGACCCGCCTCTCTCTGGAACGCCTGGGGGGTCCCCCAGGGGTGACCCACAGCCAGGACTGACAGTGCCAGGGGCCCCCCTGTGCTGCTCTGCGCATTCCAGCGCTCCCTGCTGGGTCAGCTGGGATTCCTCCCCACGCCCACCTGCCTCCCCGCCTGGCGGGCCTGTCCTGAGAGCTCGCCCACCCGCGACAAATCACCAGCACGAGAATCCTTCCCTCAGGCTGCATTTTGGGGGAACCTGACCTAAGACGACACCCCAGCCCAGGGGGCCCGCCCAGGCCAGGCCCGGCACCTCATGGGGGGCCCCGCGGAGCACGCTGGCTGAGTGGTAGGTCTCGCTCCACTGCCGCAGCTGGTCTGCCCGCTCCTGCTCCTCTTCCGTCAGGTACAGTGACTTGGGGACCAGCCCTCCTTCGGGGACATTGCACTGTGGGCCAGAGACAAAGGGTGGCAGGTCAGTGCCCGTCGAGGCCTGGCTGGCCTGACCCACAGAAGGGTGCTCTGTGAGCCCCGAAAACAACTTACACAGCCACCCCTTGCTGAGCTGTGCAGTGGGCTTCTGTGACGCCATTTAGACCCCAGAACCACCAACACCACAGGGACAATTATTTCACAGAGAAAGGAAACGGAGGCTCAGAGAAGTCGGGCCACTGGCCCACGATCGCATAGCAGCAAGTGGCTGGGCCAGGGCACAAACTCACATTGTCAACCCCCTAGGCTCATGTCCCTTACCCCGATGCAGGGCTGACGTCTGGGCTCAGGGGTCCCTCACACTGCACCCCGCAGCGGTGCACCTCCGCGTTGGCGGTGGGGATGGAGCAGTCTCTCAACTGTCCTAATCTGCAGATCTCCCCAAGTCAAAGGTGCCCTGGATGGCCAGGCCTTAGCAGACCCTCTGCCATCGCCAAACAATGATTTCTGCCCTCATGTCACTTGCTAAAACACTAGGACCAACAAGTGAGGCCACTGCCAGCGTCCATCAGTAAGTCACCCTCAGATCGGCAGGCCCACTCGCTAAAAATAAATCCTGCGTGTGACGTATTGCAGTGGAGGGAACAGGCGGGCCTGGCCAAATTCCTACGAAAAGATGTTTTTATCCAGAAATGATGCAAGCTCGCTGTTTGGTATTTTTGCTATGACAGCTCTGTCGACTGATGGCCACGCGAGATGACAGAGTTGTGACGCAGGCTCCCCGCTGCCTTTCGTTTCTCGCCCAAGGCAGGCAGTGAAGGTGTCTGGAGACTGCCTCCCTTGAAGCAGTGGCCGGACCGTCCCAGCTGTGTGGCTGTGGGCTGGTCCCTTTGGGTATGCCAGCTCCAGGGCCCAGGGCCACCAGGACATGGGAGTCAGCTCCCCTGCAGCACTGGGCACAAAGTGAGCAGGCAAACTCTCACCGCTGCTCAGCAAGACCTTTGGTGGCAATACAGCATGGGTAAGCCTTTGACTGGCCCGGTCTTTGGGCTTCCAGAAACTTCTGTGACACTCACTAGGTTTGAAAGAACCAAGGTAAGGCCCAACCTCAGAGAGGTGTCACCTCTCTTTGAGGCAGCTTCTAAAACAAGCGCTGTCCCCACTGAGCGCCAGCATGGCCCTCCCCAGGCAGCGCCCACCCCGCAGCCCGGCCCCCCTGGCCCCCGCGCCGGCCGCGGCGGCCTCACCACGCTCTCCCCCCCGAGGAAGTCGGGGATCACGTCCTTATCCAGGTAGTCGACGAGGCCCCCGGGGCCCTGGTAGTTGCTGCCGCTGCAGATGAGGAACTTCCGCCGGGTGTTCTCGTTGATGAAGGGGCTGATCTGAAAGGGGAAGGAAGGCAAGGTGGGGTGGATTCTGCGTGGAGATGCAACTCTCATGGCACGGACCCAGTCACTGAATCACGGACAGGGACGTGGGTGTCACATGGACCTCATCACTCTAAAGTGATTCAGCGGCTCTTGGCGCATTCGCTGCGTTGTGCAACCACCCCCCCCCCGTCTAGTTCCAAGACTCGTGCTTCACCCCAAAGGGAAACCCCACACCCACTCGCAGTCACCCTCTCCCCTCCCCTGCCCCTGGCAGCCGCTGATCTGCTGGAAGTGAACCCCGCTTCCAGCCGGGCCCCGGCGGGCTGACTCACCCCCACCCCACCCAGTGCACGCCTTCCTAGGAAATCTCCGAGCAGCACACGCACTTGGTTTGCACAGAGGTCAGGACAATGGGGGATAAAAAGCTTCCGAAGCAGCTCCTGCTCCCCAGGTGCCTTGAAGCACCTGCAGAGGCCAGAGAACTTTCTGCCCCCTAAGCACGTCCGTGCCCTCCCCAGCTCACAATCCTCCGTGGCTCCCTACTGCCCCAGGACAAGGGCCCATCTTCACCACAGGCTGGACTCCCGGCCTTCCCCGGCACCACAGTCCCTTTTGCTCCTGTCTGCTCGGGCCACCCTGGACTGTCCTTTCAACTCCCCCAAAGCATCAATCTGGGTCCCGCCCCCGGGCCTGTGGCCAGGCTGTGCGGTCTGCCTGCCACACCTTCCTCCTGCTGTTCCTGGGAAGACTCCGCTCCTTCCTCAGGTCTCAGCCTCATGTCCCCTCCTCAGGGGGCCCTCCTCTGTTCCCCAATCTAGATATGCCCCTGCACCATCCCCCGCCTGACTCGGTGTCTGAGAGTCCTGACATCCTCATGTCCTTGTCACAGAGAATCCTGACGCTTTCACTTGGGGGACTACCTCGTTCATCCCCCTCCCCCACCCTGTGACATGGGGGGTGGGGACCCAGTGGCTGGTTTGTTCACTCTAAACCCCAGGGCCTGGACAGGCGCCTGGCACATAGTAGGTGCTTAGCAAAACGCCGACTGGCTGATTGAACTTTCGGTTCTCTCTTCGCTATCCTGATTGAACCTTGACTGCCTGGCTTCTCACGCCTTCGCCAACCCCAGGCAACGCGCGCACAGCGGATGCGGGATCTGCAGGCCTGGGGGGCTCTGGGGGGGCCTGCGCTGCCCTGCAGCAAGGCCTCGGGGCAGAGGCGTCCAGCTGCAAGTGACAACCTGTCAGCAGGCTGTAAAGTCGATTTCGTGCATCAAGATTAGCCTATTTGGAACGGAACAGAAGGCAACAGTCAAATGGTGTTGTCAGTAGTTAAAGGAGCCGTCACTTTGCGGACCCCCGGTTTCAGCGGTACGTGTGTGCCGGGTTAAATACAAAGTGTGTTTCATACTGTGGGTCCTGGGCAGAAAGTTTTAAAAGCCCCAAAGGACAGGGTCCAAATGCTCCTCGGAACCAGCTCTCGGGAGTCCCAGGGACACGGCCCAATTCTGAGTGTGACCCTCACGTCCGAGAAGGAGAACAATGAAGACACAGCGTGGTCCATCCTGCAGTGGAACGTCGTTCGGCCTCGAGAAGGAATGAAGCCACACAGGCTGCAACCGGGCGGACCTCGAGGACCTTGTTCTTGGTGACAAGAGCCAGACACAAGGGGCCACACGCCGTACGATCCCACTTTGGTGAAATGTCCAGAACAGGCAAATGCACAGACGCGGAAGGAGATCGGTGGCTGCCTGGGGCTGGGGGACGGGGAGGGACTGCCCACGGGCTCGAGGGTCCCTTGGGGGTGATGGAAATGTTCTGGAACCGGACAGGGGTGGCCGTCGCAGAACTGTGAATACACCAAAAAACGCTGAATTCTGTGCTTCAAAAGATGTTTCCGGCAGATGAGCTACATCTCAATAAAGCCGTTGAAAGAAATGACACAGGAGAACCAGGCGGCCCACGGAGGGAACCCTCCCACAGCAGCCTCCCCGCCGTGGGACGGGGCCCAGGCCGTGGCTCCTACCAGCGTCCAGAGCACGGGGAAGACACGGGGGGCGCGCACGAGGAGCAGCCGGCCCAGCGTCTCGGGGTAGTTGTCCTGCACCACCTCGATCATGCGCAGCAGCGCCTTCACGCCCGGCCGCCACAGGTGCCGCATGTTCAGGCCCTCCAGGTCCAGCAGGCAGGTCCAGGAGCTGCGGCAGAGACGGTCCCCGCTCCACCTGGCCCTGCCACCTCCCAGGGCCCCCAGCACCCGCCCCAGGGATGGACAGGGAGGCTCAGTGAGCCACGGCTGGGAGCAGACGGGGCCACAGGACACTCGTGGATCAGAGGTTCAGAGCGTGGACTCCAAGGCCCAGCACCTGAACTTGAGTCTCCCCTGCCATCCCGAGAGCTGCGTGACAGGGCCACCAACCTAACCTTCCGCCTCAGGACAGTGGCGAGGTCAGTAACAGACCCTATCTCAAGCATCTGTTGCTGGGGTTAGGTGAGATGGGTATGGAAAGGTCTCTGCAAGGACAGCACACAGCAGGCACTCAATTAAAGCTAGTTATTACAGTTAATTGATGAAAAGGTGCTAACTACTAGATACAGCATGGGAACTAAGAGCATCCACTCCACAGCCAGATGGCCCAGGTTCAGATCCCAGCCCTGCCACCTGCTGTGGCCTTGGCCAAGTTATTGACCTCTCTGTTCCTCCATTTCACTACTATTAATTCATTAGGAAAATGACCGCGTTATGCAGTGGCTGGTCCCTGGGAGCCTCTGCATCCCAGATTTGTTCCCTCAAACCTGCACACACCTCTGCAAGGAGTCCCTATGTGACACCCCCTCATGTGAACCATGTGGAGTGAATTCTTCTTCCAGCCACGACCTTGATTGATCAATCCCCACCCCACCATGTTTCCTTAGGAAATCTGCAGACGGCAAAGGAATTTAATTTTCACCAAGATCAGGGTATTTGGGGATAAAAAGCTTAAGCATCAGGCCCTGACCGTCCCTGTCTCTTTGGGCTGCTGGAGGGATGAAATAGGTCAAGGTGCTTAGAAGAGCACCTGCTGCGTATACAGTAAGTACTATATGCGTGTTTGCATTCTTTTTAGCAATTACAGTTTTTGATAATCCATTAAAAAGCCGCTTTACAGAAGAACGAAGCTGCATCTCAGAGGGGTTCTCTGCCTTTGGGGTGATGCTCTGGGAAACTCAGGTCAGGGACAGAAACTGGGGGGAGCGAGAGGAGGATGGTGGGTTACGGGATGAGATCCCGGGAGGCTGGTCTGCCCCGGGGACGGAGTCAGGTAGAACTTGGGGCAGGAGAGTGGTCTCGAAGAGCAAAGTCGAGGAGGCTGTCGAGGGGCAGGGGGAAAGTCCTCAAGCCTGAAGCCAGATGGGACCAGGTTCCAATCCTGCTGTGCCCACCACCGAGTCTGTCTCCCCGCCCGTAAAGCACAGGGACGATTACAGGTGAGGACCCTGACTGGAGCACCTAGCACGGTGCACGTGCGCAGTGCCCCTCAGCTGTCTGTTATTTAGGGGGGCTCTTGCCTGATGGGACGGCCAAACTGCTTTGTGTTTCCCTCACACCTCTTCTGTCCTTCCTCGTTGACGGCAAGAACCTGGGGGCGAGACACGGAGCTGCCAAAGGTCCACCTCGCTGCTCAGCCGGCAGCAGCCCTCCCCGGGCCTGGGCCCAGCCAGGGCTGCAGGCGACGGGGCTCCCAACTCACGTGCCGCAGCAGCGCCTCCTCCCCCACCGCCTTCATCAAGCCCTTGGTGTCCATCTGGCCCAGGCGGAGAATGTAGAGGGGGCGGCCGTCTTCGTGGGTGGGGCCAAAGAGAAGAGACCGTTATTCAGCGGACAGCTGATGGGGGGACAGGTCAGAGCCACGGGTGAGAGCTTCACCCCGCAGGCTGTAGCTCGCTAGGGCCCGACCAGCCCCTGCAGCCAGCAGCGCCATCACTCCCGCCCGCACGGGGCGCGACAAGCACAGGTATTTTTTCCGTAAGGCGCATCCCACCTTCTCGCGCTCAGGCACACTCGGCGACCTTTCAGCACTATTCTTGGGGCCGTTTTAAACAGCAAAAGCACCAAGAAAAAGCACAAAAATGTTAAAATGTGGCACTAAAGAGGCCACAAAAAGGACACCCGTTTGCAGTACGGGAGTTGAGACGAGGGGGCGGAGCGTCGCCTCACTCACCCCGGCAGAGAACGAGCACATCAACTCTGCACGTGTCTGGGAAGCCTAGCGAGAGCTCCGTGTCCCTCGGCGGTGACGAGTAGATTTTAGCAAGCAGGGGAGTTCGCAAATACGGAATTCATCAGCAATGGGGATCGACCATGTGTCAAAAGGACCCACGCCAACCGAACCTTCAGCATAGCACTTTCCCTAACCAATCCATGGGAGTTTTTACATAAAAGACATTTAAAGAACGCAATAGGCATTGGTGTCGGTGGCAGTTCAATTTAAAAGTCTGGAAAAGATGTGTAGTGGGTGGAATAGTGCCCCCAAAAAACTCTCCCCACTGGAACTTTAAAATGGGACCCCACTTGGAAACAGCCTGAGCAGATGTGGTTAGTTGAGGAGCTCAAGACGAAATCACACTGAGGCTGAGCCCTAAATCCAAAGACCCGGTGACCTTGTGAGGAGAGGAGAGGGCACAGAGATACCCAGAGAAGAAAGACGTGACGACAGGCAGACACCGGGAGGACGCTGCCACAGGCAAGGCACCCCCGGGCTACCGGAAGGTGGAAAAAGTGGAGAACAATTCTCCCCCTAGAGCCTTCGGAGTGAGGCTGACACCTTGATTTCAGACTTCTGGCCTCCAGCACTGTGACAGAATAAATTTCTGTTGTTTTGAGCCACCAAGTTTGTGGCAACTTGGAAATACAATATACGCGCAGCCACTGCGAATGTGATTGCAATGACCTAGTCATGGCGGGCTAACCCACGCCGCCCAGCAGAGAAGTGTCTCTTCCTCAAGCCCCGAAGTCTATTCCAGCTCTACCTCCTTCCAGATGCCCAGAGAGTCAAAAGGAAATATAATAAGGCGTTAGTGTGAAGCAGCAGTGACCAAAGTGTGCTCTACCCATGCATCGCGGAGGTGGTGGCACGCACCTGCGTCCTGGTAATGCCAGCCCCCTGCGTAGAACTCCTCCAGGAGCGCGGGGGGCCGCCAGGTCTGAAGGAGGAGGTCCACCTGCTGCTGCTTCCGCCAGCTCAGGGACTGGCACAGCATTTCCCGGGCCTTGTCCAGGTGGAAGTCACGGGCCCGCAGGAACCGAAGGATGTGCTCGTCTTTGGGGATCTGAGACACGAAGAAGGAAAAAGCCCGCAGAAGGGCGTTCCCTGACCCCGCAGACCAACCGCAGACAACGAGCCTCCTGTACCTCATCTGCAAAACATTTAGCTGGGAACAGGGCCACATTCTCCCCAACCACAAAGCAGAGACAGCCAAGGAGTGGACAGTAGTGAGCATCTGTGCACTGTGGCCGCCTAACATCCCTCCCTCCTTGTGCCAGGAATAGCGTCTTTCTTTTGGGGAACGGCTCCACCCCACTCCCCGACATGCTCATCTTGCAAAACCAGCCCCACGAAGAGCCGCCCTTTCTAGGGAGCGCACACTCGGAGCTGGACGACACAAACTTAGCTCATTCTCGCCTTTTCTCCTCCCCCTCCCTCCGCCGTGCCTGAGGCCAAGTACCTGCCACCAACCGGATGTGATCCAGGGAGCCCCAGCCCTGCACCCACCTTGCCTTTGTGGGTCTCCTGCAGCCAGCGCCGAAGCTGGATCAGGCAGCTCTCCTGCATGGGCGTGAGGCGGCCCAGGCACCTCTCTATGTAGTCCGCGTCCAGCTTGTCCCCTTGGAGGAGGAGCAGGGGTGGCATCAGGACCAGAGGAGATGCCACAGGCCTCCTAACCATGTGGCCCGCCCTTTCGGGAGCCCTCCCTGGCTCACTGGCCGCCCCAGCTCTGAAACATGGTTCCAAGCCAGGCTGTGGCCTCCTCCGAGGACAACAGCCACAGGGACTCTGAAGGCATTCATTTTTCCAGCCCAGTTCCAAGGCGGTTCTGAAAACTCACACCAGGCCAAACCTGGATCTCTCTGTGAGATGTGATTTTTCCTCTTTGACCCTCAAAAGTGAGGATAATTCCCACCCTCTGGGGCATGCGCAGGGTTAAAACCAGATTCATGGTGTATGTATGGTTTGTATCCTAGTTTTTTTCCCTTTAACATTATATTATGAACATTTTCCAGGTCAATTAAAGTCTGAACTGTGACAAAGGGCTAATTGCCTTAATATACAAAGAGCTCTTACAAACCAATAAGAAATCGATAGGCAAACAGGAAAATGGACAAAGGACAAGAACAGAGATTCAACTAAAAAAGGAAAACAGAGTCGCTAAGCATGAAAAAATAATGTTTGACCTTACTCATAATGAAACAACTGATCATTACTCTACCAGTGATCACTCCTGCTGCTTTCAGAAGTGAAATGTTTAGGAAGAGTCTTGTGGGGAGCTGGGGTGAAGTCAGGAATAGGCAGTTACACACCTTCAGTGGGAACACTGATCAGCACAACCTCTTTGGAGGTCTAATTGGTAAATTCAACAAAATTTTAGTTGCATATAACCCTCTACCCAGCAATCCTACTTTTAAAATTTTATGCTATTTATATACTCCTACAAACTTTTTAAAAATCCTTTTACAAAAGGGTACCACACTATTTGCATTTTTGAAAAACCGAAGCAACCTAAATTTCCATCAATAGAGGACTCGCTAAATAGACTAGTAATTAAACATAATCAATAAATAACAAATAAACCAGGTGTGGTGGCTCATACCTGTAGTCCCAGATACTCGGGAGACTGAGGCGGGAGGATCGCTTGAGCCCAGGAGTTCAAGTCCAGCCTGGGCAACATAGCAAGACCCAGTCTCTAAATAATAATAATAAATGTTTATTAATAAATACGTTGTACTATAGAGTATCAAAAGAAGACATACTCATACAGAAAGTTGTTCGAGCAACATTAGTTAAGTGACAAAAAGCAAAATATGAAATAGAATGTGCAACGTGTTCTCATTTGTTCAACGTAAGGCATGGTGTGCAAATGCGTGTGCACAGGTGTGTGAGTATACATATTTAATATTACACACGTATGTAAGACTCGATAGCTTCAGAGAATATAAACACAGAACTACTGTAGCCTCCAGGGAGAGGAAAGGAATCTTAACTTCTTACTTCACATCTTCCAAGCAGTTTGAATGTTTTTCTACCATGATCATGCATTACTCATACAATTAAAAATAGTTGTAAAACCAGAGGAAAAGGCAGTGTCAAGGCACCAGAGATCAATTTCTGATCTAGAAATAAACCAGCTCTGGCTCTTGGACCGGAATGGGGAGAGGGAGAGGCCGGGAGCAGAGGCAGGAGGCTGAGTCACTCCAAGACCCAGCCCCAGCCCCAAGAGGACCGAGGCGATCCGCCCCCACCCAAGGAGCAACACAGCCCGCCCCAGGGCTGAGCGACCTCGGCTGCAGCGACCTACCATTCGAACTGACAGTCTCCGGAGCAGGGCCTGGGGCACTGCTGGGCCTGTCAGCCTCCAGGGAGCCAGGGTCCCGCTGCCCAACCCGGCCACAGGCGTCCTCCCGGCCTGGGGCCGGCGTCCAGCGGGGGATGTGCGAGGTGCCCTGGGAGGCGAGCTCGTTCAGGTAATGCTCTATCACCTCCTTCCCCTGGAAGCCAGAGAGACCGAGGACAGCGGGGCTCGCCGCAACAGCCAGGAAACCCGCCCCACCTCGCCCTGGTTCCAGCCCTGACACGCAGCGACTGAGCAGCTGAACGTGGCCCCCGTCCGAATGGAGAGACGCTCTGAGTGTCACTACCCACGATTTCCAAACGCAGTGCGAAACGACAAACGTGAAACAGCTCAGCGATGTGTTTTACATCGACGACATATTAGATAAAATCTATCATCGAAATTAATTTTGCCCGTTTCATTACATGAACAGGGCTTTACTCAGCAATGGATCTGAGGTCTTTAAAACAAATATGACCATTTTAACCAGGAAAAAGCATCACAGAGTGTCCCTCTTCTGTCCAGAGAATTCATTCACTACACACACCTGGACATCTCGGGGTTCGGGAGGGACAATGATGAGGGCGCCCCCATTACAGAGCAATGACTTTGTGCCCATTATCTCATGCGATTTGGTCGTTACTAGAATGCCCATTTTACGGATGGGAAGACTGAGGCCCTGGCAGGTTCTTGCTGGATGTCACCTGAGTTGCCAGGTGGCAGAGCGGGTCCTCCCTGGGACTAACGTACCCTCTTGATGTTGGCGGTGTACTGCTTCATGGCGATCTTCTCCAAGGCATTTTCAAAGCCAAAGAAGGACCGGATGTCCAGTGAGGCAGATTGCTCGAAGCAAGTCCAGTCTTCATTCTCGGGGTGGACCTGAAAGCCAGGCAGGGATGATGCTGGATGTCAGCATGGGGCCACCATGCCCCCTGCGGGGGCTCTACCAAGCCTGAGATGGACAGGATGTGACAGCCTGGCAGCACTGTCGGGGACAGCAGTACCAAGGGGGCCCCCACCCAGGGAACAGTGTGGATCTGATAGCTGCACCCCACCCCTTAAATACATATATGTATACATGGAAAATTCCATTAATATATAAATACATATGTTTAGTATATCATTTATATAATATATAAATGACTTATATATCAATATAAATTTTAGATGTATATTTTTAAATAGTTATATATTTATATAAAGATATATATGTTACATATTCTTATATATCAATAGATAGCAGCAAAAAAAAACCTGGGGGCAGAAACATTACCAGGAGTCTGTTAAATACGCAGATTCCTGGGCCCGCCCCAGTCACTCCTGACCAGGGGAGCCGGGGAATCTGCATTTCACGAGCAGCCTCGGTGCTGCTGGTGCGGCCGTCGGTGGGACTCTGAGAACCCCCCACCGGAAGGAGTGTGAAGGCAAGTACCGCCCATGCCTCGCCGCAGATGGGACACCCTGAGCCAGTTTCCAGGAGGACCCCAGAGGAGCTGGAGGCGTGGAATGAACCACTTCCAATGGCCCACAATTGCCCACCCGACCAGGCAGGATAATCTGCTACCGTCCCCATTTTATGGATGTGAATGGTGTGGCCCAGGGAGGGGAAGCGACTTGCCCGGTGTCACTCAGCAAGACAGTGGCAGAGCTGGGTGAATTGGGCAAATGCCTTCCAGACTCCCGGCTCATCCCCCTCAGTCCTCACTCATGCTGTTCCCGCCCCCGGAACTCTGTTCCCAGTCCTTCCAGGGCGGCTCCTCCCACCCTTGGGCGCTCAGCTCCAGTGGCGCCTCCTAAGGAAGCACTGCTTCCATTCACCCCCGGTTCTATCTGCCGGAGCCCTTCCTAGCTCTGTGACAAATATGTACACATTCGTTTGCTTTTCTCCTGTGTGTCTCCCTGGGGAATGGCAGCTCCGTGAGGGCCGCGGTCAGGCAGATGGGTCTGCGGCTGGGTGTCCAGCGCTTGGCTGGGTGCTGACACATGACAGGTGCTCAATCAGTATGTACCGGACAATCATCATGATCATTAATTATATTAAAAGGTAACACTTATATAAGACTTAGTATATGCCAGGCCCTGGCCTAAGGGGTTTGGATAGTATATTGTACTTCATTTAATCCTCACCACAACCTGTGCCGTAGGTGCGATTATTAACCCCATCTCACAGATGAGGAAACTGAGGCAGTTTCCTGAAAGAAAGAAGGAGAGGAGAGAGAGAGAAACGGAGGGAGGGTGCCAGATTTAGCAGATAAAATATAGGATGCCCGTCACATTTGAATTTTGGATAAACAACGAATAGTATATCTCCAAGAAATATCTGAGAAACAATTGTACTAAACGTATCTGCTGTTTACCGGAGCTGCACAGGCGCGGGGCACCCTGCATGCTCCCTGACAAGGCTCCGGGCCGGACAGCGGGGCTGCGGGGGGTCCCTGCGGGGAGGGTCCCGGGCTCACCGTGTAGCTGCAGTTCTCGTGCACCAGCACGCGGCTGGCGAAGGTCTCGTTGTGCGCTTCGATGAGGAGCGTCCTCTCCTTCCAGTTCAAGACGTTTCTCTGCACGAAGACCACGTGCTCCACACCGGCGATCTGCGCGGGAGGGCGGGGGCGAGTCCGGGGGGCCACCCAGACACCCCCGGCCAGGGGCCACGGATCCCTCTCCCCGCTGCCCACCCAAGCCGGGCCCAAATCCGGGGGACCCTGCTCGGTTCCCCC
>NW_012148285.1:3251780-3303073 GCF_000956105.1 Propithecus coquereli | reverse complement strand
TCAACAAAATCTCTATCCACATCCCTGCTGCATTCTTTACAGAAATTGACGGACTGATCCTAAAATTCATATGAAATGCAACAGACCCAAGATGGCCAAAACAATCCTGAAAAAGAACAAAATTGGAGGACTCGTATTTCCTGAATTCAAAACTTTACTACACGGCTATGGTATCAAAATAGTGTGGTACTGGCATAAAGATATTAACAGGCGTACAGCTCAATGGACTAGAATTGAGTCCAGAAATAAACCTTCGCATTTACCATCCATTGATTTTTGACAAAGGTGTCAAGACAATTCAACGGGGAGAGAATAATCTCTTCCACAAGTGGGGCCGGGACAACTGGATACCCATACATAAGACAATGACGTTGGACCCTACTGCACGCCATATGCAAAAATTAACACAAAATGGACCAAAGACCTAAATATAAAAGTTAAAACTATAAAACTGTTAGAAGAAAACATAGGAGTAAATCTTTACAAACTTGGATCAGGCAACAGTTTCGTACTTAGGATACCAAAACCACAGACAATGAAAGGAAAAATAAAATGGATATCATCAAAATTGAAAACTTTTGTGCTTCAAAGGATATCAGCAAGAAAGTGCAAAGGTAACCCAGATAATGGGAGAAAATTTTTGCAAATTACACATACATACATATGGATAAAATGGAAGGCTCGTATCCAGAATATAGAAAGAACTATTAGAATTCAATAATAAAGAGAGAACCCAATTTAAAAATTGGCAGAGGATCTGAATAGACATTTCTCCAAGGAAAATATACCAACGGCCAAAAAGCAAATGAAAAGATGTTTGACAACATTAGTTGCCAGGGAAATGCAAATCAAAACCACGATGAGATACCACTTGGTACGCACTAGGGTGACTATAACAACAAAGACAGATAATAGCAAGAAACTGGAACCCCCAGACCTGCCGCGAGGACATAAAATGGCACAACCACTTTGGAAACCAGTTTGGCAGCTCTTCAAATGGTTAAATGTAGAGTTACCGTATGATCCAGCAATTCCACTGCTAAGCATTCACCCAAGAGACATGAAAACACAGGTCCCGCAAAAACCTGTACACACGTTTACAGCAACATTATTCATAATACCCAAAAAGTAGAAATAACCCAAATATCCATTAACTGATTAGTGGATAAATACATTGTGGTCTATCCCCACGATGGAATATTATTCAGCCTTAAAAAGGAACAAGGTACTGACCCATGCTACGACACGGATAAGAAACCTTGAAAACATTATGCTAAGCGAGAGAAACCACACACAGAAGACCACATGTTGTATGATTCCATCCACTTACATGAAATGTCCAGAACAGGCAAATACAGAGCAACAGAAAATAGATTAGCGGTTGCCAGGGGCTGGGGGTGGGGAGGAGAGGGTAGCATGAGGGATAAGGGGTACAGAGTTTCTCTTTGGGGTAACGAGAATATTCTAAAATTGATTGTGGTGAGGTTGCACGGTGCTGTGAATATACTGAAAGCCATTCAACTGTATACTTTTATTTTATTTTTTGAGACAGAGTTTTGCTCTGTCACCCCAGCTAGAGTGCTGTGGCGCCATCATCGTACCTCACAGCAACCTCAAACTCCTGGGCTCAAGCGATCCTCCTGCCTCAGCCTCCTGAGTAGCTGGGACTACAGGCTCGAGCCACCACGGTGGGCTAATTTTTCTATTTTTAATAGAGACAGGGGTCTCGCTGTTACTGAGGCTGGTCTTGAACTCCTGAGCTCAAGTGATCCTCCTGCCTCGGCCTCCCGGAGTGCTAGGTTACAGGCGTGAGCCACCGCGCCCACCAACATTTTAAATGTCTGCGTACATATAATATTAATATTCAACAGTGTGCTCTCTGAGCCGCAGCAGGTCCCACCCTGCCTGACAGCATAGACTCCAGCCCCCGCCTGGGAGCCGGTCCCAGCTCTACCACTTATGGCCTGGGTGACCTTGGGCAGGTTACTTAACCTCTCCGTGCCCTGCTGCACAGGGCGGTGGTGAGAACTGAGCAAACCGCCGTGGCTGCAGGAGGAGGGACGGCTGGACTATTTTCTCGGCAGCTTCACGGTCTCAGTGCGCGGCGCTGAGCGCAGGCGGCTGTGAAGTGAGGCTCCGCGACCCCGTGCCCTTCAAAGGGGAGGCGCCTCGGCCCAATGCAGAGCGCCAGGCCCGGATGGCTCCCTGAGCCTTGCTGTCCTCAGAGCCACTTCGGCCAGCCTCGGGCTGTGTGCCAGGAATGTGTCCTTCTGCGGGGGCAGGGGGTGCTCCCAGGCAGGCTGCGGGGCTGGGTGAAGGTAGCTGAGGGGTCCCCAAGCCCAGGAGTGCACTTAGGGAGGGCGACAGTCCGTGCCCAGTTCTAGAAGCGCCAGGGTCAGCACTGGTGGGGCGTATCCCGGCGTCTGGCTTGACCTTCTTCGTTATTCGAGCGGGGTCTGCGCCCAGCGCCTGTCACAGCCCATGTGCCCCGGAATTGGGATCATCGCAAGCTCCAAAAATAGTGCCTAGTGCTGGCATCTGAGGACAGACACCTCCTCCCCTTCCCTCCCAACTCCTGGGAAGAGAGGTAGGGGGAGGGGAGCCAAGGAAGAAATGGAAGCAGGCCCAGGTGCCCTTGGTGTCACCCCAGGCTGTGCGAGGCCAGCCAGCCCTTCCTCCTCCAGGGTCGGGAGGACAAAGCTGCCTCCTGCCATGGTTCAGAGTTAGTCGCTGTGACAAAACACAGCAGCATTAGAATGGGACACCCCCATCACCGCCCCCCATGCACCACGGGGCGCCCAGGGTCTGCGCTCGGAGAGCTGGCAAGGGGCCCCCTGAAACTGCACCCTGCATATCTCAGGCCACCTTGGACCCTCTGTCGAAGGGTGGGGGTTCCCCACCGAGGAGGGAGCTGCAGGCGAGAGGCTGGAGCGGGCGGGGGCCTGGCTGGAAGCTCAGCTCCTCCTCCCTGCCGGCAAGCCCTCCCCAGCCCTCCTCCCGGGGGGCTCACCATCTGGAAAATGGGCCTCTGTCTCTCACATGCCGGTCTCTCTGAGTGTCTCACAGAGCCCGGTGCAGAGTAAGAGACCGGAATTGTTATTCCCCAGGCGACAGGACTGAAATGGCGGCACAGCGCACACACGTTTGCCAGGACCGGAAGCTCCCTCCTGGCCCTGTCTGAGCAGTACCCAAGGCGGGCGGGAGCCAAGGACACAGTGCCGGGGTGACGGATGCTGGCGTGGAAGGGAAGGTGTGCACGTTTCAGACGTGGCCAGGCTCAGTCCCAGCCTCTGCCACTTTCTAACTGGGTGTCCTTGGGCAAGTCACTTGCCCTCTCTGAGCCTCTGTTTGGCCATCTGTAAAACAGGGTGGCAGTGAGGATGTTGCCAAACGGAGTCTCAAAGGGGTAAGCGCCGGCAGTCTTGACAGCATTCCCTCCAGCTGTGTGCTTCCCCTCACTTAGTCCCATGGATGGTGTCCTCATTCGACAAATGACGAGCCCAGAGCCCAGAGAGGCTCACTAAGTTACCCACGGTTACACAGCATGGAAGGGTGCACCTGGATTTGGATCCTAGTTGGGCCCAGCCCCCACTCCCTCCAGGAGCCCCCAGCTCAGCAGCTGGGCTTGTTCTCGTGAGCGGCTCAGAAACAGAGCTGGCATTGTCCCCAGGGCACTGCGGTCATATCTTCTTTTTCTACCCTCAGTCCTTCAGCTCCTACCAGGCAGTGGCCACACCCCCCACCCTCTCCCCTTCCTCCTGACTGTTCAGTCTCCCGTTCCTCGGATGAAATGCATTGAGGGAGGGACGTACTCGGAACAGGCCTTGATGTCCAGAATAAAGCCCATGCTCCTCAGCGTGGCCCCCAGGCCCAGGCCCTTGTTATCAGCCCCACCAGCCCCCTCAGCCTGCTCGAGCCACAGGGCCTTTGCACTTGCCGTTCCCAATGCTTGGGCCACTAATCAGTTCTCTTTATAGTGAAGGAGGTGGGAGGTGTGAGTCACTGGGGCTTTCCGGAGGGGTAGGACCTGGATCGGGAACTAAGGAGATGCTTGGGCTTCAGGGCCTCATCCACGCTGGTCCTTCTTCCTGGGACACCCTCCCCGCTCCTCCTCTGCACGACAGCCCTGTTCTCCACGCTGTAGCTGGTCCATTTTCTTGGCAGCGCCTATCATACCTTGTGACCACAGACCTGCTCGCACGTGGTGTGCGCCAGGCCTGGCCCGTGAAGGAGGACGGCGTGCCCTCCCAAGCACAACCTCATACCTGCGCCCGGCTCCCGGCCTCGGCACACCCTAGGGGCTAACAGAGACACGCCAACCAAGCAGGAAGGAAATGATATACACTTGCCGGTGGCCCAGACAGCCCCAAGGCAGGCGACCAGGGAGGGCACGACGGGGCACAGGCCCTGCACAGCAGCCAGTCGGGGGCCAGAGCTCCCCAGACTCACTTCCTGTGCTAACAGTCCTCTGCCAGAACAGCCCGGTCTGGAGCCCCCAGATAACAGGCGCAGGGAGGGGACGGTCGGCTTGGGCATAACTTGCCCTGACTGCGAAAGGGAAGGCCCTGCCCTCTCACAGGGACCAGGGGCTGCTCCAATGACGGAGCCACACGTACTGGGGGGACCCCGGAGCTCAGGTCTTGGGGGACCCGGTTTTGGGGGGCCCGAAGCTCAGTCTCCAACTCAAAGGGGCCCATCCCAGAGCCAGCTGTCCAATGTCAGAGGACCGTCAGGCGTGTTGGACACTGTCGCTGCTGTCGCTCATGAAGTGCTCGCTGCATCACTGCACCCTCACACACCCTGCTGAGATGGGAACTAGCGCGTCCCCATTTCACAGATGAGCAAGTGGAGGCTGAGGAAAGCAGAGTGACTCTCCCAGCAGCACACGGCCGGCACACGGCGGGATGGGAGCACAAGCCTGTCTCACCCAGACCCCAACCCTGAACCCCTCGTCCTGCCTCGGAGGACTGTGGCTGCATCACGAGCCTCTGTGACTTGGAAATGCCGGTCCCACTGGCCCGGCCTCAGGAACTGGGGGCCTGGAGAAGTGAGGGTGGGGTCAGGGGCGTGTGAGAACAAGGTTTGTGTTCTCACCTCCCTGTGCGGTGGGAAGGGCAGGGGGGCAGTTTGGCAGGACCCGCCTCGCCTTCCACCTGCTGCCTCCACACACCCTCCTGCTGCAGGGAGGACGGCGCTCGAGCACCCCCAGGATCCCCGGGCACGACGCCTCGTCTCCAGACCCGGGTCACCTCCTCGCCTTCTCCTGGGGGGAGTGTTTCCAGCAGGCGGTCAGGAAACCGTCCTTTAATTTCACGTGACCCAAAGGTCCGGTGAGCACCAGAGGAGGCATTTGGACACTTTTCAGCTGCCAAGGCCTCATCGCCGTTGCGGTGAGAGCGACCGCCACGCACGCACCGGGCTCGCCGTGCCCCACGCCCTGTTCCGAGCTCTGCGTTATGTCCTCTGCTGCCACAGGAAGTGGTAGTACGTACCCTCCCCGTGTGACAGATGGAGAAACGGAAGCTCAGAGAGGTTAAATCACTCGCCTGGTCACACAGCTGTGAGGGGCCAAGCTAGGATGTGACCCCCTGCGGTCAGACCGTGGGGTTTAGACAGCGTGTTGCCTCTCGAACCAAACGGTGCCCTGATGGCTGCAGGACAGCCCTGTACCCGTGTCCTCCCCACACCACTGGGAAGCCCGGCTCGCATGCTCAGCTCACACTCAGCCCAGCCCGGACCCTGCGCTGTCCATCCCCTCCAACAGTGCCCATGTGGTTGAAAACGTGTCTGTCTCCCCAGCTCGGCTGTGGCACCTCCGAGGGTCCAGGCTTTTCCCCTTCCTGCGTCCGGCTCAGAGAAGCCACTTCCTAAACACCGGCTGAATGCAATGCAGATGCCCGCCACACGGAGAGGGACTTTACCTAGAAGGGAATAGGGAGCCACGGAAGGTTGCTGAGCACCCACCGCCCCTGGCGGAGCCAATGTGAGGCCTTCGCAGGTCCTAGGCTGCACCCACAACAATCACATCGAACATATTAAGGTGCATCCACTTCCTGCGTTTTACATACACACGACCTCGTCAGAGCTGAGGTCCCGACGACAGCCCAACATCAAGGCTGCGTTCAGTGGACATTTAATTCAACCTTTATTCGTTTCAATTCTGTGGTTTCCTTTTGTATTCTGGAGTTACTGCATTATTTTCTTTCCCTGTCAGACATTGCTGGGACGTCGGGGAGCTCTGGGCCCTGGGCACCCTGCCCTGGGGGAGGCCCCGGCAGAGGTTCTCAGACCAAGCAGGCTCCGGCCCGCTGGCTGTGGCACCGCACAGGGTCTTACAGAATCAGACGGCTCGTAGGACCCTCCCTGTGTCGGAAACCAGCTCACACCAGTTTTGTCTCTGCCCGGGAGCCCCTGCTGCTGGCTCCTGTCCCCACAGTTGGCCTGACCACCCACAAATGAGGCCTGAGCCTCTGCCTGCTAAACAAACACACAGTTTGGCCTTGTCACGGTCACTCAGCTGCAGAAGGGTTTGGTTACAGCCCTTCTGCCAGGTGGCCGGAGAGGACATCCAAGGCTGCCCACTCAGAAACGGAGCTGGTCCTAAGGCCCGGGACCCACCCCCGCCGGGCCAGGGTGGGCAGGCAAGGACCAGTTGGCCGCCTCCTATGGGGTTCCCATGCTGCAAAATCCACATTGGCACATTTAGCATATGGGGATGGGAGCCTGGATCCCCACCCAGACTTGCCCACCCCCAGGCCAGGTGACCTTGGGTGTGACAGGTCCCCTAAAACAGAGTAATCACAGAACCTCCCAAGCAGCACTCAGCTGCGCCTGTTTCCTTCCCTCGTGCCTCACGACTGCTCAGGTAGGGTCACCGGCCCCCGACACCCATGAATCCCCAGGGCTTCGCAAAATGCCTAGCACATAGTTGACACTCAGTAGACATTTACATGATGAATGCATGAGTGACAGCCTAGCACAGCCACGAAGAGCATGGGGGCCCAGTCAGGTGGCTCACGCCTGTAATCCCAGCACTTTGGGAGGCGGAGGCAGGAGGATGACTTGAGGCCAGGAGCTCGAGACCAGCCTGAGCAACATAGCAAGACCCTGCCTCTACCAAAAAAACAAAAATATCAGCCAGGCATGGTGGTGTGGGCCTGTAGTCCCAGCTACTTGGGAGGCTGAGGCAGGAGGATCACTTGAGCCCAGGCCATGGAGGCTGCAGTGAGCTATGATGAAGCCACTGCACTCTAGTCTGGGCGACAGACAGAGTGAGACTCTGTCTCAAAAGAAAAAAAAAAAAAAGAGTGTGGGCTCTGGGACCTGGGTTCGAATCTCTGCTCTGCCTCTCACCAGCTGTGTGGCCTTGAGCAAGTCATCAGGCTCTCGGTTCCTTAAATCACTCATTTATAAAAGGGGAACAAGAGACGTAGCGCCTACTGCGTTGTCAGAGGGAAAAAGGAGTCCGTTGGAAAATGCTTAGAGCAGTGCCTGGCACATGGTTCATTCTCCATAAACATTTGTTAAATACATTTAAATTTTAAAAACGAAAGAGATTCTATAAAGTACGGAAAAGCTATTTCTGCTGATCACTTGACAGCGGAACCCTCCTCCCCTCCTTCCTTCCTTCCTGCTCTCCCTCATCCAAATTCAAAGGAAGCTGGAACACGGCTCTTAACCCAAAACTTCCACCAGGAGTGCAGAAAGAATATCGAAACCGCACCAGTGTGTTCTGGCCCAGTGCGCCACCTTCCCTGTTCTGCAGGCTGCATTCAGGGCAGCCACGGCACAGGGGCCCTCCCCGTCCCACTGCTCGGGAGCCCTCCTTGTCAACCCCCTGCCCGCCCCCTGCAAGCCTGGGAGACCACAGGACAGATGAGCTGTCAATCCTCAGCTCCCCCAGCTTTTTAAAAATTGAAATATAATTCCCATAGCATAGAACTCTCCCTTTTAAAGTATACGATTTAATGTGTTTTATTTAGTACGTTCACAAAGTCACAACCATCGCCACTATCTAATTCCAGAACATTTTCATCACCTTCAGAAGAAAACTTGTACCCTTGGAAGTCACCCCCTCTTTCCCTCGTCCCCGCACCCCAGCCCTGGATGACCACTCATCTACTTTCTGTCTCTAAGGATGTCTCTTTTCTGGATATTCCACAGAAATGGGATCACACCAGACATGGTCTCTTGGGACTGGCTTCTGTCCCTCCGCACGCCGTTTCGAGGTTCGTGCATGTCGCAGCATGTGTCGGTGCTGTGTTCCTTTTGCTGAATACTATGCCGTTCGGAAGACCCCCCAACCCTTTGGAGGTGCTCAACCGGAGCTTGCCGAATGAGTCATCAGACGCCCCGATGGCAGCAGTGTCATCCCAGCTGATGAAGGGAAGCGGGCCTGGTACAACCAGGGTGACACTATTCCGGAAGCCCTTTGAGATGACTGACGGCTGCAGACAATCTGCAAACGCAGCTACACCCAGATGGCCTGGAGCCGAGAACCCGCTGCTATTCCAGGCAAAGCCGGCTCAGGAGTCACAAGAGGTGGAGACACAGGGTCAGAAGGGCCTCTGCAGCCGGGGCACCGGCGAGAGGACAGGGCTGGGTGTGGGGGGCAGCAGAGACAGAACACAGGGTCAGACCCCACCTCTGCCACTTGTCGGCTGGGTGACCTCGACCCAACCTCCCTGAGGCTCAGTTTCCCCAGAAAGGAGGAGGACTGTGATGTCACCTGCTTGACGGCGGTTGCTGCGAAGATTAAAGGGTGCGCACGCGTAAGGCAGCGGCACAGTGCCAGATACCACGCCGTCGATTTTCCGAATAGACAAGAGTAAATCAACAGGGACTTGAACAGAGATTTGTACACGAGTGTCCACGGCAGCACTATTCACCACAGCCAAGACAACACACGAGTCCATCGACCAGTGGATGGACAAACAAAAGGTTTCCTATCCATGCAGCGGGACGTTATTGAGCCATAGCAAGGAATGAAGCGCTGACACACGCTACAGCACGGATGAACCGTAAAAATGCTACGCGAGTAAAAGAAGCAAGTCACGGACAGATATAGCATGATTCTTCTCATGCGTGGTCCCTAGAGTGGCCGAGTTTACAGAGAGAAAGTAGAACAGAGGTTGCCAGGGGCTGGGGACGGGAGAATGAGGGTAGGTGTTTGACGGGTGCAGAGTTTCAGTTCCGGGTGAAGAAGGTGGCGATGGCGGCGGTGACGGTTGCACGACAAGGTCAACGTATTTAGTGCCCCTGACCTGTGCACTGAAAATGGTTGAAATGATCAATTTTAGCACATTAAGGAAAATAGAGTCCACCATCTCCTAGAAGGTCTATGGCCCTATCAGAAGCACTCGCCATGATTTGGGGTAGGATATTATGTCCATGTTTGTCTGTAGTTTCAGCGTCGCCATCGCTATGTCTTTTGTTCGCCACTGAATTCCCTGGTGCCTTGTGCCACACTTGGGACGTTGCAGACATTCAGCCGCTATTTGTTGAATGAAGGAAGGAAGCAATGAGTGAATGGCCAGGTGCCAGGGAAATAAAACAGGAAAAGGGAACCACCTTCATATATAGCCCTGGAAGAGTAGCCAAGGAAGTCCGGGTCTCCCCTGTGTCAGGGCGGGCAGGCCCACGTCTACACCCGCAGGGAGTGTTGGCAGGTGCACGGCTCAAAGAGTACCCTGTGCCTGTCTGTTGCTGTCATCCCCCACCTTCAGAGAGCTAAGTTCTGGAAGGTACTTACGGGGCAGGCGAATAAATGCCTGAGGAGCTCCCCCTCGGTTGTCACGGCGGGGATTGTCACCGACGTGGCCAGCAAGCCAGCTGTAAACCAGGTGGGGAGCGATAGCTCTGCCTGCTGTTAGCAGGTCCCCATCCTGTGGCTGCGGCAGGAGGCAAGTTAGCCGGGGCCCAGCGACTCGTTCCTGCTTCTGCGCGACGGGACACCCCTTTCACCAAGAAGCCCCCTGCACGTGGGGACGCGCCGTCAGAGCCCCCGGCCTCTCCGGCACTGGGAGGATGCATCGGCCCACACGCCCGTGTGCACACAGCCTGCTGTGGGATCGCCCACGTGTCGGGAGCAGGGCCGGGGACTTCTGGGATCAGGTAGGTGGTGTTCCTGATGGTTCAGGGAAGGCAGCCCAGAGCAGCTTGACATTTACGCGCTATGTCAGGAACTTGCTCAGAGGGGAAACGCTGTTTTAGATCTTCCGAGTGTCTCAGGAATGCCCCTAGACCCCCGTCACCTCTGCTTCCCAGCTGGAAACCCTCCTTCCATCCTGGTTCCAACCTCAAATCTGGTCATGTCACTCCCTCCCTCGGCAACACTCAGCCGAGCCGACTTAAATGACCCTCGAGTGGCCTCCAACGGGCCCTTCTCTGTGTTCCCACAATGCCCTGTTCTTCCCCATTACCAATGGTTCTGCCAGGCATTTCACACACACACACACACACACACACACACACACACACACACACACACTGGGAGCTGTATGAGGGCAGGAGCTACATCGAGAGAACCAGATGAACAAGACAGACACAGCCCTGCCAACCTGGACCTTCCCTTTATGAAAAGACCCATTTAAAACAGCAAACAAGCAAATTAATAGAATAATGATGCATTTCAAAAAGTGCTAAGAATCAACTCATTTGCAGCCCCTGCACCTAGCACGGCACTTGGCACACAGCAGAAGCTCAAATATTTGGGGAATGCATACACACACGCACCATGAATTAACGCACGCAGAAAACAGTGACCGAGGGCCTTGTGTATCTCAGCGCATTCTGAAATCACAAGATCACCTTGCTGGGCAACGGATCCCTCTGTTCTCCCAGCCCAAATGTGTCTCCCAGAGACACATTCAAGGTAGAAAACGTTGCCTCCCTTAATCTGTTAGCAACCGGATCAGATGACAGGGCTCCAGGGAACTAATTTAAACTCATTTAAATAAGGCCCCTGCTGCTTTATCAAAACTACGTCCATAACAACGCTTCCAACTGCAACTGCTTTTGGCCCAGGAGACGAGAATTCGCCTTCGCCGGCTGCTCCTTGTTAACAATCCATTTGCTAAATTACAAGCTGTTTGTCAATACAACAAGGCCAAGCCTTTAAATATTTTAACACTTGATTGCTGAGCGACAGAACCTCACCCCCATAACCCTCCCTCCACATGAAAAGCCTATTGATCGGGAAATTCTACCCCGAGCCACCTTCCTTCTTCACGTTCGCAGGGTCGGAGAGCACCTGGAGCCACAGGGCTTTTGCGTCCCACAGGGAGACCTGGGCAGTGGCTGGACAAGAGGGGACCGGGTTATTCCCGAAGCCACGGTACCCACTGCTGCTGCACAGATGTTTATGGAACGTCAGAGCCAGAACCCGGAGGGTCTGGCTGTGAGCTCGGGCTGTGGGGTCAGATTCCCTAAGTTCGAATCCCAGCTCTGCCATTTACTGAGTGTGCAGGCTGAAGTGTGTCCCCTAAAATAAATATGTTGCAGTCCTCACCCCGGCTACCTGGGAGTGTGACCTTATTTGGAGACAGGGTCTTTACAGAGGTGATCAAGTTAAAATGAGGTCGTTGGGGTGCCCTTGCGAATCCAACATGACTGGTGTCTTCAGAAAGAGGGAGATTTGGACACGGACCGCCACGTGAAGACTGGAGTTACGGTGCCACAGCCCAGGAAACACCAGGAGCTCGGAGGGGGGCCTGGAGCCTCCCCTGGGCCTTCAGAGGGCACGTGGCCCCGCCGACACCTTGAATGCAAGCTCCCATGAGCAATAAATTCCTGTCGTCCTAAGCCACCAGTTTATGGCACTTAGTTACAGCAGCCATAGCAAACTAACACACCAGGAGGGTCTTGGTAGCCTTGTTGAGCCTCCGTTTCCTCTTTTGCTACAGATAAGGCTGCTGTCATAGACCTGCCTCTGAGCCAGCCTGAAAGGCTGGATGCACGTGGTGCTTAATAATCGGCATCCTCTGCCCTGCAGGGACCAGGGTCTAGGCTCGGGCTGTGCTCCCCGTCCCAGGGTCCTGAAGGGACACGGGCGTCCTGGACGACATCCCGATGGCGACTGCACCGACAGAACCCCTCGCTCAGCCCAGACGCCACCCAGTAACTTCAGATCCTCAATCCAGCTCCGAGAAACGGCCGAGCTCGTGGCTGGGAACGTGAATTCTGGAGCCAAACTTCCCCGCCTGCTGCGTGTTTGACTAGGGCTGCCCGCAGGACTCTTCTCCCGGGGTGGGTATGAGGAGCACAGGAGTCCGTATGCGGACGGCAGCTATGCTCACCAGGACACCACCAACGCGGGAGTCAATATTTGAATGGGCTCAGAACAGTGTCTGGAGCTTCGTAGGTGCTATGTACGAGTTTGTTAAACAACATTGAAACGAGAATCTGCTTAACCCCATCGAATAACCACCACTCTTCGTTCACAGCAGAGAATATGTTCATCCAAGAACTTGTGCACAAATGTTTATAGCAGCATTATTCATAATAGCTAAAAAATTGAAAACAACTTAAATGTCCATCAGCTGATAAATGAATACATAAAATGTGATATGTTCCTATACTACGAAATAGTATTTGGCCCTAAAAAGGAATGAAGCGCCTATACACGCTACGATGTGGATGAACCTTGAAAATGTTACGCTCAGGGGTACGCGCTTATCCCAGACTCATTGAGACGTGTAGCTCTTTATATGTCGATCACACCTCCGTAAAGGGGTTTTTAAAAAACATATCGTAGTGAGAGAAGCCAGACACTGAAGGCCACAAACTGTACGAGTCCATCCATATGCAACTTCCAGAATAGGTAAATCCACAGAAACAGAGAGCAGCTTAGTGGTTGTCTGGGGTGGGGCAGGGGTCGGGGGCAGGTCAGGGGAACGCAGTGAGATTAGGGGGTCATGGCTAAAGGGTATGACATGGGGTTTCTTTTTGGGGTCATAAAAATGTTCTGAAATTGACTGTGGTGACGGCTGCACAGCTCCGTAGCTGTATTAGAACAAAACCCGTTGACGGGTGTCCTTCCAGTGCATGAAGTACGTGATAAGTGAGTTAGATCTCAATAAAGCAATCACCCCTCCAACCCTGGATACGGCTGCTGAAGCCGCCTGAATCATCTTAGTTGTTTCTCTGTTTACCAAGATGATACAAGCGCGTTGTTTGGAATCAAACGATACAGAATGCTGTCAAGAAAGAAGAACACGAAGATGCCCCAGAATCCCACCCTTTAGAAGCAGAATTCACACGAAGGGATTTGGAGAGAGATGCCCATTCATTCGATTAGATAAATTTTTAAAGTGAAAAATTAATTTAAAAAGAATTTTTAAGTTGGGTCTAGAAAGGTTGCCTCAAAGTGCTATTTTATGATCAATTCCACAAGCCCAATTTCAGCCATTTGTGTCATCGCGGGTGGACTATTGGAGAAGCAAGGGGCACTTTGACTCTCAAGGCAGTTTTGTTAAATGGAAAAACCAAAAGGCCAGCTCCTCCGGTCACTCGGTCACTCGGATGCAGTGAAAATAGCTGAGTTCATCCAAAACTTCCCCGGCATCTGACCCAAACTGAGGGCAAGTGTTCAGCTGAGAAACAAAGACGGACATTAAGTATAGAAAACCCCTTTTGTGCCTACACAGCGCGCAAGTTATGTCGAGTTATGCAGCTATTTTGGGGACAATAATGTTTTGTAAACAGTCAGCAAAGTAGCTTTGTCTGTGGCCATGTGGCTTGGGACCATTTCACACACAGGACTGTATGGAAGGTAAGATGACACGGTCATGGCAGTCCCTTTGAAAAATATGAATGACTTAAATTAACAGATAAATATTTGAAAGTCTTTTTTTTTTTTTTTACTCCACCCACAAGCGTCTGTATGTCAACACCTAGAGACTGTTAACCGCTAAGGCAGCAAACAAGCCCTGCCTTCCTTTACGGAACACGAAGCTTACAAAATGCAGTTAACACATCCCAATGAAGGCAATGCGAGTAAGTTACCAGTTCTATTCACGTAGGCATGTAGCCCTAAGTACTACATTAGTGGGCATGGTTTTTGGGGGAGAGTTGAAGTTTTTTTGTTTGTTTTGAGACAGAGTCTCACTCTGTGGCCCTGAGTGCAGTGGCAGCTAATTTTTCTATTTTTAGTAGAGATGGGGTTTCACTCTTGCTCAAGCTGGTCTCGAACCCCTGAGCTCAAGCGATCCTCCTGTCTTGGCCTCCCAGAGTGCTAGGATTACAGGTGTGAGCCACTATGCCCAGCCTGGGCATGTCTTATTTTAAAGTACAATAATTGCAAATATTTTCGAGAACCCTAAACCTGCTAAATTAAGTTAACATGTATTAAGCCCATGCAATAGCTGGTTTTCCATTCTACAGTTATGTGTCTCAGCTCATGGCAGAGAACCATGGATTCCTAGGCTGTTCCAGAAGAGTGGGGACAGCTTCTCTCTTCTATTGAATGAATGAACAAGCCATTGAGTCTTAGAATATGTGAGCTGCCAGGAGCCTTAGACGTAGGATGATTATTTATATTTATCTGCCACTTATTGTCTGCTTGGTATGGACACACACACACACACACACACACACACACAGAATCACTTTTAATCCTCATGGCAAGCTTATGAGCTACATATAATCATCCTCATTTAACAAATGAGGAAAAGGAGGCTCAGAGAAGTTCAGCAACTTTCCAAAGACACACAGCCAGAGCACGACAGAGCAGCAGCAGGGACCCAGGGCTTCTGACTCTGTGGCCCTGGGTCTTTTCATCACCCTGTGGTGTCCCGCCCCCATTACAGAGAAGTCAAGTCACACAGCCACAGGCAAAACAATAACAGTGATAGCTAGACCTCATTGAGCACCTAATCTGCTTTACATATATTGATTCGTTTAATCCACAGCATGACGCCAGGATTTTAGAAACCAGGTGACTCTCATTTTAGAGATGGGCGTGGAGGCTCACAGAGGTGAAGCGACTTGCCCCAAAGTCACCCAACTGTGGAGCTGGGATACAACCCCAGACTGGCTCCTGCCTCTCTGTTCTCCTGGGACCATCTGCACATAACAGCGCAATGTGTAAGGATGACTTCAGTGAAGCTTTTTAACCCTTTATGCAACTATAAACACTTATGTGTGTGGATTCATAGAAGACGGGACAGGACACATGCGTGCAGAGCCACCAACGGATATGCAAGTCCTTGGGTAGAAGGCTGGGGTCAAGCCGCCAGGGGTGGGGTGGGGAGGGTGTGGTGAATTCTGGGACAGCTGTATTTTGTGAGCACCTACTGTGTGCCCAGCACACAGCCAGGAGCACCATGAATTATCTCATTTACTCCTCACCTCAACCCCACAGCATTGCCCTGCCGTGACCGAAGCTCAGAGAGCCACAGTGATGGAGCCGAGCTGGGCTCCCACATCTGCCTGGCTCCAGCACCTGCCCCTCGATGCACAGAGCACGGATCCAGGAGGCCAAGAACCTGGGAGCCAATTCTAGCCCCAAACTGACTTGCTGCACAACCTAAGTATGTCACATAGTTACTCTGAGCACCCAGACCCCCTCGCGCTCACCCCTCTCTCCTCCTGGTCTCAGCTTCCTTGAAGGGCAGGGACTGGGGGGTCTGTGTGCAGGAGGAGGGCCCTGGGGGTTGCAGCTAGAATCAAGGCTCTGGAGTCCCCTCTGCATGGATCTGAGCCCGACTCCACCTCTTCCTAGCTACAGAACTTGGTGTCATTCCTCCACCTTTCCAAGCCTCAGTTTAGTGGAGGAGAAATGGGAATAATGACAGCTATTGGAGGGAACGTCATACGTAAGGACTTAGCACTGTACATATTCAATGAGTGGCTGCTGTCATTGTCATCATCGTCATATTTACCATGATTATGATCATTACACAAAAGGACAGCAGTGGGGTGGCCCCGATCTTTGTTTTCTGTCAGGGGAGTCTAAGCTGGGAGGAGAGGCAAACTTCAACAAGGAGAAGAGAGAAAAACCTTGTGTTTTGGTCACTGGGCAGGGGCTCCAGAGGTTCTGGTAGAAGGCGGGAGGGGATGGCTGGGCCGAGGTGTCACCGGTTAGACGTCTGACCCATGAGGTCACCCGAGTAGCTCAAAAGCTCCTTCTGATCTGGAGGTCCGAGGGGATTCCTCTTCCTCCTGTTACAGCTGACCTCCTAAGTCCCTCCAACTGTCACAGGAGGGGCCCAAGAATCAGGGGTCACTCACCGCCATGACCAGCTCAAATGGGTACTTGTAGACACGAACAGGAGATTGGTATTTCTGCACCATGTTCGCACTGGAGCGCCAACGGAAGTCACCAGGCAGGGGTGAGCACAGAGCCTGGGGTGACAGGCGACTGGTGAGGTGGCAGCTCCCTCCACATGAGGCAGGGACACTGCCCACCACTGGGAAGGGTAGGCCCAGCCCCCCAGCCCCACCCACACATCTCCCCAGCCCTCTAGGTGAGAAGGCCAAGATGATCCCCAAATTACTCTGGTCAGGCCTCAGACACCTGTCCTGCCCCAGACCATGCTCACTCTCCCCAAGAACAGTCAGCACCCCAAATTTTCCTCCATCCCCATCCCTTCACAGAAGGCCCCAGGAGGCTCTGCCACCCCCACGAACACACACACATTTGCAGTTCCCACACTCCCACTACTCCCTTTGCGCATGCACCCACAGCTTGCCACACGTGTCCTGACCAGTAGTCTCCCCAAGTCTCCTTGCACCTGCCCTCCCACTTTCCTCCAAGACACCCTGGTGTACACACACTGCCTCCACCAAATTTCACAGGCACTGTCTCTGTCACACACACGCGCATATGCAGGCTCCCCTCCCACATGGGACCTCCCTTGCACACGCCCACAACTTTGCACACACACCCAGCTCCCGGGAGCACAAACCTGCCCAACTTCACACACGCTCGGTTCCCCTGGTGCGCACAGACGTTCACATATGCACACACGGCCATGCGTACATGCACATACACACACGTACACACACATAAAGGCACTCACACACGCATGCCCGCACCGGTCCCCGCAGCCCCGCTCACCCTCGCCCTCGCGGAGCCTCCGGGGACGCAGCCTAGGGGCCCCCGCTCTGGGTGCCCAGCCGGCTCGGGAGCTGAGCTCGCCGCCTGGCCCGGAGCGCAGAGCCTGGGGCGGGGCCCGACCGCCGCGGCTCAGCCTGGGGAGTCCCGCCCTGCACACCCTACGGCCCGGCCAGCCGGGGAGGCGCTGGAGGGGCTGGAGCGAGACCTGCGAGCGCTCCGCTCCAGGACCCGGGACAGCGAAGATCCTGGCCTGGCCCCGCCCCTGGACTGGCCCCGCCCATGCCGCCAGCCATGACCCGCCCACATTTGCCCCGCCCCTGATTGGTCCCGCCCCGGCCTGGCCCTGCCCAAGGCTGACTCCGCCCTAGTTCTAGCCCCTCCCCTTATCTTACAGGCGCCTTGCTTGGACCACGCCCTCGGCCCGGCCCTTCCTCCGGATTGGCCACGCCTCCATAAAGGCCCCGCCCCTATTCTGGCCCCGCCCCGAGCCCGCCCGAGAGTGGTTTGTGCACTCCGCGCACGTTCGCCAGCGCCTGCCAGGTGTCAGGCGCTTCCAGGCGCTGCAGCCAGCGGTGAGCACGGACGAAAGTCCCTGTCTTCGTGGAGTTCACGTTCCGGTGGGCGAGACAGACGTTGAATAATGAGGCAAATACACAGTACGCGGGACGGCGAAAATGCCAAGGAGAGGGGGACGAGCGGGACTATGTAGAGCAGGGGGGACGGGGCTCCCTGAGGGGACCTTAGCTCACGCCCGCCCCTTCCAGCCCCCCGGGTGCCGGGGCAGCCTCCCTCCCGCGCCCCGTCTGCGTGGCCCGCAAGCAGCTGCTCTGGGCAGCGTCATCCGTGTGTTCGTTCATCCAACCCTTACTGAGCACCTGCTGTATACCAGCAATGGGCGTCACGTGCGGGAGTCAGACGGAGCTCCTGCCCACAGGTGTGCGCGGGGAGAGGACGACCCTCCGGTGTGTGTCAGACACGCGGCCGCACCCTGTGACCACCTCCCGCTCCCTTCCCAGCCTGCGTCACATTCCGATCCTTGCGCTTATCGCTTTACTTATTTGTGCGTTGCTGACGGCTCTCCCGGGAGGCTGGAGCACCCGAGGGCGGGCCGTGGCTGCGCGCGTGCCCACGAGGATCCTGCTGGGGTCGCGGCAGGCAGGGACGCTCCCTGCGCGGTGGGTTAAGGGTGGCGCGGACGGAAACGGGACGCAACGTTCCCGTCCCTGCCACAAGGGGGCAGCAAAGGACAGCCCATGGCTCCTGGAACACCCGCACGCGGAGTCGTTGGGGGACATGGGTGCAGGGGCGTTTCCCCCAACCTGGGCCCGTCCAGGAGACGCCCAGTTCCGCCTGGGCGCCAGCAGGGCGCGAAGGGAGCGTCAACACTGTTAGCTGTTGTCACCGCGCCTCCCTTGCCCCCCAACCTTGAGGGAGGATGTGGTGGGGGGAGCGTCGGAGGAGGGCGTGACAGCCCTGTGGGCACAGAGAGCTCGAAGTGGAAACCGGGGCCCAGAGCGGGGTGAGGCTCTCCAGCAGCCCAAGGAAAGGGAATTATTAATAACCGCCTCCACCCACCCCAGGTTACCTATTATTAACACTGTTCTACTAATTATTCCTACCACTTCTGGAGCGCCCAGTTGGCACTCACTGGGCCTGGCACCATTCTAAAGCTTTACAGCATTAATCCTCAGAACAACCCCTGTAGTGATGAAAACTGTTTTGGAACTTGATAGAGGTCGTGGCTGCACAACTTCGGGAATGTACGGGAAATACCACTGAATCGTACGCATTGACATGGTTGATTTTATATTATATGAATTTCACCTCAATTAAAAACTTTCTGAGGTCAAAATCCTCATTTTATAGATAAGGAAACTACAGCGCAGAGAGGTTGAGTAACTTGCCCAAGGTCACGTAGCTAGTAAGGAACTTGAACCCAGGACTCTGCCTGTCCAATGCCTCCTTCCCCACAGGCTGCTGCAGAAGTGACAGGAAGATGTGACTTCCTGGCCTGAGCTGCAGCTAGGCACCTGGCCCCCAAATGAGAAGGCGCCAGGAGTGTGGCAGGTGCCGCAGCATGCTGGGGCGTGAAGTCAGTCCCAGCGTGGGCTCCGAAGCCTCTCTCTGCTGCTTCCCGCCTGCCCTGCAGGAACGACCCAGCCAAAGCTGCCCTGTGAGGAGGTGGGTTTGGGGAACCCCAGAAACCGCCCCACGTCTTTGAATACCTTCCCGGCAGACGGGCCACTGCCGTAGGAAATTCAGCCATTAGTAATGCCTTTATTTGCGTAGAACACAAGACCCAGTCCCAGCACAGATGCCCCCGGAAGGCATCATGCAGGGCAGTGTCCTTAGCTTGATGGCTCCGTGTGACACCAAGAACAGGTCGGGTAAGGAGGGGGTTGGGAGTGGGAGGACCCAGGCCCCAGGCCCTTGGGGGGACATGAGGGGCCCTTGATCTGGGCCGTGGGATACATAAGGGCCCTGGGATGTCGCTGAAGCTGGAGGGAGGGAGGCAAACAGGGTGAAGCCCCCGTTCTTACTGTGCCAAAATGCACATAACACAAAAGCTGCCATATTAACCATTTCTTAGTATACAATTCAGTGGCTTTTGGTACATTCACAAGGTTGTGCAACCGCCACCACTGTCTACTTTTGGAACATTTTTATCACCCCAAAAGGAAACCCACCCCCATTAAGCTGTCACTCCTCCTTCCTTCCCTCAGTGCCTGGCAACCACTCATCTGCTTATCTGCTTCCTGGACGACATCTCATTTGTCCTGGGGCTGCCTCTAATTCCTGTTCTTTCTTCCCTCTTCTCAGAACAGAGCCCAGAGGCCTCCTGGATTTGGGAGCCTCAAGGGCTATCATGGTGATTGGCAGGGCTGTTGTGTACAGGTGTGCAGGTTGTAAACTGCACAACTCTATGCAGCAGTCCTGGTCCCGGGGGCAGCTATGATTGAGCAGAGCCTGAGTCTGGGGGAATCTGACCCAGGGGACTACACACAGGTACCACCCACCTTGACCTGCAGCCTGGCCCCCAAGTCCATTCACTTCCACCAGGTGTGGCACATGGTCCAAAGCTGGAGGGTCCCTCAGTGTGGAGAGATGGGGGCTGGGGTGGGGGATGGTGGCCCCGGGGGGCTGGGGTGTCACTGTGGGCGGGGCTGGGTGGCAGAGCAGTCAGCAGCAGGTGCTGGAGACCAACCTGGATGTGAGTTCTGGCCCTGCCACCTCCCAGCTGGGTGGCTGCAGGGTCCCCTCCTTTAAAATGGGGTGACAGGGAACATCATTCGGCCTCAGGAAGGAATGAAGCTCCGACACGTGTTTCACCACGGGCGAAGCTGCGAGGCATGGCGCTCAGTGACAGAAGCCAGGCACGAAAAGGCAGGCACTACGTGATTCCCCTTATGTGAGTCGCCTACAGGACTCAAGTCCATGGGGACAGAAAGTGAACTGGTGGTTGCCAGGGGCTGGGAGGGCGCGGGGCAGGGAGTCATTTAGTGGACACAGAGTTTCGGTTTTACGGGACGCAAAGAGCTCTGGAGGCGGGCGGCGATGGTTGCACAACGTTGCGAATGCGCTTAATGCCGCTGAAGTGTGCACTGGAAACGGGTTTAAACGGTCAACGTTCGTGTATTTCACTGCGATTTTCAGAACCCCAAGAGCTGGTGTGCGCGCAGCGGTGCTTATAACTAACTGGTGACGACCAGCTGCAGATTCCTTTGTTCCTTCTCCGCTCCCATGGCTTCACTTGACCAGCCTAAAAAGAAAAAGAATCACACCAGAAACGTTTTTTCAACAATGGTGGCAGCCGTGGTGCTGTGCTGAGGGCCGGTGGAGGTCACATGAGGAAAGTCGCCCCGGGGCCCCCAGGGGGCCGTGGTGAATGTTCACGGTGTGGCAGCGCCTGGGAGTGGCAGCGCCTGGGAGGCAGCGCGTCTCCCGGGGCCTTCGTTGGGGCCGGGGCGTGGCGCTGGCGTTTGAGGCGGTGGCCGGCACAGCACAGGGAAGTGGCAGCTCTGCTCCTCGGAGCAGCGATTCGCCCATTTAAAGTGTACAGCTCAGTGGTTCCGGCAGACTTTCAGAGCGACCCCACCGTCCCCACAATCAACTTGAGCATTATCACCACCCGGACCCTTCGGCACTCACTCCCTGTCCCCTCCCCAGCCCTGGCAGCCACTCTCCACTTCTGGCCTCTGTGGATTTGCCTATTCTGGACTTTTCATGTAAACGGAGTCATGCAGTGTGTGTCCTCTGTGTCTGGCATCTGTCACTCCACGTGATGTTTTCAAGGGTCATCCGTGTTGTGGCGTGTGTCAGAGCTCCGTGCCTTTCTAAGGCTGGATAATGTCCTGTTACGGGGATGGACCACGTTTAGTTTATCGGTCTCGCACTGACGGACATGTGGCTGGATAAGTCTGTTTTAATGGTTGGATAAAAAGCATGTAGATAATGGGGAGGGTGGGCCAGACAGAAAAAACCTCCCAGGGAAGATCCCAGAGACCAGAAGGTGACGCTGTGTGTGAGCAGAGCTCTGGTTCTCACGGGGACTCTCCCACCTGTGTCCCTGGTCAAATCCAAAATCTGGAACCCCCCAACTTCTCTTGGATTTCAAAGACACCCCAAGAGGTACAGAGGCATGGAGTATCCCGTAAGGATGTCAGCTGGGAGCAGGACCGCCCCGCTGGCCTTGGGTGGCCCCCAGCACGCTGCCCACCCTCGGGGTAACTGGTTGGAGGTGTGCAGGGTGGAGGTGGCAGGAGAGCGGGTCAGGGTGTGGAAGGAGGGACCCACCCCCAGCCCCTGCTGCACCTCACCCATGGCCTTCCTCAGGCCCCAGAGCCCCTGCAGGGTGGAGAGAGAACTCCCGTGTTGGTTTCCTGTGGCTGCTGTCACAAATCACCGCAAACTGAGTGGCTTAAAAAGACAACTTGAACTTACCGTCTTACAGTGCTAGAGGTCGGAAATCTGAAATCGATCTCACTGGGCCAGTCTCGGTGCGGGCAGAGCTGTCCCCTTCAGGAGGCCCGAGGGAGACCCCGTGTCCTGGCCTCATTCAGCTCTGGAGGCCGCCTGCAGAGGAGGGGACGGTCACCACTGCAGCCGCAGCCCCTGCCCAGGGAGTGACCACCGAGGAGGCCTGCAGAGCTGTCCCCAGCTGGGGCATGGCGGGGGCGGGGTTTGCAGCCCCAACCGGCCCAGTCACTGGCAGGAGAGAGGACGTAGGATCCCTCAGGGAGGGCTCCGCTCAGCTGTGGGCACCAGCGGCCAGCACCCCCCGCCACTGGGGAATGAGTGCCTTGGTCCCAAAGGGGGACCCTGGTGCACACCACAGCAGTCTCTGCACCCCGAAACGAAACGTGAGGCTGATGAGAAGTGGAAGCTGGTCGTGCAGAGGAGCCATAGCGTGACACTGGGGGGATGGGACAACGCACGCTGGTCATCCAGGGGGAGCCCCTTGGCGGGAGGGGGAGGTCTGCTCTTTCTCACAGGCGCGTGGGGGCAGGGCTGGGTCCCGTGCACCCCGGCCCCACCCAGAGACCCCACACACGAGTCCTAGGTGCGGACTGAGGCCAGGCCGTGTACTGGGCACCGTGAATATTGGAGTGAAAAAAAAACAGACGAAACCCTGCCCTCGCGGAGCCCCACTCTGGAGGGGAGGCAGACACACGGGACCTGTGAGTGCGTTCGGTGTGGGTCAGGTTTGTGGGTCAGGTTGTGCAAGGGCTCTGACGGGGGCAGGTAGAGAGGATGGAAAGGGGCGTGGGGTGGGTATCACAAGGCACAGAGGGACCAGCTGGGCTCACCGAGAAGGTGACATGAGCAGCAAAGACTGGGAAGAAGAGCAGGTGAGCCTCGCAGAGACTGGGCACGGGGCAGTCGTGCAAAGGCCCTGGGGCAGGAGTGTGCTTGGCATACTTAAGGAACAGGGAGGTGGCCGTGTGTGCTGCAGAGTAAGCAAGAGGGACGTGGCAGGGGAGGGGAGCAGGCTGGGGGCCCCCAAAGGAGGAGGTGGTGGGGGTGGTCTGTTTGGCTTTGATGCTGAGGGCCTCAGAGCAGCAGGAGGTGTGGGACCGGGGGTGTGCTGACTCCCACCTTAACCCTCTGGCTGAGGCTGTGTTGAGAATAGACTGTAGTGACAAGGGGGGGCAGGGAACGGGGAGACGGGGACAGGGCAGCTCCTGCAGCGATCGGGAGGTGACATTGGGCTCTACTGTCCAGGTAGACACTGCCTGTGGAGGTGGGAGTTGAGGTGACTCCAGCTGGGAAAGGAAGAGCAGGGGAGGGCCGGAAAGGAAAAGCCATGTATCCATAGAGGCCACCCAGGGAGCAGGTGCAGAGAGGGGAACCTGGGGACAATGACCTCTTGTCACTGGAGCCTGACGCTCCAACCTGAAGGTCAGCTCGGGTCGTGATCTCTCAATACGTGCTCTGCCCACCAACTGGGCCAGACCAGGGCACAGGGCAGGGAGGGAGGGGCCACAGGCACCAAAGCCCCGAGCCCTGACAACAGGGCAGACTCCAGGGACCCCCGAGCTCAGTGCCTGGGGCCCCAGCCGCCCACCCAGCCCCTCGGAGCTGTCCCTGCCTGGGACGGCCGGGGCCCCGGGCCGTCTGCTTCTCCACGCGGCCTAAGGCAATAGCCCCAGACACGTGCGGCTGTTTAAGTTTACATTAATTAAATACTGTGAACATTAACATGTTATATATTTACTTAAATAATAATAAACATAAACGATAAAATGAACAAATCAGTTCCTCGGTTGCACCGGCCACATTTCAAGTGCTCAGTAGCCACACGTGGCCGTGGCTTCCACACACGGAACGTTCCCGCAACGCAGACAGTCGTGGGGTCACCCTCAGACCAGCGGAGCCTGGGCCCTTTGGGGGGAACAGGACGGACGGGGCAGGAGGGCGGGGCAGGGACCCCGGGGCTGGGAGGAGGGTGTCTGCCCAGAGCTGACTGGTGTTGACTCATCCGTCCCCGAGGCCTGGGCCTTCGCGGGGATTAAGCCTGAGCCTGTGACCAGAGAATGGCCCGGGAGGGCAGCGCTGGGGGCCTGGCCGCCGGTCCCAGCAGGAATGTTTGAGCTCAGCAGAGAGCGGACAAAGCCGGGCAGACGCACACGGGGCAGGCAGGTGGAGCCAAGCTCACGGAGATGCCGGGCTGCGCTATGTTCGGCCACGACGGGCAGGTGCCACACCTTTGTCACTACTGACCCCAGGCTGCCTTCCTCCCGAGGCCACAGAACTCCCCACGTTCCTCCACGCCGGGGCGATTTTGTGACGTAGCTCCACTCCCGACTGACGGGCACTTAGCTTATTTTGTTTTTTAGAAATGTGGTTGTCCATCTGCTTTTCAGTCCCTTGTCCCTGCCTGGAGAGGAGGTCCCTCAACGCGGAGGCTGCATCATGCTTGCCGCGATGTCCCCAGGGCTGGGCACACCTAGGCGCTCTGTGCACACTTCACACGTGGATTGGCGAATCGTAGGAGGCTCCGTGGAGGGAGGAGGTCAAGGCCCGCCCCCGGGGGCGGAGAACACGCGGTGGGGACCTGGGGCCCTGCAAGTTAGGGTCCCCTCCTCACGAGGGCCCTGACCACCCTCGGCCTCCCTCACAGCGTCCCCGGGACCCCACTCAACGGTGTCTTTGTGCCAACCACAGGCTTTGCCCAGTGTGCTCCACCATCGGGGACACAGGAGAAACACCATCACCCACCTGAAGTGGCTCAAACTTCCACCAACTGTCCCCACCCTGGTCCTCCCCAGCAAGCTACCTGAGGGCAGGAACCTGCGTCCATCGTACTAGATCCTGGATCCTGAGTGGCCAGAACCGACTCATCACGCAGTACGTGTTCAATAAACATTTGATGAATGAATGAATGAATGGATCAATGGAAGAACAAATGAATGAATCCCTTCTCTTCCACCATAGTTCTGACTGGGGACCCACGAACCCTCTCCTGGTCCTCTGGGGACCTTCTCTGGGACCACCGCAGTGCCTTGGCCCTCCCATGCATTCATTCAACGGTGACCTTGAGCACCTGCTCTGAGCCAGGCACCTGCTAACGCTGGCAAGCTGGGGACAGGGGCGCTGGCTCGGATGGAGGGCTTAAATCCTGAGGGCCCCACTGACCTCCTCAAGCAGGCATTCCGTAGCAGGGAGTTCAGTTTCCACGTCTGAAAAATGGGGAGAAGAAGCGACAAGCCAGGCCGCCATCTTCAGTGTGGCGATGGCTTCGTGGCCGGGTGCCTGCATCAGATCTCAGCGGACCTTGCGCCTCACTGCACACGCGTCACGCCTCGGCTACGCTGCAAGAAACGGGGCCGGACTCCAGACACGTGCTGAGCACAGGCCGGGCATGTCGTGCACGCTCAACAGAAGTTGTACTTGCCACGGTCACGTCTCACCTCACTGAATCTTTCCAAGACCCTTCGGAGCAGGTGCCAGAGCGTCCCCATTTTGTAGATGGGGAAACCAAGGTTGAGAGAGGTGAAGACATTTGACCTGGGTCACACAGCTAGGGATTTGGCATCTCAGCTCACTGGGTCTCCATTTTACAGAGAGGTTAAGCCACCAACTCAAGGTCACACAGTGGCAGGGTGCACGGCAGAGCCAGGACTCAAACCCAGGTTGGCTTCACACTAAAACCTACTGATCTGGTGTTCTGCCCATCGCGGCCCGGCCCGTCCATCACCCAGGCCTCTGGCCCTGGAGGGAATGGGGTCCTGACCTCCCGACCTGGGCTGTTCCTAGTCACACCTGACACTGTCCCCAGAAATGCAGCCCCACCGGTCTGGGCAGGGTCTGGGCATCGTGAGCCCTGGCCGGGCCCTGGAGGTGGGGCAGGGAGGAAGCCGGCTTGGGCGTTGGGAGGAGGATGGAGTTTTGGGCCTGGGCTGGGCGGCCTGTCCTGTGGAGATCCGGAGCCTGGCAGAGCCTGTCTGGTCCCACCCAACCCCGCTCCACTCCTTGCCCTGGCAGTGTGACCTCCTTGCTGGGGGCCTCGTGGCCTGGCCTGAGAGGCCCAGAGCCAGGCTTGCAAGAACACGTCCAGGGACGTGCAGCAGGTGGTATCGGGAAGTGGCCCACGGTTCCAGATGAGGAGGCTGGAACCCTGGAAGACGAGCTGACAGGGCGGCGTGGCCAGGTCCCAGTGGACTCCAGCTCCCGGGGGGGCAGCGTCCAAGAGGCCCCAGCTGAGCTGAGGGTTAACCCCTCGGTGGCTGGCCGGGGGAAAGGCCAGGGTGGCTGGGGGCTCAGAGCAGCCGCTATTCAACCGCCGGTCGGGAGCCATTTCAATATTTCGACAACAGACAAGCTGTACAGGTGCACGCTTGCATCTGGGGAAGGCCGGCGGGGGGTCATCGGAGCGGCGGCTCCCTGGGCCGCAGCAGGGTGGGGCCACCTGGCAGGCAGGGATGGTGGCAGTCAGCCAGGGGACCCGGCGAGCAGGGGCCGGAGGCACATTCTCAGGGGATGACTCAGGGGCAGGCAGAGCGTGACTCACCGTGGACCCTCTCCCGCTCCTGCGCCAGCGCCCGGCCTCCCCTCTGGCCCCAGGGGGACTGTGGAACTCGCCGGGCCCCCAGCCCAGGGCTGAGTGTGAGTCAGCCCATGTGGGCCACGGGGCCGACATGATTTTTCCACCCCTCACATTGTTCTGCAAGAAAAGTAAATACATGTTACAAAACACGGGGTGAAGCTGGGCCAGCCCCCTCCTGTCCCCTCGGAGGGCGGGCAGGAGAGGTGCCTCCATACCAGGAACTCTGCGCACATCATTGTTCACTGGCTCTTCCCCATTTTGCAGATGGGGAACCTGAGGTCTAGAGAGGTTAAGCCACCTGCCCAACGTCACACAGCTGGGTGTGAGGTGGAGGCAGACCCAGGTTGGCTTCAAGCCAAAGCCTGTGGGTTTTCCCAGCTGTGCAGACCAGGACGAGCTCGTGCTGCACCCGTCTCTGTTCACAGCTGTTTCTCAGGGTGGCCCCAAACCACCTGCTTCAGCATCCTGGGGAATGAGGGTTTGTTAAAATGCACGTTCCTGGGCCCTACCAGGTCCCGCCCAACCACAGTCTCCGGGACAGACCCTGGAATCTGCATTTTTAAATGCACCCCAGGTGGGGGTGAGGCCAACAGTCAGAGATGGGAGAATGACCATCTATACCCAGGCTTCCTTCCACTCCAGGAGAAGGCTCTGGATCCCGTCCTGCAGAGCCCTCTCTCCCGGGCCGGGGGAATGCTGCCCTTCTTGTTTCAAACTGGTTCAGAGGCGAACACCCCAAGCACCTCTCCAGCTGCTGGGGAAACAATGATGGCAAACAAGGAGGGTGTGGGGGACCCTTCAGAAGACAGTGGCCTTCCGTGAGCTGGCAGCCCGTCTGGCTGCAGGAAGAGGGCAGGTTTCAGGGTGGCCGAGGGTGGCCTGGTTGCCAGGGAACAAATGGCCCTTGAAGGCGCTGTCTCCACGGGGTCAGCCACAGGCAAACCCAAGGAAAGCAAACACCCTCCCCCGGCCCCAGCAGCAGGCGGCCCCCCCAGCCCCCTGGCAGCAGGGGGGATGAGTCACTCGGCATAGGAGGGCTCCACGGATCCAAACAAATCCCATCTGCCCAGAGGAGGATGCACGGGCTGAGAACGGATCCCCCCGCATCCGGCCTGCCCACAGACGTGTGTGTTGCACACGTGTGCACACACGTGCACACACCAGCTCCCAGCCCAGCTTTTAGAGCACAGAGAGGGGAGGGGTGGTGAAGCACCACTCGGATTCCTCCTAAATCTGCTAATTCTCCCCACCACCCCTGAGCCAGGCCCAGCTGAGTCAGCGGGAGCCAGGCCCAGGCCCAGCCGCTCCAGCCAGAGCCGCGAGTGAGAGCTCTAGAGGGTGGAGGGGGCGGGGGTCTGAGGACTCAGGCGCTGGCAGCAGCCCAGCTGCGCACTGTGCCTCTCAGGGCGGGAAAATAAGACAAGAGAGAGGCCACCTCCCAGGCAGGGAGCAGGACCTCCTTCACCCCGTGAGGGCTGCTGGGCAGAGTCGATCAGCCAAGGCGTGTTGGGCACTTTCCACGGTGCCTGGCACCTGAGTCACCCTCAGTCCGTAAGATCTGGCAGTACTATTATTCATGCCCTCATTGTTTCTCAGAAGCTGAGCTGCAAGCCTGCCTGACCTGGGGGTCTCTGGTCCAGGTCCCTCCCCAAAACCGCCTTTCACTTACTAGGAATTATGGATCTGGAACCCTTCCAAAGGGGATCTGGCAGTTCGGAGAAGTCCAGAATTTGAACATTGTTTGGAGCTCCCATGATCTCAGGACTTGTACCCCTCAGACCCACAAACATGCAGCCTCCAGCGACCGACATAACCCCCTCCTCTCTGTTAAGCCCTCACTAACCGCCAGGGGACGTGTCAAGTGCTTAACACACAGGATCTCACCCTGTGAAGCTGATGCTACGCTTGCACCCATTCCACAGATGAGGAAAACCGAGGCTCAGAGATGATTTCCCCCCTTCCTGAGAGGACGCAGCAGTTTCTCATGTATCCTTCCAGAAGCTTTCTGTGCATATGCAAGCACGTTACACACATGTATATTCTCTTTCTCTCCACCCCCACTCTCTCTCTAACACAAGCAGAGTGTCCTATGCCCTCCTTTCACACTTTGCCTCTGGTGCTCCGCTGTGTGTGTGGTCTATGTATGGCTTTCCACATCTGCCTCTTTTCCAGCTGCAGGATCTTCCCCAGTGTGGATGCGCCCTGAGTTATTTAACCAACTCTCTCCTGATGGGCAACAGGTTGTTTGTTTCCTTGTTATCGACACTGCTGCCCTGAACATCCCGAATGCACACTGCACGCCCACTGGCAGCCCACCCGCAGGGAAAGGCAACAGGGAAGGAGTGGGAGACGCTGTTCAGGCAGAGATAGAGCAGAGGCGAGAGCAGGGGGACCAACAAGATTCCCAGGGAGCCCCTCTCCGTGTCCCACCTGGGGCGTGTGGAGGGGTCTGTGCAGGTGAGCCAGCTCGGTGTAGAATTCCTGCTTCTGCAGGTCCCAGGTGCCCCGCCACACCTGTGTTCTGAGACCCTGGCTCCTCTCTGACGCCTGCTCCCCATTCACCTGGCTGGAGGGAGCGTTCCTTCTGTGCCCTCAGACACAGGAAGGGAAGTCGCTTTTGGAAGAGGGAACTGCTCGAGCCCTTGCCTGCCAGCGGGCAGCGCCCGAGAGGACCCCAGCAGGACCAGCTGGGGACTGGGCTTGGTGGGAAGCTCTGCTCAGGGGGCTACTCACAGTGAGATCTCACACCACCAGGGTGACTTGTCCAAGGTTCAGATTCCCGGCCGACCCCCCAGACTCCCCAGTCAAGACTTCAAGGGCTCCAGGGGCCCAGACTCTGCAATTTACAAACTCACGCACAACCTCAGAGCCACTGCCTCTCCCGGCGTCTTTCTCCTGTACGGGTCTCCAGACCCCTTTGAAAAGGTAACTTGAGTGTTTTGGTTTTTATTAATATGTGTTCCCTCCCCACTCCCGCATAAGACTGAAAGCTCCCCGAGAGAAAGGCCTTTTTCAGTTTCTTGTTTTTTCTCTCTTCTTATCAGTGTTCCGCAGCAAAGCCTGGACACCAAGGCTGGGAGAGCCGTGGGAAACGTCTGGTGAATGAGTGACTCGTTGAGCAAGAGCCCCTCCCCCAGAGCAATGCGCACGAGGGTGAGGCACATTCCGAAAGCAGCTGTGGGGAGAATCGAACCCTTTAAGCCCGTCCACAGAGCCCCTGTTAAGAATAAGGTTTTCCTAGAGTCCCCGTGACACTTGGAAACTGCAGTCCTTCAGTGGCAGGGTGTCCTGAGATGCTCTGAAGTCTTGGGCAGGAAAAGCTCTTGAAGATCAACTCCTCACTAAATTCCTTATTTTATAAATAAAAAAGCAAGTGGGGAGGACACAGGCCTGAAGGCTCAGACAGCTGAACTTGAATCCAGAACTCAGGACGCTGGTGAGAGGCTCCTGTCCTCCCCGCCGGCTGGCAGACCTTACCACTCCCTGAGTCCTAATAGCCCTTTGACCACAAAGCATCTCGCTCGTGGCCTTCCAGAGACCCCCCCAGACTGTGGGCTCCTCCCCAGCTGCCTCGGACCCGGGCCCCCTCCAGAGTGGCACGGGCCGCGCCCAGCCGTGGGCCCCACGCGGGCTCTCCGCCAGGCTCAGTTTCTCTGTCCAGCTGCAGCCTCCTCCCCTGGCACGCGGTCCACTGGGGACATGCTGGCAGAATTGTGCAACGCGGCTATTCTGAACTGGAATCGAGCAACTTTTATGACCAGCTACGAAGTATTTCTCTAGTGCCAGGGCTGGGAGTGACTAAAGTTTCAAAGGGTTTTTGTCCACCCCAGATGCCAGGCCAATAGCTACAGCGAGCTTCCTGCGTTTGTGCCGGGGCACGGTGCGCAGCGCCCTGAGTTAGCTGCAGGAATCACCGCGCAACCCTTTGGGACAGGGTGGGGGCAGTGGTTGCCACGGTTTGACAAAGAAGAAAACAGGCTGGGAGCCCGAAAACACCTTGCTGAGGAGCCTCGGCTGCCCAGCGGGGGCGGTGGGTTTGAACTCAGGCCGGCGCACTCCAAAGGCCTCTCTCAAGCGTCATCCACACTGCTCCCACCTGAGTGCAATTCACCAGCTGCCCAGGGCGCTGGGACGCATAGGGCGCACCTGGCCGGGCCCAGCTGGCGTCTGCTAAGCAGGAGCGCCGAGAGCAGCGCGGAGCCAGGTGAAGGCCCGGCCGGGAGGCGTGCCAGGCGGCGGGGAGGTGGGGTTGCGTGCGCTCCCATAGGTGGCCTTCGCTCCCCCGTGCCACCCAGCGCCCAGTGTCTCGTCGCCAGGCTGCGGGGGCGGTGTCGGGCCCAGATCCCGTGTCCCCCAACCCCCGCGCCCGCCCCGCCCTGAAGCCCCGCCCGCGCGGTGGCCCCTCCTCGGGAAGGTAAGCGCCACCTTCGCGGGCGCGGCCGCAGAGCCAGTGGCGGACGGGCGCCCCGCCTCCCGCCAGTAGTGACCGGGCGCCGCGGCCCAGCCGCACTCGGGGTCCCCGCGCCACCGCTCGCTCACCTGCGCCGCCGCCCCAGCCCGCACCCCCGAGCTCCACCATGAACTCGCTTTTCAAGAAGAGAAACAAAGGCAAATACAGCCCCTCGGTGCAGACCCGGAGGTGAGGAGGCGCCGCACGGCCCGCTCCGGACGCCCTCGGGAAGCCCTGGCGCCCGGGGGACACCGCCCGGGGCCGCCCGCGGCCGGGCGCGGGGTACTGAGCCCCGAGCGCGGGAACGCCGGGCCAAAGCCACCCTTGAGCTGGGAAGCACCGCCCGGGTGGGGAAGGGACTGGTGGGGGCGCCGAGGGGGGCACGATGTGTGGCATCGGGGACTCCAGGAGCCCGGGGAGCCCCGCCTTGGGGGCCTAGGGGATGGGCAACTGAGCTGGGGTACGGGGCTCCTCTGTGTCCCAGGGCCGCTCCCGCGCCAAGAATCGCCACCGGGATGCCAGGGCGGAGTGTCCGGAGGAAACTACACCCAAGGCGGGGGCGCTGCGGGGAGCCAGGGGCGCACGGGGCAGGGAAATGGAGCTGGGCGTGGGGGCTCCCCAGCGCGTCCGAGAGCGCGCAGGTGCTCCCGGAGTCGTGGAGGCGAGAGGAGAGGGGCGGGGGGCGGCCACCTGCCGCAGCACTTCCCGGCACCTGCCAGCCCGCGACCCAGAGCGGTGCCCGGACGCCCTGGTGGGCGCGGGATCGGGTGGGGGCACAGGCTGAGGCTCCCCCGGGGCCCCCAGGGCGCAGCCACGCCGGTTCCGAGCTGAGGCTGGGCGGCGTCGGGGCCGCCTCCTCGCAGGACGATTTCTCAGGGGTGTGGCTCCCTCCCTCACCCCAGCCCCGAAACTGGCGCGTCTCCGCCGCGGGTTCCCAGGGCGGCCTAGGAAGGGAATGACATGTCTCGATGTGTTTGCGTTGAGAGGCAGCCCACGTCCGTTTTGATAAGCCTGATGTATTCACTTAATAACCGGTTTGGGGGAGCCTGGTGGAGATGCTGAGATTGAGGGAGGGGGCAGGACTTTGGCCCCTTCCTTGCCTCCCCACGGAAAATAGAATGGGGGTCCCCGGCAGGGGGTGGGGGAGCATTTTGCCAACTTCTCCCTACAAGAGGCTTAAGGCAGGTGGGGGAACCTGGCCCACCTAGCTGGGAGTTTTGCCCCAAGCCCCTCTCACTGGGGGCCCCTGTGCCGTTGAGCGGCTCCTCATGCCCTCCCCAGGCCCCCATGGAGCCAAGAGAAGCCTCACCCAGACCCCCAACCTGCAGTCCACTCGGGCCGACAGGCAGGTGCAGGCGGCCGGGCACGAGCAGGCTGCGATGGGCGCTGCATTCCCCTGCGCCTGCGCCTTCAGAAACTCACCGCCCTGCGATCCCACCCTCCCCACATCGCCCATCTGGGCTGCTACAAGCTCAGAGGCAATCCCCCGCCCCCTTGGAGAGTCCTCCAACCCACCCCTCCCCGTCTCCCACAGCCCCAGAGACTGGGCAGGGCCCTGCGTGCTGCTCCTCCGCAGCTGTCCAGCTGGCTGGCTCTCAGACCCAGCCGGGGTCCCATCCAGTCCCTGCCCTGTTCCCTCAGGCATTGCACAATCAGATGCTCCGTGCCAGCCACAGACTGTCCTCCCCCCAACCAAGGCTTAGACCCATCCAGCCCTGCACACACCAGGAGATGGGCCAGGCCTCGCCCTGCCCTCTGCCTCCGCCCCCTCCACCAGCTCCGACCCCCAAGGCCAGGGCTTGGACCTAACAAAAGCTTGTAATGAGCCCAGACAAGCTGGTGGAGGGAAGACTACCCATCCTTTACAGCTGCCAGGCCTCTGAAGGCCTGTGGGGTGCAGACATGGGGTCCTGCCCCCTCCTGCCCCTCTCTGTACTCCTGGCCCAAGGCAGCCACTCTTTGTCGTTGGTTGTCAGCCAGTGGTCGCAGGTCTGAGCTTAGAGGTCTCTTTCTCCAGGAAGCCTTCCTGGTTCTCTTCCCAGGATGGGTGAAAGGCCCTTCCTTTGGGCTTTGTCACCCCAGCACTAAGAAGGAGCACAGTCACAGCCCGAGTAGGTGGCAGGTGTGTCCCTGCGTGGTCTCCCTCTGCCCCTTCCCCTCAGTTGGAACTAATCCCTGGGCTGGATTGTGGGGGGGGGGATGGCAGCCCTGTGCCCATCCTCTCAGCAAGTGTCTCGTGGGCACCGCCTGATGCCCAGCTGCTCTAAGCTGTGACCGCTGGTCACAGGGAACTGGCCCCCATATTATTCTTTCACCCTGAGTTTTCTGGGGGCCTCTTTCATGGGGGAGAACGGGGCTGCCGGCGAGATTCGGCCCGGCGAGGTGGGTGGGAGCTCCAACCCTGAAAGCAGGACACCGTGCTTCCGATCCTGGCTCGCCACACGCGTGGAACCTCATTGTCCTTGTCTGCAAAGCTGGGGTGGTGATAAGTGTCTCGCGTGTGGGGCTGCTGGCAGGAGCAGGGCCCAGCACACAGGAAGTGCCCACATGAGGGTGAGATCGCTGTCCCAAGCCCATCCAGGGGACCCAGGAGCCGGAGTTGTGACCCTCACACCTGGGCGGTCAGGGCTTTGGACTGCAAAGTGTGGATCTGTGGTTGGAGGGCCTCGTGGAGAGGTCGCCCCTCCCAGCTTGTCAGCCTTTCAGGAGCTGAAACTGGGGAGGGCTGGGACGGGGTGTGAACCCCGTTGCTCCTTCGCCCGGGTTCCTAATGACAGGCGTGGGAGCCGGTGTTCACACCTGAACTAATGACAGATTCAGGCCTGGTGCTGCAGGTCACCAAGGGCGTGTCCAGCCCAGCAGAGAGGCCCTGGAGAAAACTTGCTCCCACCCTCCTGGCTGTGCAACCTTGGAGGGAGCGGCTTGGCCTCTCTGAGCCTGTTTTCTCACTTGTAGAGTGGGGTAAGCACCGTGCCTGCCTGGTGATGTTGGCCGAGGATTAAATGAAACAACACGGGGACAGGGTTAAGAACAATAGGGGGCCTCAGTGTCACAGCAGCTATGATGATGACAGTTCCCGAGCAAGTGTGGACAAGGCACGTGCTGTGTGCGCGGATCGAGCCGGGTGTCCCGGTGGACAGGCTGTGCACTGCGCGACTGCAGGGCCACCGCTCGCAGGGGATGTAGGTGCATCATCCCTGCACTTGAGTCACTGTCGATCACAGCAGAGAGGGAAGCCGGACTCGAGCTTAAATACACGTGTGGCTGCGTGACTGTCAGGGCGGCGGGGCCGGGCGGAACAACGGAACAGAGGTCAGGTCTCTAGCCTGACCGTTCGGTGCTCTGTGACTGGCTTGAGGGGATAGCTCCCGGCAGAGGTCCTGGGAGGTGAGAGGGACTTCCCAGGGGAAGTGTCTGACCCATCATGGGGTGGTTAAGATCCAGCTCCGGAATCGGACTGAATTTTACCTGTTTGGTTTTGAGAAAGAAACTTGGCCTTGCCGAGCCTCAGCTTCCCCATCTGCAAAATGGGACTAATCTCGCCCCTCCACCCAGACCCGGGTCCCAGTCAATACCCAACAGCCTGGCCTCACCCAGGCAGGGTCTTGAAAGACTGGCCCAGCCCTAATGCGGAATCCTGCGTGGGAGGCAGGGCCAGGCCTTGGGGGGCAGTGCCGCTGAAAGGGGAACATCCCTGCCCGGAGCCTCCTGGGGCACAGTGTGTGACGTCAGCCAGGCGTGAGTTCAGGCCCCAGCTCTGCCTCTCCTGCGCTGCGTGACCTTGGGCAGGTCTCTGCGCCTCAGTTTCTTCATCTGTGAGATGGGGTGGTGACAGCAACCCCAGCCGGCGAGGCTGCGGGCTGGGTCGAGTGGGGCAATGCACGGGCAGGGCCCAGCCCAGGACCCAGCTCAGAGCAAGCGCTCGGGAAATCTAGCAGCCCCTGTGAGTGTCACACGCCGCTAAGCCCGTTGCTGAGCAGGCAGCTGACTCGAGCAGACACTCACGCGCCCACTGACCAGGGGCAGCTGGAAAGCTGGAGCGATTTGGCAGGGGCCCCGTCAGCAAAGCCCATCCACCCCCGGCCGTATGGGTGACTTGGCCTGGGGTGAGCCACTGGCCGTCTCTCCAGCACCTACGTGCTGTGCCCAGCACGGCCGTGGACTTTACAGCCACCCATTCTGACAGTGCGTGCCAGGCAGGCAGTGGTGTCCCATTTCAGCGAGGGTAACACTGAGGCCCAGAGCAAAGGCATTCATTCACCTTGTGCTCATGGCTCACACATGGCTGATGGTGGGGTCCAGGGCCCCTGGGGTGGGAAATAGGCCTCCCCATCCGTACCTGGGGCTGGGGGCAGCTATGTCCAGGGACTGCCCCAGGCCAGATGGCGGAGTCACATGTTAGCTTTGGTGTGCTCCACCTCCACCCTCAGCAACCCTTTCCACCTGCTTCCCCTACCCCCTCGCCTGGTTCTCTTGGCAGAGGAATGAGACCTAATGAGTGAGATTCAGGACGGAGCCGATGGCAGCATTTCAGGGGTGATCTCTGGGGAGAGGGAGTCTGAAGGGAGAGGCGTAGCTCAGTTCACACCCCTTGGGCAACACCCTAAGGTAGGGGAGACATCAAGAGGACATGGGGGCTGGGGCAGGCTCCTTGTCAGGGGAGGAGAACCCGGCCTTCCCAGCACGTACCTGCCAGGCAGGGCCATGTGAGGTGCTGCTGGCACCACCCACCACCCCACCGGCCGGCCTGCCCCGGCCTGTCTTGAGCCCGAGGACAGAAATGGGCTCTGGTCTTTGTTCTCTCCGCCTTGGCGGGTTGCTGTGCCGTAGCCTCCTGAGCCTGTGGAGGCCGCCTGGGGCCCCTTTCTGCCTCTCTTCAGGTCCCAGCCCTGCCTCTTCCTCTTTAAATGGACCCCCACTTCTCCCCGCCTCCAGAGCCAGCAGCCCCGCGGGCCACCAGCCCTCTCACCTGGACACCTGCAGCAGCCTCTTCATGGTTCCTGCTTCTGCCCTGATGCCACCCTTCTCCCCTCGGCAGCCAGGGAGCTCCTTACAACGTACAAGTCTGACCATACCCCCAGCTGCCTAACCCCCACCCCAGACCTCCCTGTGCTCTGAGGCCCTGGGAGCCGCTGCCCTGCACAATGTGGAGACATGCCTGTCACCCTCCGGTCTCCAGGCTGCATCTGGCTGCCCAGCCTGTGCCCATCCACCCCTCCTGCCAGGATGCTCTTCCCACCCCGCTTCCAGGCTCGCCCCTGGTTCCTCTGGGAAGCCCTGCCCAACCTCTGCTGGGGCGGATCCACCTACTGTCTCACCTTCTCCTCTGTGGCTCTTATCTCAGCAGCCATGTGACTCTGTAGTGCCCAAATGTGGCTGCACATGTGTCCCCAGCACATGTGCTGAATGAATGAGTGGGGTGAGCCATGGGGGGCTAAGACTCTCCCCCTCCCTGAGCATCTCGAGGGAGCCCACACTGGCCTGCGCACCCCCATAGCCAGTGGAGCCCAGCAGGCGGGGGCAGATGGGTGGAAAGCAATGCAAGGCCTGAGCAGGTTGCCCCCTTGCCCCGTCCCCACTCAGTCACCTTCTGTGTGCAGGACAGTGGGTGGCAAGCAGGCTGAGTAAATAGCCGGGGACAGTGCAGGGTGACAAGTGCTGAGATAGGGGCAGAGGGCTTGGGGAGTGCGGAGCATGGCCCTGACCTCTGACCCCGGATGGGCCTCAGGAAGCGGAGAGGGTGGTCTTAGCCAGCCCAAGACCCCCAGGAGGTGGCTGGACAAACAACACAGGGCAGGAATGAGACAGGGACGTATGTACACACACACAGACACACACGTGTGTAGACACACCCTGAGAAAGCATCACGTCGAGTGGATAAAGCAAGGTGACGAAGACTGCAAAGAGGTTGTTTGTACAGACGCACTTTAAAGAACATACCAGAGCAGTTCCAACACCGCGCCCGGATGCAGACACGCGTGTGCCGAGAGTATAAGACAGGCTTAGGAAGAAACCGGTAAGTCTAAAACTGTATACGTGAGGAAAGGGCTAAAAGCGTCACGCGCAACAGCACTTTATTCCTTTAGAAAGAAAACCTGCAGCAAACATGGCAACGCGAGAACTTCAGCTAAATCCTGGTGGTCGGCACAGGGGTGGCTGATTTTTTTTTTTTTTTTGAGAAGCTCTATCAGCCAGGCTGGAGTACAGTGACGTCATCACAGCTCACTGCAGCCTCCAACTCCTGGGCTCAAGCGATCCTCCTGCCCCAGCCTCCCGAGTAGCTGGGACTACAGGTGCCACCATGCCTGGCTAATTTATTTATTTATTTTTTTACAGAGACGGGGTCTCGATATTGCCCAGGCTGGTCTTGAACCCCTGAGCTCAAGTGATCCTCCTGCCTCAGCCTCCCAAAGTGCTGGGATTACAGGCGTGAGCCACCACGCCCGGCCTAATTCTTTTCAGGAGTTTTCTGTGTGTTTGAGTAGATCATGACTTTTCAAGTTTTGTTAAGTGAGGGGGATGGAGGAGGAGAACTAGCAGAGGGCGGCGTGGGTGAGAGCTCAGAAGGAAGCCCAGAGTCCTGGGTCTCAGAGTCTGGGGAGGAAGGGGAGAGGGCCCCGGCCTGGGGAGCGAGAATGCAGGGCAGCCGGCAGGTTCCAGAGGGGGAGTCACAAAGGGAGACTCTCCTCCACGTCGGGGGTGGCGCACGGGGGAAGATATGGACACAGGAGGGCCTGAGGTCGGGCTCCAGCTTGGAACAGTCCCCCTGACTTGTGATTAGGTGTCTGTCTGAGATAGGTTCGACCTCACCTTTCTTTCCCAGCAAAGCCCAGAGAGTCCCCGCTGCTCTAACCCAGGCGTGCTGGCCGCCCCGCCCGTCCCTGCCCAGGCAGCGGGTTGTGCACGTCTCATAAGTAAGACAAACACACACCGAGCTGCTGCTCAGCCCTTGGCAGCGGCTCCGCCACTGCCTGAGCCCGGAAGGCCGCAGGGCTACAGGAGACACAGAACTTGCAGAATTCTTTGCCGCCCGGCTGCCTGGGCTTGGATTTCAGGTTTATACCTTTTAGGGTTTCCACCTCTCCATCTCGACTGTGGGGACGTTTTACTTCCAGTTGAAGGCTGAGGAAGGATTCTGAGTTTGTGCCACCAAGACCAGAGGGGGCCTCAACCCTGCTGCCCCAGATAGGAGATTGACGCCTCCCAACTGTAAAGTGTGCAAGCAGACCCTCACATTACTGAGGGGGAGGCTGAAGCCCAGGGGCAGGGACCGAGGGCCCAGGGGGAGGAACAGAAGGCCTGGGCTTCAAGCTGCAGACTCACCCTCCAGAGCCGGCTCTGCCACTTGTCAGCTGGGAGATTGGCCACATTTCTGTCCCACTCTGGGCTTCTTTCTTTATCACTGGTGTGGAAACTCCTGTCCCCCGAGAACGGTCCTAGCACATAGTAGGTGCTCAATAAAAAGTGGTGGAAGACCTGTTTTGGATCTGCACATTGGAAGTATGTAGGATTGTGGATGAGAGGATGTGTGTAAAGCATCAGGCACGTAGTAGGTGCTTGAATAATGTAGGCTGATAGTCCTTGTCCGCCTGTCTTGAACCCAGAGTGATGTCCTAATCCCCAATGGGGTGGACACCAAGGTTGGCTTGAGCTCTGTTTAAATCTTGCAAAAATCTTCAAGACTGCCTTGGTGCCCTGAAACGGCTTGAACTCCGGTGTGTCTGTCACGAGAGCCTCAAAGCACTCACCTGACACAGAGACCAAGGCCCCGCCAGAGGCCTGGAGGTAGGGTGGCCTTCCCTGAGCGGAAACGGATCAGGCCCCAGACCTGGAATTACTACCCCAGCAACCCTCTCATCTTAGGATCTATTTCCCCAAGATTAATAGCTGGGTGTGGGGGGATTTACTGTCTAATTACCACAGAAGTTTCCGGCAGGGAGAGTATCAGCCAATTGACCAATCAATCTGGAATTTATTGGACACCTCCTGTGTACTGCTTTCTCATAGGACTTCCTTCCTGGAGAGATCTAGGGATTCTTCCTCCTCCTACTCCCCTTTAACCACTGCTGGGGTTCAGTTCCTCGTTCTCAGCCCTGGCTGTACATTGGAATCACCTGGGAAGCTTTAAACCTGCTGTCCGAGCCCTAAGACCAATGAAGTGAAAATCTCTGGGGGTGGGGGCCAGACATCGGTCCTCTGGGAACCACATAGTTACGCCGATTGCTTCACTCCGTCTTGTCTTAGAGGTACGTGGACCATGCTTTCCCATTTCTGTGCCAGTTGCCTGGTGGGTCTTTTATTCTTAATCTTCCTCTATCATTTAGTTTCGGGTGTGTGTCCTGTGAATGGCATATAGCTGGGGGTGGAGGTGTTACTTATTGTTTTGTCACCTGACAGCCTTTCATCTTTTAATAGACAAGATTAACTCATTCATGTTTATTGTAATGTTGACGTGTTTGGATCTACTCTACCATATTTTCCTGGTTACCGTGCATGTCCTTTGTTTCTTTTTTTCTCTTTTCCCACTTTTTACTGGTTTCAGTTACATTTTCACAATTCAAGTTAGGTTATAAGGCCTGAATGGGAAAGAGTGGGTGAAAATACCCTGACCTAGGTGATCTAGAATCTTTGCAATTATAGTCATTGGAGTGTTTTTCTTAACTCTACCTATTAGCCTATAAACTTCTGGACAGTAGGGAGTTACTCATCTTTGGGTGGCAGGGAGGCTTCTGTCGCCCTTAATTCCAGGCCTTGCATAAGCTTGGGGCTCCGTAAATACGTGTTAAACTGAGCAGACATTTATAGCATGTCAACAATTTGTATCTCTAGAGGCTTGTTACTGGAGAAGGGCCTGTCACCAGGGCCTATAAGAGGGGCCAAGAGATGACAGGGAGTTGGGAGGTGGGGTTAGAAATTTATTTGGCAATTACTGATTATCTAGAAGGTACCTGGCTGGGCCGCAGCAGTTCCCAGCATAGACCTTTCCTAAGCCTGTGACTCGGAGCAAGTTGCCGCTCCTCCCTCAGGCTCGGCCTCCTCATCCGCAGTGGGAGCTCTGACAGTACCTCCCGCGACGGGTTGTTACGGGGACCAGAGACGGAAACTGTGTCAGGCGCTGGGGTAGGGTGTGGCCAGGAAGGTGTTCAGTCCTTGCTGGTGGTTCCTGCCACCTGAAAGGCCTGTTCAGAGGGACAGGCTGGGAGTCCCTTGTGGTGGCACCTTAGGAGAATGACTCAGCCTCAGTTTCCCACCACCGATTATTACCCAAACCCTGGGATTAATTGTACTGACGAAGATGCCAGCAAGATGTGGATCACTCTGCCTCCCCCGGGTGGCGGATGCCTCTCCCCATCGTCCTGTCTCACCGATGTCTCTCGTTCCTTTCTCCGTGGTGGGGTGGGTGTCGATTGGCATTGACGTTCCTCGTATACTGACGAGGTGGCTTTGAAGACTGGCTGCTTGGGTTCGAATCCTGGCACCACTACTTCCCAGCTCTGCAACCTCAGACAGGTTTCTTAACCCCTCTGAGCCTCAGTTATCTTCACCTGGAACATGGGAACATCAGAGTTTCTTAGATAGGATTAAGAAAAAGCCCTAATAATTGTAAGGGCACCTACCCGCCACCCTTAGAGCTATGAGATTTCAACGGATGACGCACAAAAGGGTCCAGCAGGCCGTGGGCACCCAGTAGGTGCTCTCAGTGCTGTTACTATTCAGTGATTGTTTCTTGAGTGTGCAGGAAACTGCCTACTGTGTGCAGCCTTTGTGTCAGGGCCAGGACAGACATTCCAGGAACCAGGCAGTGTTTAAAGAAGGTGGGGGGGCCGGGCGCGGTGGCTCACGCCTGTAATCCTAGCACTCTGGGAGGCTGAGGCGGGTGGATTGCTCAAGGTCAGGAGTTCGAGACCAGCCTGAGCAAGAGCAAGACCCCGTCTCTACTAAAAATAGAAAGAAATTATCTGGACAACTAAAAATACATACATAGAAAAAAAATTAGCTGGGCATGGTGACGCATGCCTGTAGTACCAGCTACTCGGGAGGCTGAGGCAGAAGGATCACTTGAGCCCAGGAGTTTGAGGTTGCTGTGAGCTAGGCTGAAGCCATGGCACTCTAGCCCTGGCAACAGAGTGAGACTCTGTCTCAACAACAACAAAAAAAAATAAAGAAGGTGGGAGGCTACATGTCACCTGAGGTGTGCCTCCCACCAGACCCAGAGGTCTCCAGGGAGCCGCTGAGGCCCAGGCCAGCCCTAGAGGCAGGCAGGGCAGCAGAAGAGGATGCCTGTGGCTGGCAGGAGGCCAGGCCCCTGCTCTGGGAGAGGTGAGGCCAATTCCTGGCGAGAGGTGTGCACTCCTGTGCGTTCCAGACATTCCGGCACGGCTGCACCCCCACATACACGCCCACGGAGACAGAATTAACCCCAAAAGGGAGAAACCACAGACAGTCAAGAGCTGGTGCCCCTGGCCGGGCGGGGAGCACCGAGCCTGCTGGGGCCCATCTATACGCACAGAAAGAGAGTGCAGGCTGGGCTTCGACCCAGCACGGGGACAGAGCAGTTCTGGACGGCAGGGACAGCCAGGTGGAGGCGATGGCAGGAATGTGCCTCTCTGTTGCTGCTGGGCTGTGCTCTGTTCCTGGGTTGGCCGCTCAGGGGAGAGGCTGTTTCCCCAGCCTGGAGGAGGGGCCGGCTGGGAGCAAGCCAAGTGCCCCAGCTCTGCCCACAGGCCATGGGAATGGCCGCTGCAGCTCTGGGGGCCCAGGGAGGGGCGTGCGGGAGGGCCGTGGTTTCGTGCTGGGCGCTCGACCCCCAGGCACCATGCTCCACTGGGCCCAGCTGGCAGCCTTGGATGGTTTTGGAATCAGACAGCCAGGGAAGGACCCTGGGCCAGGCGTCTGGCCAGGTACGGCCTGGTGGGGGAGCGGCAGGGAGAGGGGATGAGCATTTCTTACACGTCCCCAGGTGCCAGGCACTGAGTGAGACAGGAAGATGCTCCAAGAGCCGATCGACTTTATCATAGCAGAACTGATGAGCTGCAGTCACTGCGGGCTTAGAGCTGAGCGGGACAGTGGGCCCCCAAACCACTGGGAGTCACGCCACCCTGTGTCACAACCACCAGCCACAGGAGACGTGCTCAGAACAGCCGAGCTGTGGTGCAAGTCTGGCCGTGCGGCAGGTTTTGAAGACTTTGTACAAAAAGAACGCAAAATAGCTCATTTATAATGTTCTATTAACTACCTGTCAGATTGATAATATTTTGCATACATTAGGTTACATAAAATACAAACATTAAGTTCACCTGTTTCTTTTTACTCTTTTCATGTAGCCACATGAAAAATTTTAATTACACATGTGGCCCGAGCTCCATTTCTGTTGGATGGCGCTGGCCTAGCATGCAAAGCAGCGTGGCATCCCCGCCCCCTTGGGGACGTTTCCTACCTAGCGAATGCATCTTTCTGTTTGTTACACGGTGAGCAGATGCGGGGACTCCGTTTACGGATGAGGAAATTAAGGCCGAGACAGGTGAAGCCGTGCGCGCCGCGCCCACACAGCCGGCAGCCATTCGTCCCGCTGTCGACGGGGTGAGCTCTGTGCTGGGTGCCACGGACATGACAGTGGACAGCCGGCAAAGACCCCCGCCCTGGCAGAGCCCCTGCACTCCAGTGACGAGGAGGATAAAAACCAGCCGTCCTAATCCTCACGGTGTGACCGCCACACCCAAAGTGCTGTAATTTACAGGGTCATCTTGAATGGTCTCCACCCTCTGCGGTGGGATCAGTTCTTTGTCTCACCGACGAGGAAACTGAGGCACAGAGGCTGAGGATCCTACCACACCCAGGTTAGAGTGACAACACAGTCTTGTTCTCGCCTCTGTGCCAGGCTGCCTCAGTTTCCCCCCTGTAAGCAAGATAGGAGAATGGGCCACGTGGTGCCACGTGCTTGACAGGTAGAGTGGAAGGGTGGCTCTCGAAGCCACCCCCACACAGGCAGCCCCCGTCCCGGGTCACTGCTGGCTGGAGGCTGGCCGTTCATGGTGTCCTGGGAGGGTCTGGGTGTCTCCGGAGGGGCAGGAGGCCAGGGAGCAGGTCTCTCCGACTCTTAGATCCTCCTGCAGTGCGACCTCATGGCACCGTCGTCCAGCCTAAACCTCACCTGTGCTCTCGGAATAGACAGCAGACGGTTGTTGCCTTGGTCCAGGTGAGCGGGGGTGACCTTGACCAAGGTAGCGGCCGTAGGGACAGTGGGAGGGGGATACACAGGGCATCTGTTCCCAGGTGGAGCCAGTGGAGGGGAGGCCGGGATCTGGGACAGTTCTCGGGTTCTGCTGGATCGACCGGGTAGACGAGTCCTCCTGGCCCTCCCCTTCTGCGGTTTCCCTCCTGCGGACGGAGCAGCGGAAACACCCCGTACCCTCCAAACCCCCAAACCTTCCGACCCTGCTCCCGAGCCCGAACCCAAGACAGCTGAAACGGGCCGTGCATTTATCCCCGCCCAGGCCTGGGACCCCGCGTCCTCCCGACAGGCTAATCGCCCGTGTGCGTGCCCCAGCCTCTCCTTGCAGAAGCTGGAGGAGACGCTTCCAAATATCGAGGTTGCTTGCGAATTCCCTGCATCCGAGCAAGGCGACATCTGCAAGGTGGAACAAGAGCGTGCCCCGGCTTGGCCAGCATCAGCAGGAATGGTGTGGCTGGCCCAGGGCCGCTTTTAGCTCCCTGGTACCAGCGGATTCTGACTTCAGGCCTCAGTCGCTGGCTTTTATCAGCTCCTTAAAAGGAGCCCAAATCCCTGGAGGGTGAACCCAGGTCGAGGCAGAGCCCGGCTCCCTTGTATCCCAGACACGAGACAGTCCCCCATACCTGCACTCTCAGCTAACCGCGCCCCAGCCCTGCGGTGTGTGTGCTACGGTGACTCCCATTTTACAGCCGGGGAAACTGAGACTTGGAGAGGCTAAGTCATTTATAGCTTGGTAAGAGCAGAGTCAGGGTTTGACCCCAAGCCGTGGGACTTGCTCTGGGTGCTTAATCCCTGGATCATGCTGCCCTGCTGGCTACCGGAGAAGACAGTGGCACCCACACAGCTGAGGCAGGAAGAGTGGCCAGTGGGGTGGGGAGCGAGGGTCCCCAAGACACCCATGCTCTCCTCCTCTGTCCACATGATGCGTCGATGGCGTGTGGGTGAGCGGGGTGCCAGCTCCGTCCCCGGCTTCTCTGATGGGCATCCCTGCTGGCCCTCTGACCAGACCATGGCTGTCCTGGGCCACGCCTGGGCACCACACAGCTGTGGGTTCAAATCCTACCTTTGCACTCCGCAGCTGCCTTTCAGAGCCTCTGAGTTCCCAGCTGCGAGTTGCCACCTCTAAAGCAGGTCGGCTGTGGCTGTCGATGCTCTAATTCCCGGTGACAGACCAGGGGCACCTGGGGCTGTTTGGGGCTCCCAGGCCCCTTCCCGGCAGTCCCTCCGCTCTGTGTACATCCTAGGACGTGCAGAAGCGCCCGTTCTAGGCTCAAGCCTGTGGGCTCAGACCCAGGAAGCCCTTATCTGTTCCCCGAGAATATCCCCAGACCCATCCCCGGAGCCCCGGGGAGGTGCCAGGCAGCCCCCCAGCCGGCCTGGGCCCCATGTTTCCCTCCTTGCACTAGGAGAAGGAGGCAAGGGCTGATTTGTGGGAGAAACGGCCTCAGTCTGCTTGAGGTGACCCACTGGGCTTGCAAAACCCACCCTGCAAGCAGCCCCTGACCCACAGCCTGGCCTAGGCTTGGGGCCATTTCTGGGCCAGCTGAGACCTGGGTCCCCACCCACCCCCGCCCCATCAGCAGGAGGAGGGGTCTTGGGCCAGGGTAAGGGCTTCTGTCAGGCCCTAGCACCCCACTTCCTCCCGTCTGTCCACGGTGGGCGTCCTGAATGTGTCCCACCACCGAGAGGCGTCAGCTCCTGTCAGCATTTGCTGGAAAACCCAGGATCCTGGAAGGACCCCCCCCTTTTAAAGTAAACTTTTTTCTCATTTCTCCAGTTTCCCCCTAAGGTCCTTTTCTGTCCCCAGATCCTACCCGGTATCCCTCGTTGCATTTAGTTCTCACGTCTCATCCGTTTCCTCTGGTCTGTGGCAGTTCCTCGGTCTGTCCTTGTCTTTCACGACCTTGACACTTCTGCAGAGCATCTGCAGTCTGGCTTTGCCTGCGGCTTCTGCTGGTGGGATGGGGGCTTTGCGTTACTGGGACGGTCCCGCGGAAGGAGCCCTGTGTCCTGCAGTGTGCATGGAGGTCCTTGACGCCGATGCGTCTCAGCCCTGGGCTGTTAACCTTGGTCTCTTCTCCACTGTGCAGTGCCTGTTTTCCAGAAGGAACCTATTTTATAGGACCAAGTGCCACAGGCAAGCGGGGGGCCCCTGGGAGAGAAAGGGGACCCACAGGCAGAGCCCCGTGCCGGTCAGCGGGGAGTGTAAAGGCTGAGTCTCGTGATGAAAGCCACCCCCTCGGGAGTAAAAGCGCAATGAACCTGCATTGCATGGCCGAGTGGTCATCGTTACCGTGGACGGAGCCCCTGCCCTGTGCCAGGCCATTCACATGCCTGCCTTTAATAAGTGTTTGTTGAGTGCCTCCCACGTGCCAGGCGGTTTTAGGCGCTGGTGAAATAGCCGTGGATACCCCACTCTTATCCAGAGCAGAAATGATCTTGAAGCTGCTTTGGGGGTCCCAGATGCTGCTCTAAACCTCCAGCTCAGTCTTCGAACCCCAAAGTTGTCTTTGAAACTTGATTCAGGCGTTTGCAGAAGACCCTGATCCTACCTCCCCCCTGCCCAACACGCTTAACTAGGTAAGACTTATTACTCCCATTTTACAGATGATGAAACTGAGGCTCAGAAACGTAAAGTAGTTCCTCAGGGTCTCACTGCTCAGGTCAGAATTTGAACCCTGGCTGGCTACAGATGTTGGAGTCTTTCTCCTACTCGGGCTGTCACCCGAGTGACCTTGGGTGATGCCTTCCCTTCACCAGGTTTGCTCATTGGGTGACAAGCAGGCGGGGCCAGATGGCCACTGCCCTCAGCACTCGCATCCGTGTTGCCTTCTGAGGAAGGAGAGCGAGAGCTGGGTGTGTCCTCTCAGCGGGCACCCGGGCACCTTCCCTTTACTGGGGCGGGTGGCTGGGGGTGCACCGGTCCTGGCTCAGTGGGTGGGACAGGGCTGGGGTGAGGGTTGTGGGGAAGGACTGTATCTCGGCCTCCATCAGCAGGGCTGGGCCCAGGGGTGCCACGTCTGGCCGCCCCCAGCGCGGCTCATTAGCGAGATGAAAAGCTGGACTAGCCCGGCCAGTTCCCAGCGCTCCTGGGACGTGTCCCCCTCCCTGCATGCTCCCGACCCACCCACATTCCTGCACTCCTGGCATGGGCTCTGTGGCTCTCCCAGGGACACGTGGTCAGCTCCTGTGGCCAGCTGGACAACAGGGGGGCCTCTCATTTGGAACCCCAAACCCAAAGGGCGAGGTGCTGGCACTGCCTCCGGCAGTCTGGATTCGAATCTCAGCTCTGCCCTGCTTTCTGGCAACAGGACTGCGGCCAAGTTATCGAATCACTTTGTACCTCAGTTTCCCCATCTATAAAATGGGGGGAACAATGCCACTAACTTTAGAGGGTGGTGGGATTCGTGGGCTAATATACATGTGACTTGGGCAGCACCGGGCCGGACACACAGTCTGCCCTCTGTGAGCGTTAACCAGCATCTTCCCAGCGACTGGGAGTTCCCCGGAGGTGGCCCAGCCTCCTTGGAAGACAGGACCAAAAAAAGGCAGGACCCGACTGGAGGGTGAGGGAGGAAGAAACAAACCCCTACGAATTATAAACGGCATTTGCCATTTTTTTTTTGGTAACAACTTTATTGCAATATAATTCACACACCGTCTAATTCTTTTATTTAAAGTGTACAATTCCTTGGCTTTTAGCATTAACATATTCACAGAGTTGCGCATCCGTCGCCATAATCGATTTTAGAAGATTCTCGTCACCCCAGAAAGAAACCCTGTAGCCACCGCAGTCGCTCCCCGCGTCCTCCCCGGCCCCGGCAGCCACGCGTCTGCTTCCTGCTTCCGTGGGTTCGCGTACGAGGAGCGACACACGCGGCGTGGGGCCTTCCGCGCCTGGCTTCACCTTCAGGCGGTGTTCTCCAGGTCCCCCGCGTGGTAGTGCGTGTCAGTGCTGCGTCGCTTTTTTTGGTCGGATGACCCAGATAGAGCACATTTTGTTTATCCATCAGTTGGTGGCCGTTCGGGTTGTTTCCGCTTCGGGGCTACCACGCGCGATGCTGCTACGAGCGTTTCGTGTAAGTTCTGTGCGGACGCGGGTTTCATTGCTCCTGGGCTGATTCCGAGGGGCGGGATTGCTGGGCTACACGGCAAGTGCTTGACCTTCCGAGGACCTGCCAGACCGTTTTCCACAGCTGTGCACGTCTCACATTCCCGCCAGCAAGGCACAGGCGTTCCCGTTGCTCCACGTCCTTGTCAACGATTGTTATTTGCCCTTTTTTTATGGCCTTGCAATAGGTGGAAAGTGGCATCCTGTTGCGGTTTGGGGCACTTGGCACTTTAAATTAATCTGTTAAGTATCTACTATGTGCCGGGAGCCCTGCGAGATTGTCACATGGAGTCGTTAAGGGCCTGGACTCCAGGGCCTGCCCAGGTTGGAGACCTGGCTCTGCCATCTAATTACTGTGTGACTTTGGGAAAGTTACTTAATCTCTCTGATCCTCGGTTTCCACATCTATAAAGTGGAGATAATAATACAATTACCCGCCACGCTAACACCTACCTCACAGGGTCATAATGAGGGTTGTCAGGAATGAGAGAGGAGCCAGGCACGTAGAAAGTAAACATTAGCTCATACTGCCACCGTGATGGTTGTCGTTGCTATACGTTGGCTCATGTGATTTTCCTGGCCCTCCTAGCACCAGGATCTGCCTGTCTCTCGTGGCCTCTCCTCAGTGGAGACTTTTGTCCGGGGAACCCAAAACCCCAGCTGCCACTGCCTCCTCCAGGAAGCCCTCACTGACCACCACAGCCCCGTCCAGCGGTCAGGAGGTATCTCTGGGCATCTGCAGCCCCCACGCCTGCCTCCGTCCTGTGACTATTTCCATAAATGCTGACTTCCTCTGGGCCTGTGGGGTGAACTCTCGGAGGGTGAGGCTGTGTCTGTGTGAGGTGCTGGGCCTGGCACACAGCAGGTGTTTAATGAGTACAGGTGGAATGAAACTCCTGGGTGCTTAGCTGCTCAGGCTCTGCTGTGGAGTCACGCAAAAGGGTCTTCAGTGGAGACTGGGAGGATAAGGAACTAATCTTGACCGTCGCTGGCTGGCTGGGTAGCACTGACCATGTTGCTTTCCCTCTCTGGTCTCTGCTTCTTCCTTAGTTTAAAGACAACCAGGCAGAGCTGGGGGCTGATCTCTAGGGCTCCTTAACAACTGTCATCACAAGGCTTTGTGGAGCTCACTGCGTGCCCGGCTCCGTGGCAGCCCCTTGCTGGCAGCCCTCACTCCCATTTGTAGCACCCCGCCCCGACCCCTGGGAAAGGTGCTGTTCCTCTCTCCCATCTGACCAAGGGGCAGGGCACAGAGAGGCAAAGCAGTTTGGCCACGTCACACAGCCAGCAAGTGGCTGATTAGAGTCAAGATTTGAACCCACAGCTGATTCCAGAGCCAAAGTCTTAGCCACCATGACAGTGTTTCCCGGAGTAGTCTGTGATGTGATTCTGGGGCGCGGGGGCGGCAGACAGGGGTGACAGAAGAACACAGAAACCCCGAAGGGGAGAGCCGCCCCGCTTTCAGGTCTCTGAGACCATGGGGGAGGGGCTCAGCCTGGTGCCGGCGCAGCTCCCGCAGCCCCGGGGCCACCGCGTCCAGCCGTCACCTAAACCCTGGTCTGTTTCCGTGGAGCGTATTCCGGCGGCTACTTCGTGTAGAGGGGACTTCTGGTTTTCTGTTCACGATGGGGACAGCAAGTTACCTTTGTAAGCACATTCACTTACCTGTAAAAAGTGAGTAGGTTGAAAGACAAATATCAGGTAATTAAGAATAAGGGGGCTCGAACGAGAACTGGCTCACAAGTGCTCCCGGCATGTGATCCGTAAAGGCACGAACGTCCTCCCGCCGTGGGACCGGGACACGGCACGCGGCCGTCTGCGGGAGGGAATGGTATTCGGCCACGAAAAGGAAGGAGGTGCCGACAGGTGCTACGCGCGGACGGACCTTGAAAACCCTGTGCGAGTGAAGCGGCCAGACGCGAAGGCCACGCACGCTGATTCCATTGCTGTGAAACGTCCAGAATGGGCGGGTTGCAGAGACAGAAAGCAGACGGGCGGTGGCCAGGGGCTGGGCGGGGACGGGGGATAGAGAGTGACTGCTCTTGGGTGTGGGGTGTGGGGACAGTAAAATGTCTGGGATTGGATAGTGGTGACGCTTGCCCACCTCCGCGTGTACTTTATATGGGTGAATTTTATGGTATGTGAACTACATCTCGGTTTTAGAGAGACGTCGTGCTTTGCCAACATGGCAAAATAGACGCGTTAGACCGAATGACCCAAGTTGGGGCTGACACCCCCCCGGGTCTTGTCTCGGTGGCTTTAGCGACGTCACCCTGTGGGGTCAGCTGAGCTTCCTGGAAGGCCAGGTGGGCAGGTCCCGCTCAGAGCCTGGGCCGGGCCCAGTCTGGGAGGAGGGGATACCGGTGGGGTCGTAGCCCCCGGCCCCTCGGCCCACCTGCCCTCGGCTTCCGCCCACAGCATCTCGAACAAGGAGCTGTCGGAGCTGATCGAGCAGCTGCAGAAGAATGCCGACCAGGTGGAGAAGAACATCGTGGACACGGAGGCCAAGATGCAGAGTGTGAGTGGCCCCCACGCCCACCCCGGGGCGCCCCTGTGCTGCCAGCCCCACCCAGGACGAGGGGCATGTCGGAATCAGTGGTTCTCATCCAGGGGCAATTCTGCCCCGCAGGGAACACGAGGGCCCATCTGGAGACGCTTTGGTTGGCACAGCGTGGGGGAGGGTGCTCCTGGCGTCTAGCGGTACGGGCTGGAATTTGGTGAGAGGATGCAGGCGGGGTGCAGGGCTCCGTAGCATCATCAGTGTCGTTCTCAATGCTCAGGCGGCTGTAGCACGGGTCAGGCCTCCCTCCGCCCTCCCTGCAGGAGAGAGAGGACAGAGCTGGGCAGGTCACTCCCCGTGCGTGGTTCCCGGTTCTGTAACACGGGGATGACAGCTGCCCCAGCCTTAGGTTCTCCTGCGGATTAGACGGTGGGAGGCCTCTGTACCTGCCCGCCACGTGCTGCTGAGATGAGGACCCTGTCTCCAACCCCCGCCAGCCCCAGCCTGGTGCCCGTTTTGTACTTGGAGGAGCCAAGGTTCGGAAAGGGGCGGGGGTGACTAGAGATGGTGACAGAGATGGTCCCAGGAGCAGCCTGGAGGTGGGGTTGGCAGATTTAGCGAGTCTAGTACAGGACGTCCAGTGACGTTGGTGTTTCAGGACACAAATAACGTTCGAGAATCAGAATGTCGCACATGCTATTTGGGATATTCTTATGGTACAAAAGTTTTTGTCGTTTATCTGAAATTCAAAGGTAACTGAGCCATCTGTATTTTCTCTGGCATCCCTGCCCTGGGGGGTCAGAGAAGTGAAGGGCTGAGGTGGAGAGGTCATGAGGGGGGTCAAGTCTGCCCACCCTCCTGCTGTCCCCAGGCCCAGCCCAGGCTGCTCTTCCCTCCCAGCCGCCTCTGCTGGCCCAGGTGTCCACCCCCCAGGGCCTGTCCCCACAGCGCAGAGACCCCAGGGGGAGGGCGGGCATTGGCCTGCCGGGGGTGGGAGATGCAGTGTGGTGTGGGGGCAAGTGGGACGTCTGTTCCTGGTCACCAACTGCCCCCAGGGGCCCCTTCCTCCTGCCTGGGTCCCCCCTGCCCCCTCCTCAGTGCCTCTTGTCACTTGTCATCATTCTCCTCTCTCGGGGCCCCTGGGGCAGTGTTTTCCTCTTTCCTAAATGAAACGCAGCTTTTTGGGGTGTGTCTCCTTTTTCCTTCTAACAAAAGTAATGTGTGTTCAGTACAAACATTTCAGGACAGATAAACAAGTATAACAAAGTAGAATCGTGGAGAATCATCACCAGAGGTGTCAGCTGTTAGCATTTTGGTGTGTGTCTGTGTGTGAGAGAGGGAGGGAGGGAGAGAGAGGGAGGGAGAAGGAGGGAGAAGGAGGGAGAGGGAGGGAG